>NW_006430723.1:4338190-4385865 GCF_000325575.1 Pteropus alecto | reverse complement strand
AATTATAAATGTTGATTATTTTGGGAGTTTCTTTATTCTATATATTTGATATATTTATTACTCTTTATCTCAATACCACATTGTCTTCAGCTTCATAGTAACTCTTGAAATCAAGTTGTGCAAATCCTTCAATTTTGTTTTAAAAATTGTTCCACCTTTCTAGATGCTTTTTTTCTCTATTAATTTTAAAATTTCTGTCAATTTCTAAAAACAAGCGAACAAACAAACAAGACTTTGGAGGTTTTGATTGACATTGTACTTAACCTATAAATAAATTTGAGAATAATTGTTATTGTAACAAGATTGAGTATCATAATTCATAAACATAGTGTATTTCTTCATTTATGTAGGATTGCCTTATTTTCCTTCTGTAATGTTTTGTATTGTTTTGTTAAATTAATTACTAAGTATTTTATGTTCAGTACTAATTTAAATGGTAATTTAAAATTTTTTCTTTTCATATTGTTTATTGCTAGCATGTAGAAATACAATTTATTTTTGAATATTGACCTTTCATCTTCCAGATTCATAAATTCACTTAATAATTCTATTAATTTAAAAAATAGTTTTCTTAGGTTTTTGTATTGAAATGATTTTTCCACCTGTATAGAGAGATAGTTTTAATTTTTTTCTCTTTCTGAGATTTATTTCTTTCATTTCTTCCTTAAATTATTACATCAGCTAGAGACTCCAATACAATGTTAAAATGAATGTGGGGAGTGTAGGCATTCTGACCTTTTTCCTGATCTTAGGAAGAAAGCATTTAGTTTTTTACAATTAAGTGAGGCTGAATATAAAGTAAAAATATGGGCCCCATGTTCAAAAATTATTATTTCAAGACAGCAATAGAATTAAACAAAGTTCTGTAATTTCCTTTTTTATTAAAATATAATTAATATAAAATTTACTTTGATTTCAGGAATACAACATAGTTATTCAACATTTATATATCTAAGTGATCATCACCATAAGTCTAGTAACGAATTGACACTGTACGAGCTTTTTATAATATCATTGAATATATTCCCTATGCTATACATTACATTTTCATGATTTATTTTATAAGTGGAAATTTGTACCTCATTCCTCTTCACGCTTTTTGTCCTTTTCCACACTTTCTTCCCCTCCGGCAACAATCAGTTTGTTTTGTATATCTAAGTCTATTTCTGTTTTGTTTTATATGTCTTTTAGATTCCATATATAAGTACACTATTGGTGGTATTGCAAATTGGTGCAGGCACTATGGAAAACAGTATAGAGGTTCCTCAAAAAATTAAAAATACAACTACCATATAGTCCAGCAATTCTACTTCCCTGTATCTTACTGGAGAAAACAAAAACACTAATTCAAAAAGATAGATGTGCCCTCCTATGTTTTTTTGCAGCATTACTTATAATAGCCAAGATATGGAAGATACCTAAGTGTACTTTAACAGATGAATGGATAAAGAATATGTAGATATATATACACACACACAATGGACATTACTCAGTCATATGAAAGAATGAAATCTTGCCACTTTCAACAACATGGATGCTATGTGAAATAAGTCAGACAGAGAAGGACAAATATCATATAATTTCACTTATATTAATTATATGTCATTTCTTTTTTTGTGTGATGACTGTAATTTTGATATCATAAAATGAGTTGAGATGAGTTTCCTCTATTTTATGAAAGAGTTTGCATAAGGTTGGTGTAATTTATACATAAAAGTTTAATAGAATTCATCAGTGAATTCATCTGCGCCTGGAAATTTCTTTGTGGGAACTTCACAAAATTAATATTGCTACAGATTTAATTTTTTAAGCAGATATAGGACTACTCAGGTTTTCTATTTTTTTATTTTTTATTTTTTAGACTGATAAATTGTGTTTTTCAAGGAATTTGCACTACTCAGTCAAAGGGGTAACTGTTCTCCCAGAAGGGCTTTGACATTTTAACTCTAAAATTCCAAGATTTCTGTTTCTCAGCTCAAATCCTCAAATTCTACTCAGCCAGAGGGCTGGTATCATTGATCTTATCAGAAGTTGACTCAGCTGGAGATTTGATTAGAGCTTCCATAATTCAGTTCACTTTTGACTTCATATACTTTGAAGGTGAATTTAGAGTTTCTGTCCTTCCAGAAGAGCCCTTAGACCAAATACCTCAAGGTTATCTGTGTCTCAAAACTATAAGAAACCAAGTCTGCTAAGCCTCATACTGTCTGCCAGATATACAGACAGTCTGAAACTGGGAGTCCTCTCTGCTTTTTAGCTTTGCCTCAGCCTCTGTTTACTATGTCAAATTCCCATGGAAAATAATTACTCATCAGAAAAATTCATCTCTGCCCTTTCTTTCTTGCTTGCTTTTTCTTTCTTTTCCTTCCTTCCTTCCTTCCTTCCTTCCTTCCTTCCATCCTTCCTTCCTTCCTTCCTTCCTTCCTTTCTTTCTTTCTTTCTTTCGTTTCTTTCTTTCTTTCTTTCTTTCTTTCTTTCTTTCTTTCTTTCTTTCTTTCTTTCTTTCTTTCTTTCTTGCTTTCTTTCTTGCTTTCTTTCTTTCTTTCTTTCTTTCTTTCTTTCTTTTTTTCTTTTTTCTTTTATAATTTGATGTTTAATAGCCATTTTCAAAATAAAATCATGTATTTATAAATATTCCACAATTTTTTTTCCCTCCATCTACCTTCCTCCCCTCTGGTAATCAATAGTCCATTGTCCATGTCCATGAGTCTCTGTTTGTTTGTCTTGTTCATTTGGTGCTTTTAGGTTTATATCCCACATATAAGTGATGTTATATGATTTTGAAATTTTTCTGTCTGGCTTATTTTGCTTAGTATGATTATTTCAAGGTCCATCCACGTTGTTGCAAATGGCCGTATTTCATCTCTTTGTGTGGCTGAGTAATATTCCATTGTATATATGTACCATAGCTTCTTTAGCCAATCATCTCTGCCTTTTTAATTCTTCCAGTTTCAGACCTGACAGACTAGCCCACAGGTGTGTCAAACAATTGGCTCTTTTCTCATCTGAGAGACTGTCTTCTCATGGCTTATTCTGTTTACATCTGCTCCTAACGTCAGCAACTACTCCCAAATATGAAAATGTCCCCAAGGTTTAGCTCTGGGGAAAGGATTCATACCTCTAGAGTTTAGTTCTTTTAGTTTTCTTTGAGTCTACATCTTGTCACTGGCTTTATGACAAAGAATGATTTTTTTGGTTTATCTAGTGGCTTATTTCAGCTGGAGTGATAATCTTTCATGTCATTCTATATCTTAATCAAAAGTGGAAACTCCTTCCTTCATACTGTTGATATCTCTTTTTCATTGTGGTGATGTTTTTGCTGAAATTAACTTTTTAAATAAAGTTTGGATATGTCATAATATAGAAGTAATTCTGGAAGATCTATAAGGAGATGATTAAAAAACAATGGAAGATCTTTATTTTTTTCCTGATGATATAAATAAATCTTAATCACATTCATGTCAGAAGCACATTCAATATAAATAGTAGTTACTTCACTGATGACAAACTATTACTTGTTAAATAATTTCAGAAATCTTTATTCTGAAATCACTAAACATAAAGACATTGACAAGAACACATTTAAATAGTTTAAAATATAAAAATGTCTTACTTAAGAAAGCCATATTCATCATGTAGTTGTATATTTCTCTAATATTTTGACATCACTATATTTGTGCTTCCAGAAATTATTTTAGACTAATTGATAAGAATGACCCTATATATTCCCTCTGTTGTAATAGAATACATATCATCAACTTTTAATATACAGCTATGGCAGCTGATGATTCCTAAATCTTCATGACGTACAAATTTCAATTTCTCTTTCATATTTTATTCTGCATCTTTCTTTCATTATTATGAATAGTAAGGTATTTATTTAATTTTACATATTCTTATTTTATTTATTAAGATGGTTTATATGATACTAAAACTAGAGTTTTCTGTTTTCTATTTTTTATTGAATTTGTGTAATTCTTCATAAGGCAAGGTTTCTGTTATATATCTGGAATAAAAATAATGCTTGTTTTTTATTGTCTTTCCACTTGCTTTCTGTCTCTATTATATGCAGGTTTTGTAAATCCACAGAGACTGAAATAATTAGGCATCCTGGACAGCTACAATACTAAACTTTTCATAAACTGTTAGTAAAAAGATTGCTTTAAAACGCTTCTTTTATTTTTCTTATAATTTCACTTTACAGCTTTCTGTAAATCCCTCTATAAATTACATGGGTTCTACAATTCTTTAGCCCTTGTGTTTTCCCCATTGTTTAGTAAAACTGCCAACTACAGCATTTCTTAAAATGTAGTGAATAGTGGAAGCTATTCCATGTATGAACACAAAACAGTCTGAGTTCTCAGAGCTCCCAATGACTGGGTAGAACCTAAGGGAACTCTGATGAGTTGTCCTAGGAGTGGGACCTCTTGTCACCACTGTGTGAGAGGAAACCAGCAGATGGTTTATTTACTTAATGCTCCATGTGTTGCAGTTTTCAACCAGACCCTGGAAACATCACAGCAAGATGATGTAAATTACCATTGGTCAAATATCCTTGAATGTTTTATTATATAAGAATGTTTATAGGCAACTATAGTATTTATTTCATCATAAAATAATATTTAAGTTGAATATTGAAAAAATATTGTTAAGTTAGATTACTATAAACTGCTGACTTCAAAGACATATGCATTTTATAATAAAGCTAAGAAGTAGAAGAAAAGATTGTTTTCAAATTTCTGGAGTTTTTGTCAGATTAGTAGGATAATATAGTAGTACAGTAAGCAGTGGTCAACAGTGAGAGGAGAATAAGGGATTTGATGGCAAGGGTAGGGTAAGGAAAAGATTTGGTGATTGAGTTCTACTCTGAATATTTAAATTTTATTTCCAAACTGGTATTTCTAGCTTCTTTCATGAGCCCTAGTTTGAGGTTGAGGTTAAAGACAAATAATGCATGGCACCTGTTTTTTTATGATATGTTATATTACACATGGTGTACCCCTCTTCTCAGCTATTCTTATCATTATAGTCATTGAAGGTTGTTGATAACAATGTTTCAAATCATGAGGTGATATATAGCAACCTAGCAATAATTTAGATTATAACTGGTAGTGCCAGTCTCTACAATAACAATTTAGACTCCTGAATGGTTAATATGTCTTAACTTGACTGAACCTTGAGATGCGCAGGTATTTGGTTAAACATTATTCTGGGTGTGCGTGTGAAAGTGTTTCTGGATGATATTAACATTTGAATCAGTAGACTGTGTTAACCCAAAAATGTTTAGGCTGTAATAAAGAATAAAAACATTTATTTGAACAAAAGAGAGATTGCAACCTATGAAGCACATTTTCAAATAGCAACCTCAATTGTGTTCATAAGGGAACAAAGAAAGGCAGAATTTATAAAGGCAAAAACCACAGGAGCTGTTTTCATTTAGGTCCTCTATGTAAATGAAGGCTATTGGCCAGGTCAGTTGGGATTAGTTAAACCCATTATATAAATGGAGAATGCTAGTTGTTGAAATGGATTAGATCCTTTCAAGATGAAGAATGCAAATGCTCTAGTTGCCATGGTAAGGAGAAAGTGAATTCCATATATGTCCATGCAGCAGTTGTTGATCCAGGATGTTCGTGCTTTGGCTTCGAACTAAGTTTAGTTACACCATCATTTCTCCTAGGTCTATAGCCTTCTGACTGCAGGTTTGAGGACTTCTCAGCCTCCATAAGTGTATCATGCAATTCCTTATAATAAGTATATATTCTCACATGTAGAAATATAGATATATAGCTAATCTAAAAATAAAAGGCCTTTTAAAGTGAAAGGCAACAAGCTTTTATTGAGGTCAATAAGGATAGCTATTTGGAAATCATTAATTCAAATGATGTCCTGATTAAGAGACAAATGCAGTGGGTATTTATGAGAAGGGGAAAGGGAACAATTACACCAATAGAAGGAAGGCATTTCTATTGATGCAGATAATATAACATAGTGATTGTTAATTCTAAACAATGTTTTAAATTTTTAGTCTAGTAGTCATAATAATTGCTTTCTTATTATCTTTACAAACAGTTCTTTGGGAAACAGAGTTGCTTAGGCCCAGTCCAAAGGTTATTTTGGCCTGATTTAACATTCCAAAGATTTGAGGCATAAGAGGTGCAAGGCAGTTCCTCTGGTGTGGCAGCTCTGGCTCCATTTTAAAGTGGCTCCATTTATATTATATGTATATAATCTTCTGTGGTTCTATTTCTCTGGAGAACCCTGAGTGAACCAGAAACAACTTGCCTAAAAAACTATTTCTTATTGTGATGCACTCAACACTAGCCTCTCAGAAGATATCCATGACTTAACTCCTGAAAACTATTCCATATACCACATAAAACGTGATTAAGTAAAGGTTCTAGGATGGGGAGGTTATCCTGGATTATCTGAATGGTCCTAAATGTAATCACAGATATCTTTATAAGAAAGAGTCAGAGAGAGAGATGACAAGCAGAAGAGGAGAAGGAAAGTGACCACAGAGACAGATATTTGAGTAATGTGATTATGAGCTAAGGTATACTGACAGCCATCAAAAACTAAAAAATGCAAGGAACAGATTCTCCCTTAGAGCATCTGAGGGTGTACATCTCTGCTACTACTTTGGTTTCTACTCAGTGAGACTAATTTCAGATTTCTGTCCTCCAGAACTGTGAGAGAATAAATTTCTGTTGTTTTAAGCCATAAAGCTTAAGATAATTTATTATAGCAATACTGGAAAACTACTACTATTCTTAGTATCAGTATGAATCTCTCCTGTTTCCGATTTCTCCTTTCAATAGTTCAAATAGTCAGAAAGGGTGAGAAAGAGGAAGGATATTACAATTTGTTGGCTATAACCCTGTGCCTTGTGCAATGCAAGGCATTCAAAATACATCATCTCATTCCTTCACCTTCCCAGAATAACTTGCTAAAATGACAAAGCAGTGATCATAGAAATTCATACCTCTTCAGATCATCATGCTAGCATGATGACATTGTTAACTTTCTTCAGCGGCTATCTAGAGCCCCATGCAAGGAATACAATCTGTTGCCTTTTGAGTAAATCTGGCCAAAGGAGAATTCTGTTGGTTAGTATCGTGTTTTAAACTCATCTGAACTAGGAGAAATTTTGGCAAGCAATGCACTAGGTTTCCAGTCTTTCACAGTTTCTGATACTGAATACTGATTACTACTGCTTACTTCACAGAATCAGATTTCTACTCTGGGTCTCCAAAGACATTGCAGCGTGTGACTCTGGCTTGAATAATTCATCCCAGTCTCCTAAAGAAGCCATGCCACCTCTTTAATGACTATTTCTAATTACCAATCATATCATGGTTTTTCTTCTTACACTTCTTTCTTTTTTCTTTTTTTCTCTCTTAAGTAGTTTAGATTTTGTCTTTTTAGCTTTATTGAGGTATGATTGACAAATAAAAATGTTATATATTTAAGGTGTACAAGCGATGTTTTGATTTATGTTTAATTGTGAAATGATTACCATAATCAAGCTAATTAACATATCATCATCTAACATATTTACTTTTTCTGTGGCAAAATTTTAAGAACAACCCTTGGTAAATTTCAAAGATATAATAAATTATTAACTATATTCACCACGCTATGTCTCCAGAACTTATTAATCTTATAATTGAAAGTCTGTACATTTTAATCAAAGTCTTCTCAATTCCTTCACCCCAATTTCCTAGTAATCATCATTCTACTCTCTTTTTCCATGAGTTCATATTTTAAATTGGGGTGAGGAGGTTATCCTGGATTATCTGAGTGGGTCCTAAATGCAATCACAGATATCTTTATATAAATATAAATATAAATCTTTATATTTGTCACTTATAAATGAGATAATACAGTATATTCCTTACTGTGTCTGGCTAATTTCACTAGCATAATATCTGATAGGTTTATCCATGTTGTAACAAATGGCAGGATTTTCTTCTTTTTATGGCTTAATAAAAATACATATCAATGTTACATTTTTCTTATTCATTTATCTGTTGAAAGACAGTTATGTTGTTTCCATATATTGGCTATTGTAAATAATGCCACAATAAACATGAAGCTATCTCTTCAAATTAATGATTTGATTTCCTTTGGTTATATATCCAGAAGTGAGATTGCTGGATTATATGGTAGTGTTGGTTTTACTTATTTGAGGAACTACCAAATTATTTTCCATAAATATTGTACCAATTTATATTCCCAACAATATTGTACAAGAATTACTTTTTCTCCATACTCTCACCAACACTTATCTTTTCACTTTGTAAAAAAATAATAGCCTCGTAACATATTTAAGGTGATATCTCATTATGGTTTTGATTTGCATTTCCCAATGATTAACGTTAAGCACCTTTTCATATACCTGTTGGTCATTTGTATGTTTTTATTGAAAAAAAAAATCTCTTCAGGGACATTTCCCATTTTTAATTAGATTATTTATTTTTATTATATTGGATTGTAGAAGTTTCTTATATAGTTTGAATATTAAGCCCTTATCAGATATAGGATTGGAAATATTTTCTCCCACTCAATAGGTTGCCTTTTAATCTTGTTTATTGTTTCCTTTGTTGTGCATAAACTTTTAGTTTAATATAATCCTACTTACTCATTTTTACTTTTGTTGTCTGTACTTTTGATATCATATCCAAGAGATCATTACTATGACTGATGTCAAAGAGATTTTCTGTTTTCTTCTTGGACTTTTGCAGTTTCAAGTCTTAAGTATCTAGTTCACGTTGAGTTGATTTTTGTGTATGGAGTAAGATAAGGGTCTAATGTCATTCTTTTGCATGTGTATATCCAGTTTTTCTAGCACCATTTATTGTGCAGACTATTTATTCCCCATTTTGTATTCTTGGTGCCCTTGTCAAAGATTAACTGACTATATATGCATAGGTTTATTTCTAGATTTTCTATTCAATTCCGCTGATCTATATGCCGTTTTTTTTTATGCCAGTACCATACTGTATTAAGTATTATAGCTTTGTAATATAAACACAATTAAGAAGTTTTATGTCTTTATCTTTGTTTTTCTTGCTAAAAATTGTTTTAAAAATTGTTTACCTATTTAGGTTGTTTGTGGTTCCATACAAATTTTAAAATTATTATTTTTTCTGTTTCTGTGAGAAATACCTCTGGAATTTTGGTAAGAATTGCATTTAATATGTGGATTGCCTCGGATATGGTGAATATATAAAAAAATTAGATCTTCCAATCTATGAGCATGAAGTATCTTTCCATTTATCCATGGCTTTTATAATTTTAAAGGAATATTTTGTACTTTTTAGTGTACAGATATTTTGCCTCCTTGATTAAGTTTACTCCTAAGTATTTTATTCTATCAGATGCTACTGTAAATGGAATTGTTCACTTAATTTCTTTTATGTATATTTCATTGTCTGTGTATAGAAATGCAATTGTTATATGTTGATTTTTTATTTTTATGGCTTTGCTGAAATTATTAGTTCTAACAGTTTTTTTTAAGTAGAATCTTAGAATTTTCTCTATATAACCTATGTCATCTACAAACAGAGACAATTTTAGTTCTTTCTGATTTGAATGTCTTATTTTACTTTTTCTTGCCTAATTGCCCTAGCTAGTACTTCCAATATTGTGTTGAATAGAAAAAGTGAGAGTGAACACCCTTGTCTTCTTTCTAATCTTAGAGAAAAACCTTCCAGCTTTTCTCCATTGAATATGATGTTAGTTGTGGACTTGTCACATATGTCCTTCATTATTATGAGGTACATTTCTTTTGTCCCTAATTTGTTGAGAATTTTTATCATGAGAAGATGTTGAATTTTTTAAGTGCTTTTCCTGCATTTGTTAAAATAATTACATCATTCTTTAACCTGCATTCTGTTAATGTGGTATATTATACTTATTTATTTGCATATGCTAAAGTATCACTGTATCCCAGGAACAAATCCTAATTGTTCATGGTGTGTGATCCTTTTAATGTGCTGTTAAATTTGGGTTGCTAGTATTTTATTGAGGATTTTTGTATTTATATTCATCAAGGATATTGACCTGTAATTTTATTTTTTTAGTAGTGTTCTTGTCTGACATTGGTATCAGGCTAATGCTGCCCTTGAAATACGTGTTTGGAATTGCTTCTTTCTCTTTAAATTTCTGTAAGTGCTTGAGAAGACTTGGGATTATTATTATTTTTTTAAAGTTTGATAGAGTTCGCCGATGAAGTCATCTGGTTCTGAGCTTTTCTTTGTGGGGAGATTTTTTGAGTACTGATGAAATCTTACTAGTTCTTGATCTGTTAAGGTCTTCTATTTATTCACAATTCACTCTTAGAAGGTTATATGATTCTAGGTATTTACCATTTCTTCTAGGTTATCCAAAATTTTGGTTTATATTTGTTCATAGTGGTCTCCTATGACCTCTTGTGTTTCTGGGCTATCACTTGTAATGCCTCCTTTTTCATTTCTAACTTTATTTGAGTCTTCTTCCCACGCCCCACCCCCACCCCCCCAGTCTAGCTGAAAGTATGTCAATTTTTTCTCTTCGACAAATTAATTCTGTTTTTAAAAATCGTTTTTATTCTTTTCTGGCCTCTATTTCATTTATTTTTGTTTTGATATTACCTATTCTCTTCCTTCTGCTAATTTTGGGTGTAGTGTGTTCTTTTTTTAGTTCCTTGAGGTGTACATTAGATTGTTTAATTGAGATCTTTCTGTTTTCTTAATGTAGACATTTATTACTATAAACTTTTCTTTATCTGCTCTTTCTGCATTACATAAGTTTTCATATGCTATTTACATTTTGCTTGTCTCAAGATACTTTCTGATTTTCATTTGATTTCTCCTTTGACTTATTGGTTCAGTGGTGTGTTGCTCAATTTTCACAAATTGTAAAATTTCCACCTATTATTGATTTCTAGTTTAATACCACTCCATAGGGGCACCTTCAGGAATCTGGCCATGGGAGAGGGGATAGATGAGGGATGTGGTATGTTTGGAGGCACCTATGTGTCATTTGGGAGAGCCTGCATGTGTGACATTCCTTGTGGCTTGTATATGAAAGTCTCGATGGAGTCCATGAAACTGTTAATAAGGTCCATGGCCCTTTGTTAAGTTAGGAGCTCTGGTTGCTATAAGTCTCCACTTCTCTTTCATGGTCCCAGTTTTTCCCAATCACTAAGCTTAAAATCCATACGAGGTAGATATGATGTTCCTTTTATATATAGGAAAGTTTCTATTTGAGACATGCCAGTACATTGGCCTCAGTAAGTCTCACTCATTTTTTAGCCACAGTGATTGAATTTTTATTTTCAATGGTTAATTGTGTATTTTGTGTAGAACTATATCAAAGCAGTTATTATGGAAATTCTTGCTTCTCCAGATCTTCAATGAAGTTGAAATTGGAACATTCCAACTTCAAAACATTTTTCTGGGTTTTTAAGTGCCCTCAGGGTAAAATATTGAACTAAGTTATATCCTCCAAGTAGTTGACATGGGAGCTCTGAATGTGGAGAATGAGAGGAGGAGAAGAGTACTCTGATAATATTTAGAATCAAGATTTAGACAGATAAAAGGAAAACCAGAAAACGAAGACTTTAAACTGTACCCTGCACAAGTTAAATATAAACCCAGCTATTCATTCCATCCTTTACTCCCTATAATCAATAATTTTTCATAGAAACTAAAAAAAAAAATAATTAGATCAAAACAAGTATATAATAGAACTGAATATTGTTGCATAGTCCTCATAATAAAATGTTCATGCGCTGTGCAAAATGACTTATTTAACTTAAGCAATAGTCTACAGGACTAAGTTACTGTACATAAAATAAGCAATACCTGTAACTGGGCTAGAAATTGGATAAGTGTACATTATTAGAACAAGATTTTTGAATATAATTATTAAGATAGAATGAAAGTAGAGCTAGTTGGAGGGGATCTGAGCTGTCCACGAGCCAATATATATAAAGAAATGAGAGGATACTTTACCAGAAATGCAAAAAGTAGCCTCAAATTTAGAGTAGCAAAGATTTAGATGACTAAGCAAGCTATACTTGGATGCAGAATATTTACAAAGTCCCATTTGCTGCAGAAGCTGGGTTGAATAAATTTGAAAGCACTACTATAATTGGCTTCCAGGGGCAGCTATCATACCATTCAAAGAAGGGTTTTTGTGTTACTGTGAACATTGGACTTTTCACCACTAAGTTGGGAAGAAAATGTTTTATAGAGTAATGAAGTTCCTATTGCACCACTTACTCTTTCAATATTCTTATTCCAATGCATAGTGCAAATGGATTATATTTTAGATCAGGAGTTGACAAGCTTTTTCTGTAAAGACCTAAATAGTAACTATTTTCAACTTTGTGGATCATACAACCCAGTGTCTATTCCAAATAAACAACTCTGCTATTGTAGTGCAAAAGTAACCACAGACATTACACAAATAAATGGTGATGTTTGTGTTCCAATAAAACTACTTGCAAGAATGAGTGGTAAGCAATTTTGACCTGCTTACAGGCCATACTTCACCGATTTATGATTTAGAGAAATAAAATCACAGAAAATACCAACTTTTCTTCTTGCCTCTGTCTGGGACTAAATGTTTTAAACACGAGTCTGCAATATCTATAAACTAAAACTGTCTCAAATTCAAATCTTGAACAAAAAATAAAAATAAATTTAAAAAATGCATAAATAGCAAAGCAAAACAAGATCTTGCTGTCCGAACAGACAGATATCAAATAGAAAAAAAACACTGAGAAATCAAAGTACATGTTATTCAGTTAAATAATGTCATTACAAGAAATAACCAATAATATATTATTCTATTTTAAGCAAGATTGATTAGAAGAATTCCACAACTAGATGTCATAATCAAATTTCTCAGGTTTACTGAAAATGAGCAGGAAAAAAATCTATAATCATATAATCAGAAAAAAGATAAAGTTACTTACAGTAGTAAACAAAATTAAATTAATGTCCAAATTTCCTACAACATTATGTCACAAAATATTAAAAAATATTTACAATGTTTTATAGAAACAAATTTATGAGTAAATTAAAAAATATAAGGTCATTTCATAATTTTTGTATGACAATAGTATGTATTTAAATTATGGAATGAGCTATAGCCAAAGTAGTATGCAAAGGTAATTTATAAAAATAAGATTTGTTAATATTCATCTAAAAGCATGGTAAAATAATTATTCAAATGATCCAATAAAACTAAAATAAAAAATATTAAAGATGGATGAATTAGTTATTAGGAAAAATGTAGAAAGTAAATATGAGATCTGATTCTCTTATCGATAATAGAATTATAGAAATCTTTCAAAAGACTAAGCAAGAAAAATGAGACAACATTAATCTTAGAACACAACATTAATCTTAGAACCCAACATATGGGACTTTTTTCCCTCTTCTTGTGTCAACTGCAAGGATGCTTCTTCTCCTCCTAACTTTATAATGTGATAGATTAAAGTATATGTCTCTGAAAAACTAAAATGAAATACCCCTGGAGTATAAAATTTCCCTGCAATGAATCACTCATAGTATAAAATGACTAATTCATTACGTGTCTTCTCAACTGCTAAACTCATAATTTAAATTTATTACGTGATTAACTGTATTTCATCTTCATATGTTTTCTCAATTTTCTATTGTGTTATTTATATTTTTTCTTATCGATTTGTAGGAGTAATATATATTTAAGATGCTGATTCTTTGCCCATTTTATTTATAGCAAATGTCTTTTCCCAGATTGATAGTGATCCATTTATACCTTTTATGTCCAGAAGTTCTTATTAAAATATCTTAGCATTTTCCTTGATGATTTTTGCTTTTGATGACTTTAAGAAATTTTTCTTTACTCAAAGGAAAAAATATTCATTTATATAGACTTTAGAAATATTCAGTTTTGCTTCATACATTTAAGTATTTATTCCATTGCAAACTGACAAATTATTTTTTTTACAACAAAGCACAACATTATGAAATGTCAGAATAACAATGAAGAGAAGGCTTAAACATATTTAGATAATAGTTGAAAAAAAAAAAGACAACCACGTTACATAAAGGAAACTGCACTCAAAATAGCATCAGACTCCTCAATATCAATTCAGGTTACAAAAAGACTGTGGATCAATGCTTCAAAATTACTAGGAGAAATAATTTTCAATTAAGTATTTTTTTCCTCATCTAAACTATCAAATATGTGGTTATAATAAGGGAACTTTTAGACATGCAAGGACTAAAAAAGTGTATTGATCACATATTATTTTTTAGCATTCTGCTGGAGCATGTGCTTAATTTAGCAGGATGAAAGACTAAATTAAGAAAAAGAAAGAAATAGGATCCAGGGAACATATTATTCAATGCAAAGAAATACTAAAGAGTCCTAGGATCATCACCATCCACCAATCTTAAAAAGGAGGTAAATGAATGGCTGTGAGAGTATGATTTATATCAAAATCCAAAAACAGAAATTGTATTTTACATTCTTAACATTTAGAAAATATATATTCAAGATTTTGTTAGATTGATTGGAATATTTTGGTGTAATTACAAGTAAATATGTAGAAAGTTAAGCAAATTTCATTCTAAAAAGTAAGAATAATAAACTTATTTGTCAATAAGACATTGAAGAAGTCACGAATAAATAAAAAGGTATTCTGTGCTCATGGATTGTAAGAATTGATATTGTTGAAATGTTTATACCACCCAAAGCAATCTATAGATTTATTGCAATCTCTATTAAAATTATAATGACATTTTTCACAGAAATAGAATAATCTAAAAAAATGTATAAACCAAAGCAATCTTGGAAAAGAAGAACAAAGCTTCCTAATTTTAAATTATTTTACAAAACTATGGTAATCAAAATAGTATTGTCATAAAAACAGACATATAGATCAAAGTATAGTATTGTCATAAAAACAGACATATAGATCAATGAAATAGAATAGAGATTACAGGAATAAATCCATGTATACATGATCAATTAATTTATGACAAAGGACTCTAGAATATTCAATGGGGAAAAGATACTAGTGCTAGGAAAATTAGACAGCCACATGCAAAACAATGAAAATGGACCACCCTCTTACATCATACACAAAAATCAACTCAAAATGGATTAAAGACTTGAACATAAGACCTGACACTATAAAATTTATAGAATAAAACATAGGGGGTAAGCTCTTTGACATTGGTCTTAGCAATTTTTTTTTTTTTTTGATTTGACACAAAAACAAAGGCAACAAACACAAAAATAAACCAGTGGGACTACATCAAATAGAAAAGGTCTGTACAACAAAGGAAATTATCAACAAAATGAAAAGGCAACCTATGGGATGTGAAAAAATTTTGCAAATTATATATGTGATAGAGTTAATATCCAAAATATATAAAGAACACATACAATTTAATAGTAAAAAATATTTGCAACAACATGAATGGCCCTTGAGGGCATTATGCTAACTAAGTAAGAGAGAGAAAGACAAATACTATATGTTCTCACCTATATATGTGAGAATAAAACACAAACTCACAGATATAGTGAACAGATTGGTGATTGTCAGAGGTGGGGTTGGAGGATGGGTAAAATGGACAAAAATGGTCAAAGTAACAAACTTTCAGTTATGAGATAAATAAGTCCTGAGGATGTAATTAACATAAAGCATGGTGACTATAGTTAACAATACTGTATGTATATTTGAAAGTTGCTAAAAGAGTAGATCTTAATAGTTCTCAGAAAAATTACAGAAAACAAATTGTAATTATGTATAATGATAAATCTATTGTGGTAATCATTTTATAATAGATACATATATCAAATTATTGTGTTCTATACCTAAAACTAATACAATGTTATTTATCTATTATATATTAATTTAAAAGGAAAAGAAATACTTGAGTAAGCAAATTCAGTGCCCACTCTGCTCAACAAACAGCAGTGGTCTAGGGTTACATCAGACAATCATACTTACTATACATGATTAGGTTTATTGCCTATAAGAAAGGATTAAAGATAGACAACAACAGAACGTAGGACAAGAGCCTGCCTATTCTTAGGCACACCTATTAAGTACGCCAAAGTGAGTTCATCTTTGGGAAGCATGTAGTCATGAGAGCCAGAATGGAGTGTGAGAGGACTCCATCATCTCTGGGAAACCAGTAATTGCGGGGTCCCATTAACATTTTTCTTTCCTTTCTTTTTTTTTTGACTGGACTCGTTCCAATATGTGGAATCAAGACTGTTTGTGGCTTAAGTCAACTATAAGATGATGTATTAATTAAGACTGAACAGAAAATTCTTGGATAAGCTTAGTTTTGCACTGAGAATTAGATTTCTCCCTGTTAAATACAATGTTTCATTTATTTGTTTTCTCAAGTTTTATTTATTATGATTGACATATAACAAAATGCACATTTTAAGGAAAAATCTAGTGTTTTGACATCTGTATATACCAGTGAAGAAATTATAAGCCCCATAGAGATAATAAACTGAATTGTGAATAACAAACTCAAAGATTTGTCATGTCTCTTTGGAATCCCTGGAAAACCATTGATATGCTTTTTGTCATTGTAGATTCTTTTGCATATTCAAAATTTTATATGCATGGAGTCATACAGAATGCATTTTTTTCTGGTTTCTTTCACTTAGCATAATGTTTTGAGATTCATCTATGTCATTATAAATATTAATAGTTCATTTTTATATTGCTGAGGAGAAATTTATTGTATGAATATATCATTAGTTTGTTCATTCACCTGTTAATGAACATTTGAGTCTCCAGTTTTTGACTATTTTAAATAGAGCTGCTGTGAACATTTGTATACAAATCTTTGTACAGAAAATTTCTTTTATTTATTTGATAAAATATGTAGGTGTGGAATGGCTGGGTCATATGGTAGGAGAATAGATAACTTTTCAGAAAACAGCATATGAAACATCTACATATTCTATATTCCTGCCAACATTTGGTGTGGTCAGTCTTTAATTTTAGACATTTTAATAACTATCTAATGGAATCTAGTTGTGGTTTTAACTAGCATTTCTCTAATGGAAAATGACATCGAATATCCTTTCATGTGCTTATTTTCCATCCTGCATCTTCTCTGATAAAGTATCTGTTCAATTTTTGGGGGGTCTAATTTTAAATGGCTTTTGTTTGTTTTCTTATTGAGATCTAAATGTTATTTATATGTTCTAGATGTAAATATTTTTATCCAATACATGATTTGCAAATATTTTCTCCCAGTCTGTGGCTTGTTTGTCATTCTACTAATAGTGTCTTTTGAAGAACAGAATTTCTTATTTTGAAGAAGTCCAGTTTATCAATTTGTTCCTTAGTGGATTGAGCTTTTGGTATTACATCTAAGAAATCTTTACTTAACTCAAGTTTACAACAATTTTCTATATTTTCTTCAACAAGTTTATAGTTTTAGGTTTTATATTTGCATCTCTGATCCATTTTGAATTACTTTTTGTATATCATTTGAAGTACAAATAGAAGCTCATTTTTTGCTTATGAATATCTCATTGTTCCAGCACCATTTATCGAAAAGATGTTTCATTTTCTACTGAATTGCCTTTGAATCTTTATTTAAAACTAATTAATCATGTCTGTGTTTATCTATTTCTGCTCTACCAACTATTTTTATAAGCTGGGATTTAAAACCAGAGGATCTTGTTTAATGTAACTTTTTAATTAATCTTGAAATGAGGTAATATACATCATAAAATTTACTCTTTTTTGCAGTTATTTGGCTAGTCTACATTTTAAAAATTCAATGTGAATATTAGAATCAGCTTGTCAATTTCCACAAAATATTTTTTACATTAAATTTATAGATAAATTTGGGAACACTTAACATCTTAACAATAAAGATTATTATACCTGTGAAACTTTGTGTATTTTTATAATTCACATCACAAATCAAACAGCATAGGAAAGAGCAGTCACTAGTTTACTGAGTGACTCTGAAGAATAATGCAATCCTATTTTACAATATTAAATGCAACTCTTCTGGTAAGACATTTATCTCTGTGGCATACTTATGCTAATGAATTTCTTGGAATTTATGATAAAATGCATAAACATATATATTAGAGAAATTCTAAGTATTTCATTTTGCTTCAAGATAACCTTCTAAATAAAAATAAGGATGTAGGCTCTGTTTTCAGGCCATTATATTTGAAACTTGAATTTTTAGCATAATTCTCAGTGACTCAAAGTGATTCCAAAGATCTATCCATTGATATTCTTAAATGGATCTTTTCAAGCTGGTAGAAGGTTTAAAATGCATTGAAATATTTTGTATGTGGGGAAATCACCGTTATTTGCCCAAGCTTTTACTCCGATTACAATCATTCTGAAAGCGTTGACAATTTGTAGCATGTAAAGTTATCAGGCTCTATTAGGTAGTGGTCTATCAAAAAGTTTTACCTGATGATAATTTTTCAAAACTCTTTTCAGTGGTAACTGAGATTTTGATTTGTGTGTTGCCTAAAAGAGCTTATATACTAAATATAAATGATTAATTAAATGTTTACTTTGGGAAAAGTTCTGTTTGAGGTAACTAAATAAAGACTTCTGGCCCAGGGAGAATCTCAGGGAATCCTTATTTTCTCTAGCCTCCTTCAGTAGTAGAAACCCAGAACTGTGGGGAGCAGGGTCATTGAATGAAAGCAGACCTCTTGCAGCTAGAGGTCTGATACAGAATACCATTCGAGTTGTGTTGCAACAGATTTTATTCAGCTCCTGGCTTTTGGGAACATTATATATGTAACCCAGACACTGTCTGAGCCCCTGATACATTTGACAGAGCCCCTAAAATTGTTTAGCTTTGGCCTGCATCTCCTATCTTTTAAGACTAGCTTCTGTTTTCAATGGACTATTTATCGAGGACTAATTTATCCCAGCTTTCCTAACTCAGCATTTCCATTGATTCCCTCCAGTTTCAAACTTAAACCTGCATTAATTTGCTCTGGCTGCTATAACAAAATACCACAAACTGGCTGGTTTAAACAACAGAAATAATAATATCTCTTCTTCTTCTTATAAAGCCGCTAATCCCATCATGAGGACCCCACGATTACGAACTCATTTAACACAAATTTCTTTTGGGGCACAGTAACAGCACATTGGAGGTTAGAGCTTCAATAATTAATTTCAAGCAAAACCTTTCGGATATGATTGTTGTAATACATGAAGGCTACCTTTGCCTTGTCTCCTCACACACCTGACAGTGGCAGGCATAGTGGCGCTTTAAGTGCTCTCCGTCTGTTCCAGAAATACCAGGCATCTACTTTTTTCTACTTAGAGAAGAAGATACATTCAAATGTATCTACTTAGAGAAGAAGATACATTCAAATGTATCTACCACCGTGCTACCCTGAACAAGCTTGATCTCATAAGCTAAGCAGAGTCGGGCCTGGTTAGTACTTGGATGGGAGACCACCTAGGAAGACCAGGTGCTGTAGGCATAAAAAATAAAAAAAAAAATAAGGGATTGTAAACTGACAAGGTCCTTGCAATCTGTGAGGTCAACCAAGGGTTGCCTCACCTAAAAAAAAAAAAAAACAAACGGTATACCATGAGTGTCACTGCAGTGCATTTGAGATAACATCTATATGTCCTAAATGCCATATCACAAATAATTAAACAAAAAACATTCTAGAATTAGTAGTAGCAAATTGATCCAGTCCCTTTAAAATTAAGAACTTATTAACACTGTTTATTTTCCCACTTGATTGCTACCATTACATAATTTAGTTGCAAAAGATACAAAGTACTGTTTCTAATAAAGGGTACCATGAGAAATTTTCATTAGTATCAAAGAATGTTATTTTTCATTACCCCCAGGATTGGGAATAATTTATTATCCAAAAAGCAGACATTTTTATTCAGAACTATGAAATGCTTCATGTCTTCAAACACTAACAATTACGTGATTCAAGTAGAAATTCCTCTATGATGGGGTGGGAACTTTTCTGGTTTTCATTTCTTACTGGGCTCTATAATTTTACAAATCCTACTTATACATTTCTACCCTTCTGTTTTTCAGATTGGAAATTTCCTTTGCATGTAACCCAATGGACCTTGTTTCTCTCTGATCTACTTTGTTCTCTTTAGTTAGATAATATAGAATAGTGGTTAAGAGCACAGACTCAGAATGTCTGAGTGTGAGCCAGCTGTCACCACCTAACCAGTGTCTAGTTTAACTTACCTGTTAAAATAGGAATATTAAAAAGTACCTCATGGCACTGTTGTAAAGATTAAATGAGCTATAACATGTAAAGTGCTTAGAATAGTTGTTGCTATGAAGTGAACAATTTATAAACATTAGCTATTATTTTTACTGATAACATTACTTCCTGGCTTTCTACAGGTGAGAAAAATACTGTTATTACACCTTGTTGCTGAAACTTTTATTACTTTTACTGAAAAGTCACAAATAAGAACTATCATCCCTAAGAATTGACTTTAAATAATTACTTATATATTGCATATATGTGTTTTGGTAAATTTTACAAGTCAGGTCAGGAGACAAATATTTTAGCCCTTAGCATTGCTGTGGAAGAGCAAACTGAAATCTCAATCATGTGTCTGGTATTTCATAAACATTAGTTCATTTAACCCTCAAAGCATATCTCTGGATTAATATCACTGTGCACATTTCACATAGGAATGAATTAAAATAACCTTTAGGTTATACGAATTAGTGTGAAACAGTAACCAAAGCTATTTTTTTTTTCTGAATTGCTCTACCATAAAAATCGTGTGCTAAGAGGACTGATGGCATAATCACATTTGATTAACTATTTGATTAATAAATAATGAATTAATCAAATGCATTTTTTTTTTTAAGGAAGGAACCATATACTTTTTTCCTACTTTTGGTTTAACATTTTTTCGAATTTTTAAATTATTTTTCCAGCTTTATTGAGGTATAATTGACATATTTGTCTTGTATTCTCTCTAGCGCTAAGAATGATAATGCGCTAGGATATGATTTTCAGAAATTTATTTTCATCAATTTTTTAGTTAGTGCTTAATATCTGAGCAGAAGGTTAAAAGCAAATAAAATATCCTCAATTTCAAGGGATTTAAAATATTCTATAAAGTTAAGTGTATCAAATCATAGAAGGAATTAAAATGTAAAAAATGCATCATTATAGTAAAAAACAGCTAGAATTTATTTAGGGTCTAGCATATGTCAAGAACTATAATATGAATCTAAAATTTTTTTTAAACCTCTTATCTATTATGATATAGGCATTACTGTATGCACTTTATTGAAGAAATCCGAAAAAAAAAAAAAAGAGATTAAAGCGTAGACCAGGTCATATACCAAAACTAATGAATCCAAAATTCAAGCATACATTTGTCCACGTACTTTCACAGTTTATTTTCCTCTGCTTATTGTGTACCATAGAATAGAAAATGTTGCAAATATAAAATATTTATTGAAATGCTGAATTTACAGAAACAATTATTATAATTCTCTCACTAGTTTCATAGATTCTCTAGTTATGAAGTTAACTCCTCAAAATAAATGTCAAAAATGCATTGAGCAGTCACTATTGATTTAATGATAATATTTTATTCTTATTTTCAGGCATGATGGGTTATTTTCTGTTTTCAGTTGCTTAAATCTTTGAATACAAGATTTTAGATTTTACAGGCAATTTCAGAGAGCCTAGAAAGCATCTACAGCAGTGGATAAATAATTTTAGGTATACAGAAGGAATATAAAATGAGGTTTTTTTTTGCAAGGATTTGAATAATTCGTTAGAGAGATAAGACTTCAAATTACAAAAACAGAATACATGAAGAGACAGAAGGTATCCAGTGAAACGCTTTCATTTTCCAAGTGGGAAAATTTAGGCTCAGATATATCGATTATCTCAGATTACAAAGTCATGAGTGATTAAGTGTGGACTGTTGAATTGTAGTGAAGTTTCCCTTCCATTACCTATTTTTGAAATAGAGGTTAACTAAAAAAAAAATTGTCTGGTAGAACAGTTTACATATGTCAATTATCAGAGAATTTTTTCAATTCTAAATCATACCATATCATTTTTGTGGATGGCTTTCTCTTCACTACTTTTTATGTATTTACACTATAAGGCTACTAAAATGACATTCTTTGCTTAATGGTTTATTCTTTATGGCTATTACAATTTTCACTTAAAAATCTTTTTTTTTTGTGGTTCATGATAAGTTTTATTTCAGATTGTAAACCAGTCTGCATAATATAGAATGAAGCTTAATTAAGTTCCTGAGTGGAAGGCGTATTTGAATTGAAACACATTGTTCCATCTTGCTACCTAAACTAAAACAAGAATTTAGAGAAAAGCTCATGAAGGAGCTGCTCCTGTACAGATACAACTACACTGTTGCAGATAGAGCCTCTTGCAAATATTTAGTCCTATAGTTTTGCAGAATTACAAATAGCTTTTTTCCCCTGGTAATATAAGTTAAATTTGCCAATATGATTGTTAAGATTCTTAAGTTTCTCCAAATAATTCTTCATCACCTATGTAAATTTCAGAAGCTGTGAAATGAATATAAATTAGCACATCTGAAGAGAATGAATTATGTAGAACAATTCGTTAAATGCATTACACAAAATTGCTACTTTCTTTAGGGTTTAAAAAAAGATGAGGGCATTTCCTATAGTTCCCATCTATAACACTGGTTAGTTTGTATTCTTTTAGGGAGTTGGAGTCACTGTTTTCTGTTGCAAAGCCAGATATGGGTTATTATAATTACTGGTATCACAGATTTATTTTTAATTATTCATGAAAATGATCTAAACAATGGAATCCCCAAGTGAAAACACAGTACTGTTTTAGAAGCCATCCGTGACTGTTTTAAGCACCAATGAGATGCCAGTTTTGTTTTTCATGTCAATTCAGGAACATATCAAATTAATGGGCTATATATTTTGGAAAATATAATTTTTTTCAGTAGAGAGATTTAACATCTAATGTATAAGATATAAAAATATCAATGATGTTGTGATGCTTTATGGGAAACAAACATAAAGGAGACTGAGAAGTGGATAAACATGAGCTTATTTGATATAATTTGGCAATAATTATCCTCCACTCCAGTGCTAACACTGGAGAAATGTACAAAAAAAGTGACTAACATTCTAAATAACCAACTGAAAACAAGCTATTAGTAAGCATTTCACTTTGTCTATTGGCAAAGAATTTCAAATAAGTCAGGTAATTATCATATGCCTTTATCAGTCAATGGGGTAATATTGAGAGTCTGGCACAGATTTTAGGGCATGCTAATTAATAACATAGTGAATATGATAAAATCTGCTTTTATATTGCATTTCTATTTTTTTCATATTACAGTACTAATCCTGGTTTTTAAAATAAGAAAAAAAACCAGAAAAGTACACAGAAAAAAATAAAAATAATCAACAATAATGATCCCATCACTAAGTTAACTAATAATAGTTTGGTTATTTTTTTCAAGGTTTTTTTGTGCAAACTATACATATATTTTTGAATATATTATTTTTACAGAAGTTAAATTATTTTATGATGTACTTGGTATAAACTTTATGTTGAAGAAATATCCATGTTATCAAATACTCTCTGTCTTAAATTATTGAATGGTTTTCCCATGAGAGATGCATTACAATTCATTAATAATATTTCTCTTATAGGAAATTTTCCACATTTTAATACATGAAAAATTCCTGCTTTAATGAACATCCCTTAATATGAATCATTTTTTATATTATTATGATTTCTTTGGAAAAATTTTTGCATAAGTGTAGTGGGGATCAAAGTGTTTTGATATCTATATATAAATATACAAATAGATTAGATATAAATATAGATATAAGGTTTGTTTTATATCGGTAAATTTTCTTAAAGAAAGTTTTTATCTATTTACAGTTCAAGTAAATTTGTATGAGAGTTCTTTTTTATGAGTTCCCTCTGCTCATCTTATATATAAAATGTGTGTTTGTTTATTTCATTAATCAAATTTACTTTTTTACATTTGAAGTTAAATGAGCTTCATGCCACAGGGGAGGACATAAACCAGAAAAAGTAGGGCACCTAAGCACTAGTGGAGGAGTTGAGCTTCTCATATAGGAAATGGGTTTGCAGTAGATGATTCTGAAGGATGTATGGTCTGATCTATTTGGATACTGTAAAAAATAGGGGATGTCTAATGATAGGATACTTTAATACATTTAATCTAGAATATGGTTGCATAAGGTCCACTGGAGTTCTCATTGGTAATGAGGTAGCAACCAGTCACATTAGTCGTGAGAGGAATTTTAATTTTTTTCTTTTGTCTTTGTGTAACGGCCTTGTTTCTTTATTGTCCCAAACATGGGTTGCAGTGTGTTTTTGTCTGAGCATTATTTGGAAATAGTACAGTTTGGCTGTCAGCAATGTCACTGTTTACGTTCTTAGTAGATAGTATCACTTGCTGATCGCCTCACCTGTATAACTAAGGATTTCATATAAAGTTGTAATTATAACTATAATCACTGGAACACAAAATATATACCTTCTTAAATATCAGAAGAATCACACAAAAATAACAAAGTAAATAGATAATAGAATGTAACTTAAGAATCTGTAGGGTTAAGATGGCGGAGTAGATAAACGCTGTGCATGCCTCCTCCTCCGACCACCTCAAAATGATAACTAAACTACAGAACAACCATCATTGAGAAGTGCCTGAAGTCTAGCTTAACAGAAGTCCTGTAACTAAGGACACACTGAAGAAGTCATCTCAAGACTTGTAGCGGGGGTGAAGACATGTGGTGGTTGAGAATCAAGAGAGACATTTCAGCTGTGGAGTTTCCCCCTAAGGAGCAAGGGGTCCCAGCCCCACATTGGGCTCCCTAGCTCAGGATTCCAGTGCTAGAGAGAGAAGTCCTCACAACTTCTGGCTGTGAAAATCAATGAAGATTGTGGCTGAGTGAGATAGAGGGCAACTGGAGCCCCACGTGTTCCTCTTAAAGGGCTCACACAAAGATTTTCTTGCTGATGGACTCACTCACTCTGAGCTCCAGTGCTGGGGCAGCAGCTAAAAAGGTGCCAATGACAGATGGGGAGGAATTGAGTTGTCTGGCTTCAGGGTGAAGGCTGGAAGGGAAGCTTTCTCCCAGATTGAAGTGCTGGCAGATGCCATTGTTCCTTTGTTGAGCCCTCCCCACCTCCCAGTGTGCAGACTTAGGCAGGAGCCATCTCTGAGTCTCCATCAATCTGGCTAACACCATTAGACCTGCCCTGGTGATTAACCTGAAACTCTGCCCCACTCAACGTCTGGGCCCACTAAGCCATGTCCAATGGCTTTTCCATACAAATGGTCTGTCTTGGCTCATCCTGCGACTCTCCTAAAATCTCTCAAAGGTTCACAAAACCCAAACAAACAGCATCTGGCCCTCACATGCACCACACTTCTTGCTGAGCAGCCCAATTCCGGCACTGCTGGCAACCAATCACAGTATGAAGCTTAGCCTTTCCCAGGCATTGTCAGGCCCAGCACAAGTGGCAACTATCTGCAGATCGCACTGTAGTTTATACTAGTTGCCCTGGGCAGAGCATGGGCAACGGCTGAGCTTGGCCTGCATCAGAGCCCTTCCCAAGAGGCTACAGAACCAACACAGCCATTGGCCAGCTACAGACCACAACAGAGCACCACCCTACCACCTCCACCAACAACACATCCAAAAGACAAACTGGACAGTTACCAGAGCTCTGCTATAATGAATCCTGAACTGTAGTCATGGACAATCCTCAAAACCAATCAGCCTATGGGTTAATCTCTTCCATTGACACTCTTGGAGCACCTAGCTCAGGAGATCAGGGAGACTGTGCCTCTGGCCCCACAGAACACCTACATAAAGCCACTCTAGTAAGATCAGGAAACATAGTAGCTCTACCTAATAAATAGACACAAACACAGGAGGCAGCTAAAATGGGGAGACAAATAAGCATTTTTCCAAATTAAAAAAAAAAAAGAGCAAAGCTTCAGAAGAACTAAATAAAATGGAGACAAGCAATCTATCGGATACAGAGTTCAAACACTGGTTATAAGGATGGTCAAGGACTCAATGAGAACTTCAACAAAGAGTTAGAAAACATAAAAAAGGAGATAAAAAATGTAAAAAAAGCACCAGTCACAAATGAAGAACACAATAACTGAAATAAAGAGTACATTAGAGGGAATCAACAGTAGATTAGATACAGCTGAGGATAGAATTAGTTATTTGAAAGATAACTTCGCTGCAAATTCTGAGACTCCAAACTCAGCCATCTCCAGAGAGGCCAGCACTTAGTTCTCACCAGCTACAAGCAGGTAAGGCTATGTTTTTCCTGAAGACAAAATCATGTCAAACTCCATTTCTGTTGGTGAGATTTATGTTAGGATGTATGAAACCAAAATTAAAAGTTTCTTTGCTAAATATGGTTCATTAAAAGAAGTGAAGGTAATCACGAATCAAACTGCTATATCCAAAGGCTATGAATTTGTTTCCTTTTATAATGACCTGGATGTGCAGAAGATAGTAGAATCACAGATAAATTTCCCTGGCTAAAATTAAGCCCTGCAACCAGGAAACAGAATTTATGTTGTTATCATGTGCAGCCATGTCTTTTAGTTTATAATTCTCCTCATCTACCACAGTTTCAGAGTGTCTAGAGTAATCCAAACACTAAAACTTACATGCAGCTTCTAACCATTAAAACTGTTTTTCACTAGAGGATTATTGAGAAACCAGTTCTGTGTTGATTATATAGTTAAAAATGAAAAATAATTGATACTGAAAGGAATAACTTAACAAAGAAGTCACCCAGTGAAGAGACAGGAAAATCTTTGAAGAATTCCACATTAGTTAACTGGTTTGATATAATAGTTTTAAATTAAAATATTGAGACTGTTGAAAAATCTAAAATTTATGGGCAAAAGTTTTGATGTTTAAAACTTGTTTTGATGGAGAAAAATCCCTTTAGTTTGCTTAAAAGTAATTATATTTGTTAATTATATTTGCACAGAATTAATAGCTGCGACATACATAGATGTGTAAAAAATCCACCTAGAAAATGATAAACTGCTTTTTCAGAATTATGGTCATGTCATATTTTCAATTAGTGTATATATGTTAATGTGTAATTAATAGTAGAAAAAACTAACATTTAAAAAGCTACTTGTATAAACCTATTCTCCAAATACTGTGGTTTTCGTGCATAGTTTTTAAAAACTTTAGATTAAATTGTGGTAAAATATACATACCATAAAATTTACCATCATAACTAACTGTCGATGTACAGTTCAGTGGTGTTAATTAAGTACATTCACATTGTTGTACAACCAATATTCAGAACGTTTTTCATCTAGCAAAACTGAAACATTACCTATTAAACACTAATTCTCCATTCCTCCCTTCTCGCCAGCCCCTGGCAACCACCATTCTACTTTCCGCCTCTCTCGATTTTACTACTCTAGGCCTGGCATGTAAGCAGAATTATACAATATTTATCTTTTTCTGTCTGGATTCCTTAACTGAATGTAATGTTCTCAAAGGCCATCATGTTGTAGCATGTGACAGGATTTCCCTCTTTTTTACAGCTGAATAATATTCTATTGTATATATTGTTTATACAATTATCTGTTGATAGACCCTTGGGTTGCTTCCACCCTTTGTCTTTTGTAAATAATGCTGCTGCAATTTAGCCACTATCGACCACCTGTCTGATCTTAACATATTACTGAACTTTTGCATCTCAGTTTCCAGTATTTTATTTTTTTTAATATATAGAAGTAATATTTTATCTAGTATAAAATTCATTAACTTCTACAAAACTCATAAGTGAAAAGACAACACTGTGAATGTACTTAACAACAATGAACCATGCACTAACAGTAATGTTAAGTTGTTGAATTTTTATGTTATTTGTATTTTACCACAATTAAAAATAAATTTTAAAAAATCTACACAAAACTAGAAATTATAATATAAACAATAAAATTAATACCAAATACAGTTACCATACTAGCATGTGTCATTAAAATTATTCTCTATTAAAAGAAGATATTTATCTAAAATATAGCATACTTATTGAAAATAAAAGGATGGACAAAGATATGTTGATAAAAAAAACAACAACAAAAAAACCAAATGGTCAGATCAATGTTTACCATGCCCCAGCAGCAGTACCCCACCCCCCCCAAAACGGAGGGTATGTCTGGAATTGAGTGGCACCCATCCCTCTAACAATCATGGCACCCTCATTTTCTACAGCCTCCTTGTTACCATTCCCTCCTCCAAACAATGGGTTCAGTCACTTTTGTCAATTAGTGGTCACTCTATTTTGTCTATCTTGGTGGAGGTAGAAGACGAAGAGGGGAAGCTGGACAGTAGCTTCGGGTGGGGGAAGACACCTGTGGCTGTTTTTAATGGGAAATATCTTTAAGAGATGCTCATACAGGCTCCCTAGAACCCCATTCCTGTGCTAGACTGGTTTCCATGGAGATAGGGCAGTGATGCTTCCTGTGAGTCTGGAATCGACTGCACCTCAGGCGTCTCCAGCCATCATCCAGTTCTCCCCCCACACCCTCTGGGTTGGCAGCAGCACTGCTGAAATGCTGTATTTCAACTCGGTTCTGGAAATATTGGCATGTCTTGCAGAATCTTGAATCATTAATGATAAACATGTTAAAAAAGAATTCTAGTCAAAGTTTTAAATAAAAAATATTTTCTAATGCAAAAGAGTGTTATTCATAAGGAATATGGCAATGATGATTTTTAAAGAACATTCATAAAAATAAGATTGGGGAAAAAAGGAGTGAAGTACATATAGGAAAACAGTATAAATCGTTTGTTCAAAAAAACCCATCAAATGGAGAACTTAAAAAAGACTATGTATTGTTAAAATGTTCACACTAACAAAGCAATCTATATAATCAATACAATCCCTGTAAAAATTCCAATGACATTTTTTTTACAGAAATATATTAAAAAAAAACTCACATGGAGTTACAATGGGTTTTTGATAGCCAAGACAATCTTGAGCAAGAAAGACAAAGCAGGGCACATCGTGCTTCCTGATTTCAAAATATATTACAAAGCTATGTTAATTAAAATCATTTGCTCCTGGCATAAAGGCAGGCATATAGAACAATACAATAGAATAGAGAACTCAGAAATACACCCCAGGAGTGTACAATAGGAAAAAGATAGTGTGGGGCTAAAAATAATTAATGTTTCTTTTCTACCTTCTAGCTGGGCCAATAACCAGATTAACATAGATGAACAAGAGAAAAAAATTTTAATACATGCACATGGGGAATTCACATAGTCATGAAAATTCCCAAGATAGTGAGGCAACTTTGGGTATATATGACTATTTTAGACAAAGATGAAAAAGGGAGGACAGAGTATTAGATTTCAGAAGTGAGAATGGGATATACACAGGTAATTGAGGAAGAACGGAACATACATGGTAAGAAAATTCTTGCTAGGCAAATCAGAAACAGTGGAATACAGGGGGCATCTACTTATCAGGTTTAGTGTGTTCCTGACTATGCTAGGGTGACGACTCTTAAGGTGATTAAATCCAGGCTCCCTTCCTAATGCAGGTTTTTCTATCTGAATTTCTTGTGCAGAAAAAAGGAGAGGGTCAAAGGTTCTTTCTGTTTTGTTTTGTTTTGTTTTTGTTTTTTTGTTTTTTGTTTTTATTTCTTAATAAGCAGCTTAAAATCAATATCCCCCAAAAGTCGCTTCAGGATAGCAAAATGTTGGTTCTCTTCAATAGTTTATTCAATAAAGTGTTGGGAAAACTGGATATTCACATGTAAAATAATAAAATTGAAACTTTTTCTTACATCATGCACAAATATTACCACAAAATGGATTAAAGTCTTAAACATAAGATCTGAAACTATATAGCTTATAGAAAAAAATAGCAGAAAAGCTTCATGATATTGGCCTTGGCAATTTTTTTGGATACGACATCATAGGGACAAAGCAACAAAAGCAAAAATTGGTAAATAGGATTATATCAAACTAAAAAGCTTCCACACAGAAAAAAAAAAAGTGTGAAAAGGCAAAATGCAGAATAGGAAAAAATTATTTGTAATCCATACATCTAATAAGGGTTTAATATTCAAAACGTATGAGGAATTCATACAACTCAATAGCAAAAATAAATAACTTGATTTTTAAAAATCTTCAAAGAACTTGAGACTTTCTCCAAAGAGGGCATACCATTGATCAACAGATATATAAAAAGATGCTCGAGATCACTAATCATCAGGATAATGAAAATCACTACAAAAATGAGATATCACCTCATACCTGTTAGGATGCATGGAAGTACCATTATTGCATTATCAAAGAAAAGATAACAGGTGTTGGAAAATATGTGGAGAAATTTGAACCTTTGTACACTGCTGATGGGAATGTAAAATGGCACAGCTGCTATAGAAAATGTGGAGATTCCTCAAAAATTATCTAATCATTGTAGTTCATTCAGTCTTTTGCTGTTAAGTGTGTTGTTAACTGTAGAGTTTTTTTTTTTTTTAGAGTCTTTGTATTAATATATGGATAAGAGTTGGTGAAAATTTTAATCGAGTGGATGGGAAATTTTGCCAAATATTTTTTTCTGCATTTCTCAAGAGAGTTAGTTATATGGTTTTTATTCTTAAGTGTGTTGATATGGTGATTTTCATTTATTGATTTTAAGATGCTGAACTAACCTTGTGTGCCTGGGATAAATCTCATTTGGTCATCATATGTAATGTTCTTTATATATGGCTAGATTTGACTTATTAATATTTCATTAAGGATTTCTGAGGTTATACTTCTGAAAGGTATTGATTCCTAGTAGTTTTTAGATTCTCTTGTGAATCTTTGAATGTGCTTGTATTAAGGCAATATTAATTCTGATTCTTAGTGAGTAAGTTATGGCAGTTTATGTCTTTTGAGGAATTTATCCCTTTCACTTGAAGTATAAAATTTACTGACTTAACTACATTACTAATATTCGATTAATAGCCTTGCAATGTCTTTAAGACCTATAGATATTTCCTTTCTCTCATTTTGGTGTTGGCAATTAAGGTATTATCTATTTTTTATTTTTCTCAATTAATCTTAATAGAAATTTACTATTATTGATCAAAGAAGTAAATTTCAATTTCATTGACTTTTTTCTATTATTATTTTTTCTTATGATCTTAGTAATTTCTGTTCTTATCTTCATTATTTCCTTCTGCTACATTGGTTTTAATTTGTCCTTTTCTCTCCTTAGTTTCATAAGGTAGAATTTATTTTATTTTTTTTTTATGCCTACAACACCTGGTCTTCCTAGGTGGTCTCCCATCCAAGTACTAACCAGGCCTGACCCTGCTTAGCTTCTGAGATCAGACAGGTTCAGGCATGTTCAGGGTGACATGGTGGTAGACCATAAGGTAGGATTTTAGACTGAATTTTTTTCTTGTTGTCTTACATAAGCATTTAAAGCAATAAATTTTTCCTAAGCACTATTTCTGTCTCACGAATTATAATACGTTGTGTTTTTATTATTATTAAATTAAAAATATTTAATTTTTTTCTTGTGTGTGTGTGTGAAAAGGTAGACAGAGAAACACACACAAAGGGAGAGAAGAGAAGAGAGATTCCTGAATATTTGAAAGTTCAAGTACCAGCTTTCTGAACTACTTCTGGTGCTATAGCATCTGTTTTATATTCATTATGTGTTTAATTCTCACAACAAAACTATGATGTAGATACTATTAATACTCATGTTATACAAATGAGTAAATGTAGGCTTACAGAGCTATAGTAACTAGCTTAATGTCTTATAACTAGTGACTAGTAGAACAGGCAGTTCAATCTGTTCAGTCTTATGCAAAGCCCATTCTTTTAGTTACTACAGAACAGAATCTCTAACATTTATTTTCAGCATTTTCATCAACTTGTCTATTTATGATCTTTGCTCAATATTCCTCTCTGACATTGGTATGCTCTTACAATACAAAATTAAAATATTACCTCAGAAAAAAATCTTTGATTATATCTTAAATCTATACCTTCTGAAAATCATAATAATTGTTTGATCTTTTAATTATTTCTTATATATTTTAATAAATATTTCTATTTATTTTTACTATTGAACTAAATTTAAACAGAAATCCTCAAGTTACTTTCTAGTTAACACATTAAGGTTTCAGAAGTATTCATTTTTATTTTGGAATTTTTTAAAAAGAAAGATGTGAGTTCTTTTATATGTTTTAGTATAACTGGGTAAATTAGGAAGAGAGATTATTGTAGCAACAGATTAACACGAAGATCATGAATAAAGAGGTCTAGAGAAGAAATAATAGAAGTTGATTATTTGATTTCCATTGAAATATCTAATGATGGCCACACAGGCACATGGAAATACAAAAGTGTATTAAATGAATGTGATCGGCTCCAATGGGAGGGCATTTGCTTGGACCTAGTGTCATGAACTCAGTCTTAAATTATTAAACTCTGATTTTAAAAATTGCTGCCATGTTGTCTTTGCTCAATATTTTCTATTTTTTTTAATTTAAAAATTTTTATTTTTTAAATTATAGTCAATATACAATATTATATTAGTTTCAGGAGTATAACACAGCATTAGACATTTATATAACTTAAGTGATCACCCTGATAAATCCATTACTCACCTGACGCCATACATAGTAATTACAATACTACTGACTATATCCCCCACGGTGTACTCTACATCCATGACTATTTTGTATCTACTAAATTGTACCTCTTAATTTTCTCCTCCCTTTACCTATTCTCCCACCCCCCAATTTGACAACCATCAAAATACTCTCCGTATCTATGAGCTCGTTTCTATTATTTGTTTATCCTGTTTTCTAGATTCCACATGACACTTGTCTTTCTCTGTCTGACTTACTCCACTCAGCACAATACAATACCCTCTAAGTCCATCCATATTATTACAGATGGCAAGATGTTATTTTTTATGGCTGAGTAATATCCCATTGTGTATGTATATATATGTACACACACATATGTATATACACCACCTCTTCTTTATTCATTCATCCATTGATGGACACCCAGGATGCCTCCATATCTTGACTATTGTAAATAATGCTGCAATGAACATATGAACTCACATATCCCTTCAATACAGTGTTTTGAGTTTCAGATAAATACCCAGAAGTGGTATAACTGGGTCCTTCTTTTTCTCTTGTTTCGGCCTATGTTTTAAAGACTGTTTTGTCTGGTATAAGTATTGCTACCCCAGCTTTCTTTTTCTTTTTCTTTTTTAATTTCCATTTTCATAAAATATCTTTTACCATTCTTTTACTTTCAGTCTGTGTCATTCAATCTGAAATGGGTCTCTTGTAGGCAACTTATGTAAGGATCTTGTTTTCCTGTCCATTCAGCCACTTTATCTTTTAATTGGAGTTTAATCCATTTACATTTAAAGTAATTGTTGCTAAATGTGTAGTTATAGCCATTTTATTACTCTTATTTTTTATCTTTTCTCATCCTCCTCCTCCTCTTCCCTCCTCTCCTCCCCCTCCTCCTCTTCCTCCTCCTCTTCTTCCTTCTTCTAGTTCCTCTAACATTTCCTGCAATACCGGCTTGATGGTGATGAACTCCCTTAGCTTTTTCTTGTCTGGAAAGCTCTTCATCTGTCCTTCAATTCTAAATGATAGCTTTGCTGGGTAGAGTAACCTTGGTTGTAGGTCCTTTCTTTTCATCACTTTGAATAATTCCTACCAATCCTTTCTGGCCTGAAAAATTTCTTTTGAGCAATCAGCTGACATTCTTATAAGAGTTTCCTTGTAGGTAACTAACTGCATTTCTCTTGCTGCTTTTAAGATTGTCTCTTTTTCTTTAACCTTTGGCATTTTAATTATGATGTGTCTTGGTGTAGGCCTCTTTAGGTTCATCTATTTGGGACTCTCTGTGCTGCCTGGACTTGTATATCTATTTCCTTTGCCAGGTTAGAGAAGTTTTCAGTCATTGTTTCTGTAAGTAGGTTTTCAATTCCTTGCTCTCTCTCTTATCCTTTTGATGTCCCTATGAAGCAAATGTTGCTACACTTGATGTTGTCTCAGAAGCCCCTTAAATTATCCTCAGTTTTTTGGATTCTTTTCTCTTGTTGCTGTTCCTATTGGGTATTATCCGCTATCTTATCTTCTAAATCTCTAATTTGATCCTCTGCTTCATCTAATCTACTATTAATTCCTCCTAAGGTATTCTTCATTTCAGTTATAGTAGTATTTATTTCTGATCGGTTCTTTTTTATGTGTTCTATTTCCACTTTTACGTTTTCTCTTTGTTAAAGTTCTCACTGAATCCATCTACTCTCCCCTAAGTTCACTGAGTATCCTAATAACATATGTTTTGAACTCTGTATCTGGTAGTTTGCTTGTCTCTATTTTGTTTAGTTCTTTTTCTGCAGCTTTGTTCTATTCTTTCACCTGGGACATGTTTCTTTGTCTTCTCATTTGGCTGCTTGCTTGGGGTGTGTGTGTGTGTGTGTGTGTGTGTGTGTGTGTGTGTGTGTGTGTGTGTGTTATATTAAGTAGGGCTGCTATGTCTGCTGGTCTTAGTAGAGTAGTCTTATGTAGTAGGTGTGCTGTGGGTCTCAGTGGCACAGTCTTCCCTGGTCACCTGAGCCAGGTGCTCCAGGTATGTCCTTTTTATGAGCTGTGTGTGCCCTCCTTTGTAGTTGAGGCTTAGTTGCTGTTTGCTCATTAATAGGAGGGATTGACTCTTGGGTTGATTGGTTGTGATAACTGGCTATGACCAGTGGAGGAGCTGTTGTGTATGGGCTGACACTACAGAGCAAGATTTACTTTAGCAGGGCTCTGGTGCCTGTCCTGTCTGCTCTTTGGGTGTGTCATCCTCAGATGTGAACATGGATGGTGCTCTGGCTCAGACCAAAACTGGCCACTGGGCATACAGGTTGAGGCATCCTGGGAGGGGCTCTGCCATAGGCCAAGTTCGACTGCAGCTTGTGCCCTACCTGGGACCACCTGGCATGAGCCAGGAAGCAGATGGCTGCCGCCACACTGGGTTTGGAATTGCCTTGATAGACCTAGCCACAAACTCAGTCTGGTCACCACTGGTGCTAGGCTTAGGGCTGCTCAGCAAGAGGTATAGGGCACACCAAGTCCAGGATCTTCTTGTTTAGGTTTTGTAAACTTTTGAGAGATTTTAGGCAAGTCCGTAACATAAGGCAAGACAAGCTGTTTGTATGGAAAATCCACTAGAAGCGACTTGTGTGGGCCTACATGTTGGGAAAGGCAGGGTCTCCAGGAATAACCAGGGTGGGGCGACCAGTGTTAGCTAAGTTGATGGAGACTCAGATATGGCACTTGCCTGAGTCTGCAAACTGGGCTGGGGAGCACTCAACCAAGGAACAATGCCTTCTGCCAGTACATCTGACTGGGAGAAAGCTGCTCTTCTAGCCTTCTCCTCGAAGCCAGACAATTCAATTCCTGCCTGTATGTCCCTGACACCTTTCAAGCTACTGTCCCAGAGCTGTTGCTCAGAGTAAGTGAGTACGTTAGGGAGTAAGCCCATGTATGAGGCCCCTTAAGAGGACAGTCTATGACACCCGAAGCCCTCCATCTCATTCAGCTACAATCTCTGCTGGTTTTCACAGTCAGAGTTGTGGGGACTTCTCTTCCTAGCACTGGGACTTTGGGCTGGGGAGCCAGATATGGGGCTGGGACCACTCGCTCTTCTGGGGGACCTCTGCAGTCACAATATTTTTCCTGATTCTTAACCACCATATGTGAATGTGGGACCAGCCTATTTTGCTTCTCTGCCTCTCCTCCCAGTCTCAAGGTGGCATCTTCTGTATGTTCCCAGTTATAGGACTTCTGTCAACTAGACTTCAGGTGACTCCCAACGCTAGCTATTCTGTAGTTTAGTTGTAATTTTGATGTGGTTGTGAGAGGAAGCAAGCACAGGGTTTACCTATTCCATCCTCTTGATCCTAACTCAATATTCTCTATTCTTTGTCTCTTCATTGTTTTCTGTTTTCTTCTTCTTTAGTGAAGTCTGTTTTTTTGTTTTTTTTTTTTTAAATCAATATGTCCTCCTCCTTGAATAATGGAGAAAGTTCTTTCATGTATTCTCCATGATTTTTTTCAATCTGCTCATCTTGTTCTGACTTTGGCAGTTTTCTTAAAGCATTGTCTCAGAAGATGAGGAACAAGAGCACATTTGTGCATATTTTTTCTAGAAACATTTTCCTACTTCTTTTGAAAGAAGTAAAAGTAATTCTAATTATTCTGGTGAAAAGTGTAGAGTGAATCAAAGATAGTTTTGTACTATTCAGTAAGACATGACCACATAGAATTTTCAAATTTTATTATTAGTAAAAATATATTTTTTTCTAATTAAGAAAACATACTTGTGTTCTGACCTCTCTAGGGTAAAAAGTAGACTCTGCCCCCATCCTTCTTAGGTTTAGTTTAGGTATGTGCAAATAACTCGATGGAAGGCTAAAAATAATTTGGGAAATTAAAAATATCAATTATCTTATTTGTATTTCTTCAACTTGCCCTAAGTTCACAAGTCCTCATTTTAAGAAATGAGAGAATGCTCTTATTAAAGAGAGATTTTTTTGCTTTTCTGAAATTAGGATATTCACCCTCTGTCTTTATTCAACTAATTTAAGTTAATTCATAACACTGTTATCAAAGTATATTTGTGGACATTTTTGTCCCATTTGTATTCTCATTCTTCACTCATTTCTTGTGGGAAATATTAAATATTTTAAAATAATTTTAATGTTTATTGAGAGATTTTTATTAGTATTTGCACAGTGACTTTTCATTCCAGAAATTACACCTGTCTTCACAGATATTACCAATTAATACTATTTTTTTCTTATTCTTGTATCAATTTAGATGCCATAACCCTACCATTTAAATGAAAAGTAACAATATGATTAGGATCAAACAATATATAACAGTCATCATTACAACCACTTTGTTTACAAAACCTAGATTTTTTGCCATTTCTTTATATCAGTATTTCAAATCATTTTAATCTATTTTATTTAGATTATATATGTGTATGTATAAATTACCTGTCATTTGTACTTTTCTATAGTAGGTGTTTAGGAAATGTACTATTAAGCACTCCTTAAAGCTTGAGATTGTTTATTGATGGATTGACCATAAAAAGAATAAGCCTCTTATAGTCTGTTTGTGTCTGATAGTTCCATATTTGATCTTAACATCTCTATTCATATTGAGTGAAGTGTAGGATATAAACTGAGTCTGCAAGCAAATTCAGCAGAGACCTTTTTCTGTGCAATGTTTTCCTTTGTTCCTCAAAGCCACTGAATCAGATTTCTATATCTTTTTTTATTTTTCTGTATTTGGTCTGGATTTTATATGGAACTTTATTTTTTATTATTAAACTTATAGCCACCGAGAAATCAGCCTTGTTCTATTTGATATTGCTAGATTTGTCCTTGGGTTTTCCATTGCTATTGATTTTTGAGCAGAGACAAAAGATCCCAAATGAGAAATCTCCATTTATCCAATGGCTTACCCTGACCTTGGAAACTTGGAATCATTTTAATATCTTCTTCCACTTGGTCTCACTGAATCTAAGTCTAAGAGAAACTGTTTAAGGCAGATTTTGTATGTGGAATTATGCTTTAATTTTTAAAACTTACTCTGAGAGCTTATCCATTTAAAAATATCCCTTTATCTCTATCAATCACTATTAGGGGAAGAGAGAATTTAAATGCTTGCCTTTAAGTTGTCATTTTTTCTAGAAGATTAATTTATCTTGTTTTGATGTCAAGTCATCAAATACAAACATCTATTATTGGTCTGTGCCACGTTAATACAGTGACAGTCCCAGGAGCTACTGAGGTTTATGGGACTATTTTATCTTCCTATAAATTGTCTCAGAGCAGTGTGCTTTTCCCTGCTTCTAGGCTGTCACTAGGTACTCTCAGTGTCTCCAGATGCCATTCAATCTCCTTCTACTATTTTTCTGATTATAATATGCTGAGGGATTAGAGAACAGATATTAAATGTGTCCTCCTTAGAGTGAGTTTTACAAAGACTTTTCCAGAATAAAGAGCATTTTCTTTAACATGTAAACTATTATGTCTATTTCTGGTGATTTTTATTAAGAATTTTTTTGGGGAAGGCTGTTTTTTCTTTATTTTTAATCACATGAGGTTTTGATCAAGAACTCAAACTTAGTTTGGGGAAGTATTATTCTACAGTTCTTAATTATAGTCCATAATGAGCAAACAATAAAGGATATCTGAATGCCATCTGTGATAAGCACTAAATAGGGATAACAGAAATATTGAAAAAGTTGTTTCAATACTAACATGTCCAAAGGAATGTTCAACTCTATAGTAGTTATAGTAATCAATAAAAGATCTTTTACACATAAACAATCTCATTTAATTTAATAAATATTCTTATAATTATTTATTATGCCTTGTTATTGGGCCACATTTTGTTAAATAATGGGGACATAAAGATAAAAAATATATCCAAGTTAGCTCAACTGCTAATAGGGTTGTCCAGAGAAACAGAACCACACACACTTATATATATTTATATATATTTATAAATTGCCCACATCGAAAAGGGCAATCTATGGTATCCATGGATTTAATACTAACCTAAGCTATAAATGCCATCAAAGACACTCTGAGAAACAATGTTTAATCTGGGTATCTTGTGGGAAGTTAGGTTGACACATGAAATTAACCACTGCAGACATCTAGCATTTGGATACAAAATGCAAGGAAATACGCATCACAAATGGCTTATTAAGAAACAGATTAAAATAAATTAAATCATGAGGAAAACAGGGAAACATTTGTTTTTGAACTTAACAGATGACTAGAATTTTGATAAGTTGAATAAAAAAAGGTTCAGAACAATTCAGAGCTTATAGAAGGCATTGAATTGTGAGCAGTGTGGGAAAATAGTTGGGTAAGAAATTGGACATATGAATTGGGACCAACTGAATGCTGGTGACTTTGAAGATTTTAAGAAAGATAATTCTGTGCATTAAGTAGATACTGAAGATGAATTATATTGCTAAAGAAGTATGGTAAAGAATAACCTACCAAGACTAAATCATGAAGAAATAGAAAATCTGAACCAAACAACAATAAATAAGATTGAATCAGTAATCTAGTACTGCTTAGAAGATTTAGGAAAGATTCAGCAAGTAAAAGATATTTGATACTAAGCGGAGAAAAATCTCAGAGAACAGTAGATGTGCATGTATATATAAATGTATATATTTCTAAATGGTAAAGTATGTGAATGGATTTGTTTTTAAAAATTATTTAATACAACTTTTGGATCATCAAAATTATATTTTGGCAAATATATTTGATCATCATTATGCAAATTTTAAAGAGCTAGCTTCTGCAGTTTCTTGTAGGTACTTTGTAGAAATAATGAATAAAGATTATTAAGTCGGATTGCCTAGTATTTAATTTTGAATGATCTTTATTTCCATTATATTCATTTGATGTGTTTAATGATTTATTTATAAAGCCATGTTAATCTTCTTCACTTAACAGTATAGTGAAATAATTCTGTAAGAAACCAAAAATAAAGCAATAACATAAAAGTTCAAATCTTGAATCAAAACTAATTCTTTATCTAATAGCTATTGCTACTGTCATATATTTTATTAAAATATTCTGACCTATAAGTATCCATAATTTTGAGTGGCTTAATAATCAGAACCTGAAATTTCATTATAATTGAGTTATCCATTTTTAAATCTAGTTAAGAGCTACCAAGTATTATTCAGTAAAAAATAGATTAACATGATAAAAATCCATCGTAAAAACTTATGAAATAAAAATACCCCACAATGTTTCTGTCCTGAGGAATTATAAAAATGAATCCAGAAAACTGACCACTAGAAATAAGGAGTGCATATCAGAAAATAAGTCAGGGGATGGAGTCACCCAATTTCTGCCTATTCACATTTGATTGTCCTTGAAATCACATTACAGAAAAGACTCAAAGAATACCTTAGCTAAAGATCTAAAGATGGAAGATCTGAACTGAGACTGTAAGTGCCACACAAGAAAGTTGAATTTGCAACTCAAGTCCAACCAAAATAGTTGACTTCTAAAAGAAACGATCTCTTCAGAGAAACATAGCACAATCTCAGATTACAATTCAAAATTATCAGACATATGAAGGGCAGTGGAATATACTCTCCAGAGAAAAGGTAACCTGTTGAGAAAGAGAGAGAGAGAGAGAGAGAGAGAATGAGGAGAGAGAGAGAGGAGAGAGAGAGAGAGAGAGAGAGAGAGAGAGAGAGAGAGAGAATGAAGAGAGAACCAAATAATAGTCAATAGTCCAGGATATGAAAAATACAATATCAGAAACAAATTCACTGGATATACTTAACACATAAATGGAATGTATAAAGGAAAGAGTTAATGAACTTGAGGGTAGATCAGTAGAAGTTATCTAATGTTAAGAACAGAAAGAACAAAAAATTAAATAAAAACAAAACTTCGGGTCTATATTAGTCAGCAGGGGATGCCATAAAAAAAAAAAATTGCCATAGAATGGGTGGCTTAAATAAGAGATATTTCATTTGTATTTCTCACATGTCTATAGAGGCTAGAAGTTCCAGATCAAGGTCTGTTTTTCTCAGTTTCTGGTGAGAGCTCTCTTCCCGGCTTGTAGGCAGCTACCTTCTCACTGTGTCCTCACATAGCAGAGACAGAACCTGTGTTTTGTTTTCTTCTCATAAGAGCACCAGTTCAATTAGATTAGTGTACCGTCTTTATGAGTTTATTTAACTTTATTGCTTCCTTGCAAGCCCTATTTCCAAATACAGTCGCATTGGGAATTAGAAGTTCAACATATGAATTTTGAGGCAACACAAATATTCAGAACATAATGATGTGGCTGTTAGATAGCCTAACATATTTATGATTGGAGTTGTAGAGATGGGAGAACTTGGGAAAGAAAAACATATTTGAAAAAAAAATGGCCCCAAATTCCCAAATTTTAAAAAATGAAGGCACTTAGAGATATAGTATGATTAATGAAAGCCAAGCAATATAAACAAATATGTACAAGCACTTTATAGGAAAACTGATAAAATACAAAGAAAAAGAGCAAATGGTAAAAAAAGCAAGAGGAAACAGTACCCTTTAAATATGGAAAACAATGAGAATTATTGAACATCTGCTTTCTCATCAGATAGTATGGATGACAAAAGAGAGGGAAGCAATATCTCTAAAGTGTTCAAAGAAAAAAATAACCCGTCAATTCAGAATCCTATATCCAATGAAATAGGTTTCAAAAATGAAGGCAAAATAATTTTCAGATGTAAGACTATCAAGAGAATGGATTTCCAAAGACCTATACTGTAAGAAATTTTAAATAAGGAGGTGACATCAGCAAGATGGAGGGCTAGGAAGTGCCAACACTTGTTTCTCCCACAGAAACTAACTAACTAACTAACTAACTACTAACTAACTAACTAATTAACTAACTAACTATGAACTGACATATACTGCTCCTGGAAAGCTCTGGACTATAATAAAGAAATGGCATAAATGTCTCAAATATGGGGAAAAAAATAGAGGAGTACAGTTTAGAAAAGAATAGAAAGCATTTTACCTGTAGCAACCCAACCCTCAATCCAGAGCAGCTCAGCATGAAGGTGCCTCCTCTCAGAGGGGTTTCACTGACAGGAGAGGGAGATCTGGAGAAACCCCGCAAACCTCCTGGCAGCATTTGCTACTAAAGACTCTCCTAGTCCTAACACTGAACGCAGCTGACAGAGCTCCTGGGTCCCCTGCCTCTGTGTCTCCTTTGAGGAGGGGCTAGGCCATTTGCTGTAGTGAAACCTGCCCCCGGGGGTTTTAGTCACTGTTGTGCTGTGCTATCTGGGAGATTGGGATGCCACAAAACCTTGACTCTTATGAGACTGGACCTGCTGCTGCTCTGAGCCCTGCCCCTTGTTTCCAGGTCATGGCATTGACCAGACATGACCTGGGCTGAGCTGCCCTTACTCTGCACACTGTCCTCTGGGTTTCAACATGTGGCTTTAATTGGCCATCATGGGAGTCGTGCTGCTGCTTTTCTGTAACTGCACCCTGGGGCTAGAGTTGGGACTTTGGCCCACCATCCCAGCCCATGCTGCTACTGAACCCTGCCATCTGGACTGAAGCTACCTCTGTATCCTGTCATCCCAGGGCCCACGCTGCTGCTGCTGCTGCATTCATTCACTCCTGCCTCACCTTCTAGTCACTGTGGTGAGCTTCAGAAACCTGGACCTTGGTCCAACAGGAGATGTGTATAGGGCTGCATCTGTGCCCATGCCACAGCAACTGCACCTGTGACCGAGGATCCAGGTGTTGTGGTAGTTTCATGTGTGCCTGATCCCAGGACCCATGCTCCACTGCTGTCCTGAGTGCTAGTATGCCACACACGTTAACAAGAGGGATCCCTGCTCTTTGAACTTCCTCTCATGGGCCAAAAAAAGAGAACCCTGGCAGCTTTCACCTCTGAGGACCTGTGTAGGACAATGGACCCTAGCTGCCATTGTCCTACACAGGATCTCCATAGTCTTGGCCACAGATGTAATCTTTGCTAACACTGACCTTAGTTATGGAGCTGTGTGGAGACTATGCTACTGTGCCTTCTTGGGAATTAGAGACCCAGCCAGTGTCCCCACAGTTACCTTTAGTTGAAAGTCTTTCCCCATTGAAGCCAGCAGAGGTGATGCTCCCTCAAATATCAAGACATAAATGTGTTAATTTTTATGCCAATGCCATACTATTTTGGTTACTATGGCTTTGTAATATAGTTCGAAATCAGGAAATATGAGGTCTCCAACTTTGTTCTTCTTTGTCAAGTTTATTTTGGCTGTTCAGGGATTTTTGTGGTTCCATATGTATTTTAGGATTGTTTTTTCTCTATCTGGGAAAAATGCTATTGGAATTTAGCTCTCCAGACAGCTTTTAATGGTATAAATATTTTAATAATAACTATTCTTTTAATCTATGAACATTGGGTATCTTTCCATATTTGTGTCTTCAATTTCTTTAATTAATGTCTTATAGTTTTAAACGTGCAGATTTTTCAACTCCTTGGTTAAATTTATTTTTAAGTATTTTGTTGTTTTTGATGCTATTATAAATGGAATTACATTCTTTATTTCTTTTTCAGATATTTTGTTTTACTTGATAAAAACACTGATAATTTTTGTATGTTGATTTTATGTCCTGCAACCTTACTGAATGAATTTATTAGTTCTAACAGGTTTTTTGATGGATTGTCTTTATATAAGATGATATCATGTACAAAAAAAGAAGTAATTTCACTTTTTCCTTTCTATTTGGTATTTATTTATTTATTTATTTATTTATTTATTTATTTATTTAGCCTAATCTCTGTGGTTAGGACTTCTAATGCTATGTTGAACAGAGTAGTGAGAGTGGACACCCTGTCTTGTTCCTAATCTTAGAGAAAACTTTTTCTATATTTCACCATTGAGTATGATGCTACCTGAAAAATGAAAGCACACTATTGTAAGAGTCTTATGCTCTAAATGAAGTTGTATAATATTACTGGAATGTAGACTGTGATTAGTTAAATAAATATTCAATAAATCATAAACACTAATAAAATAACAAGTCAAAGAATATAGCTAAAAGGCTAAGAAATGAGATCATTTGTAATAATAAATATACTCAATTCAAAAAAGTACAGGAATTAAAATAAAAGATAGGGAGCAAAGGACAGTGGGCCAAATAGAAGACAAATCACAAGATTAGAGACTTAAAAGTAATCATCTTAAGAAATATGTTAAATGTAAATCAAGGGTCAGCAAATCTTTTCTGTAAAGAGACAGATAGAAAATACTGTAGGTTTTGGAAGCCATGAGTCAAGAGCAAAACTCTACTGTTGTAGCACAAAAACAACCATAAGTGATGTGGCTGGATTTGGCCCATAGGTCAGGTTTGCCCCGATGGTGATAGGTTTCTGACTCTCACTCTAAACATCCCAATTAAAAAGTAGAGATTGTATCATTGAATAAACAAGAGCCGACTTATTCCGCCTACAAGAAATGTACTTTGACTATAAAAATACAAATAAATTAAAAATGTAATAGTTTGAAAAGATAAAGTATGCTAATTTGAGTCAAAAGAAAGCTAAATTTCATTAGTCTATTTTGTGATATAGCTCCAATATAACCCTCAAATTTTGTTATTTTGCAACCAAAAAACTTGGAAATTGGTTCTGTTTTTCTTGGATGACTCTTGTCTTTCTTGGATCACTCTTGTCAAAGGCATGGTGCTTTGTAGGTAGGTGGAGGCATGTAGAGGCTTCATTTCTCCATCAAGGAAAACCATTCTAAAGTGAGAGTGGTGGCCTGGGAAACAAAACACTTTGCTCTTCCATGTGGCTTTTTTCCAAAGCAACTTGATAAATCCTGACTCTAATATATTAAGAAGCCTAGAATATCTGAAGACATCAGGAGTAAAACCTGCCTTTGGAGAAGTGTGGCACTTTAAGATTAGCTTTTGGATAAAACAGCTCTTGAAATCATTTGTCGATTTTACCTTTTATACTTGCTTTGTAATTAATTATTTTCTGTTTGTCTTTACTATTTTCTTTCTACTGCATTTATTATATTCATTGTGTTATTCTTTTTAATTTTTTAAAAACTTGATTCCATGTATTGAAATTCATTCATTTCATAATTAAAATACTTAAATTTTCATTGTATATATTTTGGTAACTTTTCAATTTCTACATAGTCTGTAATTGAAAATAATTTTTCTAATATTAACTATATATTGAGAAGTGTTTTTATTTAACTTGTAAATGTTTTTTTTGCTGTGATTTTTCTGGGTTGCATTTGGAACTTTATTTATCATTGTTAATTAGTTTTATTATGGTTACAAAATATAACACATCAGATTTAAAAATTTAATGAGGTTTAATTTGTTCTTTATGAAAAATTTTAAAATATCAGACATATTACAAAACAAATTTTTTTGGCAAAGTTGAATTTAATAGTGCCTAACACATGATAAATTTTCAAATATTTCCTAGCGCTGTACTAAGATGCCATTTATAGTCTCATGCTTTTAGATATTGTAATTAGTTTTAAAATTAAAAATGGTCATTAAAGGGAAATTGTATGTTATGTGTATTTTATCACAATAAAAATTACAAATAAAAGATGTCTATGTATATTCCTGTTATATAAAAGAACGATGTAACATTTAAAATTGTGTATATGTATGCGTGTGTGTGTGTGTGTGTGTGTGTGTGTGTGTGTGTGTGTGTGTGTGTATTATGATCACTCATCATAAATTTTGTGGTTCTTTATTAAGAGTTTTTTTCAGTTATGTAGCATATTATGTCTTATGGTTATATATTCATTTATTCACTATTCAATTAACATATATGAACTATCTACTGTGAACCAGGATTGTAGTAGACCATGGAGATAAAGTGCGGACCAGGACAGACAATCTTTCAACCCTCACAAAATGTTCATCTAGTCAGGAAAATAGAAACGAACAGATATATACATTTCATATGTACATGTGTATGCACATGTATGTTTATATACAGATATATCTGTGTATACTTATATATGTGTGATATGTTTATATTTGCATGTCTATGCATTTGATTAAACACACATATGCATATATATGTATGTATGTATTATAGATATAATTATTTGTTTATGAAATATCAGATACCACCAAGTACATAAACAGTTGGAAAAATATAAGCTAAGGTAAAGCAATAGAGTAAAACAGACTCAAAGGCTATTTAGATGAAATGTCACCTATTCAGAGAAGGTGACATTTAAGCAGATTCTTTCATGGAGAAGAAGTCAGTCTTGAGAAAACCAGGGCATATGTGTTCCAGACAAAGGGAGCAGCAGATAGAAAAATCTTCAGTAGAGAATAAGCTTGCAGTATGAGAAGAATGGCAAGAAGGTAAGCGTAACAATCAGATGAATGTTTTTAATAAGTCACTGTGAAAATAACCAAAACTGGAAGAACAGTTTGAAAGCTATTGTGTTTGGGTGAGAAATGACATTTCCTTGGAATAGGTGGTAACAGTGGGGGTGATGAAGAGTGGCTAGATACTAGATATACTCTCAAGATAAAGCTGACAGCTCTTGTGGATTCATTGCATAAATGCTATAAGAGTAAATAGTAGAATTAAAGATTTTGTTTGAGCAACTGTAGCAAAGGTAATGTCATTTTTTTGAAATGGGTAACGACAAAAGAGAAACACATATTTAGGCAGAGTCAACATTTCTGGCTTTTTGAGTTCTGTATGTTAAGTTTTAGATACACCATGTATGCCGGGTGAAGATGCCAAATAAGCAGTTGGACAGATAACTGAGGGTCAGGAGAGAGGTCAAGGCTTGATGATATAAGTTTGGGAATCTATAAGGTTCAGATGAAATTTAAAGCCTTAGTGCCTGATGAGAACACCAAGGGAGACAATATAGGTAGAGAGAACAGAGGTCCAAGGACCAGGACTGGGTCTCTTTTTGGTAGAAGAGGACCAAGAGGAACCTAGAAAAAGAGGCTAGCGAGATAGAAAAAGTCCAGGAGAATACCATGGTCCAATTTCAGAATCACTTCAACAGGGGAGGAATTTGCCAAGTATTGTGGAGAGTTTGAGTAAGTTGAAAACTGAGAAATGAGCATATATTTGTCAAAATGGAGATCTTTATGGCCTTAATATGAGCAGTTTCATTTCAGGGGTAGGAAGGAAAGTCTGTATGAAGAGAGTTCGAGAGGCATTGGAAAAGAAAGAAAGATAGAAAATGACAAACCCTCCTAGGATATAAATGGTGGCAAAGAAATGTAGAGATAGTAGTTCCAATTCTGGTTTTATGTATGACTTGTTTTAAGAGACAAAGATAAAAAATTGTGCTAACACAGAATTCATGAAACATAATTGGTATTTCAAAAGGTAAGAGAGTTCTCCAGGAGCCCACCCTACCTCCCAGATATACATACACAACAATACAAATGTACAAATAAATAAATGCGAGTAGGCCCAGAAGTCAGTCAGTGAGCCAAGAGATGGATTTTAGATGGCCAGGAAATAGTATAAGAGTGCCTAGGCACCAGTTAGGGGCATAGGGAGCCAGGCTGCCCACGGAAGTGATAAGATAGGTATGAAGATGAGAGCACAAAGGAGTCAGATCTCAAAGACTCAGCATACACCACAAGCTCCAGCAAGGAGACAATGCTGGATAGCATTGCTGTGGGGATTCGAATTTTGGGATAATGACGTTGTAGGGTCTGAGATGCATACACCAAGCCAAAACCAACAAGAAGGAGATAAGGCCCTAGATTGGGGAACATAGACAGAAGCAAAAGAAAATTCTGTCTAAAGGGATTCTTCCCGAAGTTAACATCACTGATCTCTCATAGATACATTTGCAAAAAAGATGATCACAAGAAAAGGTAGGAGAATGCAAGTTAGTGTAATGGAAAAAAAAAGTATCACTTTTGAATATGTTGAGAATGAGATGACAATAAGTACAGCTATAAAGGAGGTAGATTATATTTATATATATAAAATT
>NW_006430723.1:4328993-4338160 GCF_000325575.1 Pteropus alecto | reverse complement strand
TATAATAATTACATACATGTATATATGTGTATTTTATATGTGTATGTAATATATATTTGGGAGAGAGAGAGGAAGAGAGAGAGAAGTAAAGGGGATAGGAAATAAAATGAGTTTCCCTTCGAAATGTTTGCTTTATGTGTACTGCTACTTTTAACCTCCAATTTAGAAGAAATCAATGTCTATATATTACCATAAGCTTATGAACTTTGACCGATTTCTTGCTTCTGATTTGATGACAAATGTGAATAAGTAATTGTTTGTGTTTTACTTTTGAAATAAATTAAGATCCATTATTAAATGGATTGATTCTAGGCTCTGATCCCATGTTGATTATTTCAAAATTTTAATCACCCATTAAGTCATTAAGGTGATTGTTTTGTCGATGGCTGATGATGTAATTAATGATTTAAGTAGGCTTCATCAATCATATTCAGGAAGTCAATTCCTAATTTTCTCAAAACACAAATTGAATTCTCATTTCCTTTTATTGTCCTCTCTGGTGATAAAAAATAGTTTAGTGTTCCCTTGGAGGTAGATGAGGATGCTTTCTTTTTCTCTCCTTTTTTTTTTTTTTTTAAGCTGGTAAGTGATACCAGTGGGTACCCAACTATTCTATGAAGAATGTTTGTAGTATCGAATGAAGTCATATCAATGTTAGCATAATTCCTAGAATATACCATGACATGTTTCATGAGGAGAATCATATCACCATTTGTACAGCCTTGCAGGCAACTGACTGTAATAATTATTTTGCTGTATTGTGTTATTTGTTGACATGTTATTCCTATGACAGATTAACATTTTAAATATTTTTATGAAAATCAAAGAAATAAAACATATACCAAGGATTTAGTACTTTAGATTTATTCTTTTATAGGTGTCCATAACCACAAAAATACCTCAGATTTATAAAAGCTTATACCCTACTTTCAAAATTGTTGAATCAACACATGGAGAGACATTGAAATGTAATTTTGGAATCTATCTTAATATTCTTCTCTTATTCCTCATGAAAATTTCGAGTCCGCAGTTTTTAGAGCTGTGGCACATCAGGACTCAATCCTCTAGTTCAATAATGAATATGACAGTTTTTTCCTTAAAAGAGGATTTGTGATATCTTTTATTGGCCTTCTATGCTTTCTTTAGCTTGATCTTTTTCAAAATTGAGAACGTTTCACAGAATTTTTAAACTTTTAATAAGAAGACATTTAATTCTAAGGAAAGATAAAATGGAAACCAAGGGTTTACAGATAAGGAAGATTTCCAATGATAGAAAATAAAAGTTGCCAAAAAAGAGAAAAAAAAATCTAGATAAGAGATGTACAATTTAGTCAACCTTTTAGTGGTTTGAGCAAAAAAATAATCATAATAATACTCGTTAATTATTTATTGAACCCTTACTATGTGCTGGTCACTACTCTAAGTGTTTTATATAAATTAATTTATCGAAGCCAGGATTTCTCAACCTCAGCACTCTTGACATTTTGGGCCAGATAATTCTTTATTATGGAGGGTTGTCACGTGCATTGTAGAATGTTTGGCAGTATCTTTAGACTCCACCCACTTGATGCCAATAGCAATTCCCTTATCCTGAGATGTAACAAACACAAATATTTAACATATTGCCAAGAACCATGGGGGACAAAATTACTCCTCCCTTGAGATCCACCGACTAAGCCCTAAAATAACTTTATGATGTACCTACTATCATTTTTTCATTATAACCTTTAATGAAATCAGGATAGAGTTTCAGTTTCTTGCCCAAGATTACTTAGACAGTAATAAGACACCTTGGAATTAAATCCAAGCACTTGAATGCCGTAACCCATGTTCTTAGGCACTATACTATTTTTCATACTCTTCTCCAAGAGAAGCAAGGGTTTATACAACTTAAAAAAATTAGTGAAAGAAAGCTTTGATTAAACACCCATTTGTGACATTTCCTATGCATGCCTGACTTACTCTAAGAAGGAAGAAATTAGTGTGGATAATGACTCAGAAAGATTTGAGATGTCACTTGAACTGAACTTGGATGGGGTAGTTGGCTGAAGACCCAGTAAAAGACATGGATTTGGAAAACCACATCTTGTTATGTAGTAATTTTACATGTATTCATTCCCTAAGTATTTGTCAGTTGCATGTCCTTTCTTAAGTTTTATACAAATGAAAAATAAAACAAATATAGCAACAAAAATACAATTAAAAAGTCTCAATGTCAAGAAAAGTGAGCCAGTCATATTTGGTTTACTATACAAATTACACTGCTTAACTTTCTCATAATTCATACTTCAGTCTGGAGTTCTGAAAATAATATGGGTGGTGGCATAAATTTCACTTGATTTTATAACAGTTCTTTGTTGTTATGCTGATTTCAAATGCAGTTGATACTCTTATGCTGACCAAAAGTTTTCCAGTTAGAGTAGTTAAGAACCCTGGAGTATTGTTAATGACTTGAAGCACTAGCTTTTAGTTTCTAATTGACATACATGGAAAAAAATTAGGAACATTTATAGAGGATAGCAACACATCTCCTACAAAATATTCTAGGAAATTAATTAATGTGGAGCTACAATGTCAATCCACTTTGGAATGGGATGAAGCCAAATCTTCAGTGATTTGTGTTCTAAACATAAAAGGCTTCCTGCACTCGCTTTCAATTTCAGGAATCTCTATCACTTGCTATGAGTTCTGACAGATTTCTGCCTGTGGTAAGTATGGAATGAGATTAGTGTCCAAGTTTACTTCTCTGATCTTCATGTCTTTGGCGATTATGCTTGCAGTTATGAGTAGAGTAGAGATTACGTACAACTGGAGCTAAAATCAGTCTTCATAGGGAAATAGCAAAAAGCTATGTTGCCTCCCCCCCTCTTATTTTTCTTCTTCTTCTTTTTTTTTTTTTTTTGCACTCTGGCAATCAGGAGATTTAGATCCTAATCTCATTCCACAACTGTCTACCTGGGCCATCCTGAGAACAGACTTGACCTCACTGAAAAGCAATGTCCTCATCTGTACCATAGGGGTTCGATTGTTGGATTTTATATTTCTAAAATGTAATATTTTATAGTTATTTTTTCAATATAAAACTTTGCCTTGCCATAGTTTTATTTATGTATATTTATATATGTATATGTATACACATATATACATATACAGATATATTTGTAGAAAGGGGTGAAGAGATGATAGTTAATATGGCAATATAAAATAGCTGAAACCTTTAGTGAACATAACACTGAGACATCAGTGTTTAGATGTTGTTAAAGAGCAATATTTAAAATTTTAATCTTATCTTTTGTTTCTTTTTGTTTCTAAGACACTGGATTTCTATGAATTTTGTTCTTGGACTCTAGAGCTGGGGTATGGATTTTGCTATTGTATTCTCTATACTTTCATTAATTAAAAACCTGAAACTTGAGAGAATAAGAACATTTCTAAGAGTCTATCAAACTCTCCCATAAATAGAATTCTCTGAAACCCTAACCCAAAACAACCTGGAATGAAGTATGGATAAAAGTAAGTATGGAACATGAGACAGCACCTGTCTTTGATACTGGGTATTTCTTATTGGTTTCTAAGTCAATTTCATATTGGGACTTAGAATTTCCCACTTTAGAGAGCACTATTAAAATAGGACCATCGATCACTAAAAAAACTGAAGAATCTGTTGCAAGATATCTAGCACTCTTAATGGAGATGATGAATCCAGGATACAGTCATTTTCGATTCAGCATGCAGTATAGAGGGGGTAATGGAACAAGTTTCAAGGAAGCTCTCAAGTTATACTCTGCTAGAGGAACCCAGCTGACTGCCCATATTAAACAAGTAAGCTATTCATGTTAATGGAATATTTCAAGGATGTAATAATTTACACTTTAGAGTAATATACACCCAGCAAATTATCACTCAGTTTTCAAAAATAGAAACTATTTTTTTCCGTAATTACTACACATACTTTTAAAGAAACAAACATTACAAATAGATGTATGTACTTTTCAATTCTTTCTATTTTCCTCCAGTGAGGTCATTGCTCTCTTGATATTTTAACATTTTTAGTGTCCCACTATTGTCTATAATTTTTCCAGTTTAGCAAGAGTAAACTAAGATACAAATTGATATTGACTTATGTTATTAAAATTTGCATTAAAGCATAATTTTGAAATTTATTGCAATCACTCAACATTGTTTTTGAGATTTATCCATATTTATATATAGATCTAATTTAATAATTGTATTTCTGTATAATGTTCCATTGTATGAATATACTACAATTTATTTATGCATTCAAATATTGGTGAGTATGGGAATTCTTTCTAGTTTATTGGTTTAGCAGAGATTGCTGCAATTAACATCCTTGTGCATGGCTTATTATTAAAATGTGTAAAGAATTTGTATAAGAAACAAATATCAAAGTAAAATTTCTGGTCATAAACACGTTTTTAAATTTAGTGGAGGTTTACAAATGACTTTCCAAGCGGTTGTGACAATTTTCACTACCCACAATAGAGTATTTAAAGTTCTCTCTCATCCTTGTCAATAATTGGTGTTATCAGATTTTCAATTACTCTCAGTCTGAGAGTTGTGACATATTATCTTGATATTCATACCTCAGCTTGATATCACATGGATTGTTATATTTAATATTCTCAAATATTTTTAAATCCTAAACAGTTATTGTAATTTTATTTCCAAATTTAACCAAGAACACTTTGGGAAACTTCAAACTATAATTTGGACTTCCAGAGAGAAGTAGGGGTGAAGTGGAGAATAGCCCATACCCCTGGACCCTCCAGTGCCTGGGCTAGCCGCTGAGTCTGGCCCAGCATGACTACGCTATTTTCTGGAGTACCCAGAGACATGGAGTACCCTGTGTTACCTTAAGGTGCCTCTCTGTGACCGTAGGGGGCCTCATTCCATTAGACCTTGATTTTGGAATAGAAAAATGACAAGACAGTGCTCATCACATGTTTTTTGGGAAGATTTACTGGCCATTTGTGGAAGACTTATGAAAAAGAAAAACTGCCCTCAACTTTCCTCCAACTTTTTAAAAAGAAACTTACTTTGCCACATGTAGACCTTCTGTATGTAAAACATTTGGGGACATATTATAAAGTAGAACTAGAAAACCACACATCTTGTAAAGGCTCTTTTGTTTAAAAAACCATAGAAAAGAAATTCTTCTGGAAATAACTCTTAGATCACTTCTAGAAGTAACCAGGAGATGGAGTAGAAAGTAGAAAGGAGGGAGAGAAGCAAGATTCTGTGGCAGACTACTCATATTTAAAGGACATTTTTATATTGTAGTGATTGGTCTGTGTGTACATTTTCCCTCATGACTGTATATATAAGTGGGCAATTTTAAATACTAATATATATATCTGATATTTTTAGATGTTCTGAAGTGCCCGATATATGTTAAAAGTAGATGTAGTAAAAACACATTTTGTCAATATCCTTTTTTAAAATTCAAATAAAATATTGTTTTTGGATATGGATTTTCTCAGTGCTGACAACACAAATGGGTGTGATACACGTTTAGCTCCAGCTCGTGCACCCCAAATGATCCTACTGGGCTGGCTAACCCTCTTTCCTGGTGCAGCAGCCAGCCTCCTAAGCCCTTCAGGGAGAGGCAGCAGAAGCTGTCAATAACATCGTTTATGGATCTTTGACCTGACCTTCGTGAGTGCAATGGTTTAATTTTATATCTCACTTTTATACTTTTTGAAAATCTTCTCTCTCCATTTGCTGCGAGGGTGCTATCGTCATTTCTCCTATTGTCAGAAGCCAAATTGAGCCCTGGTTCACATCGGCCATACTGACGAGCGTAGCATTTGTTACTCTCTTCAAATGGCAACTATGAAATGTCTAAATAGAAAAGGCCTAGGAACACAGATGAATGTTGATACAGGCACGGAGAATTTCTCTTTTAGCTGCAATTGCAAAGTAAGATAAAACAAAGCAAAAACAAATCACAAAATTTATGTGTATTTGTAGTGGGTTTGGAGAGTTGAGAAAGATTAAAGTGGTCAAAGCCATTCTTAAGCATTGCACAGCTTCTTAAGCATTCCAACAGTCTTCAACTTTGACAACAGTTTCCTGAAAATTTCCTGGAAACAGGAAATTTACATATATCATCCAAAGAACTACTTTTTGAGAAACACGTCATCAAATAATTTCTAGCATTAGAAAGAGGACATTTTCTTCAGGTTACAGTTCAACTTTTTAGAGCAGAAGGGTAGACATGTTACAAGATGCTCCAAGGAGAGTTTTTTGAGTGTCAGGGAGAGCAGAGAGAATGACTCCCACTGGAAACACAGCTCTTCTAGCTCATCAGCCGGTCACAGAATAAAGGTGAACAGTAAGCTCAGAAAAAATATTTCTGAGAATTTGAGGGGAATGATATACAAATAATATGCTGTCTTCCTGTAATTTACAGTGTAAGTAATAACATAGTTGGATGGAGACTTTTTCATTCACAATCTTTTTTTTTTTTCCTCTCAGAATTTTATAGCTGTGCTCCAGACTGATTCTTTTGCTTTGAGTTTGCCATTAGCCATTTTGCTCAGTTGTTCCTTTGTTTTGCTTTCATTGTTTATTCTTGGGACTGGTATGATTTATTTCCTTAATTTTGGAATTGAAAGAATTCAGTAAGAAATGTTTCACAGGAGCTTCTCCTAGTAAATTTGTTTTATATAAAGGACCTATTCAGATAAGGATATGGTTCCCCAATTATTGCTTTAAATATTGCCCCTTACCTGTTCTTTTCTCCTGTCTCAAAATCATAACATCCATATATTAAATTTCTTATCTCTTTACTCCATTTCTATTTTATATTTCATATGTAACTTTATTCTCTGAGTTTAATTTTGTTTCTATAGTAAACTATACACCATTCATTATCTCAATTTTATTTTTGAATGTTGTATTTATGTTTTCATAGTATTTGTGATTTCTGAGTCATCACATTTTGTAGCTATAATGATCTTCAGGCCTTGTTGAGAATCATCCTTTAAAATAAAAAAATGGCTTATATTTTCTCGTTTCTATCTGTATGTTTCTTTCACAGTAGAGGATCTTGATCTGATACCTTCAATTGTTTCTCTTTTTTTTGGAACTAATAAGTATTTTCATGAGTCTGGCATTTCCCCTGCTCCCCTTCTTTTATCCAAATGGACTGTGTCCAAAAGTAACTACATTAAGAAAAATCTATTTAAGATTTGAAAATAACTGAAAGACCTTTTCACATACAAAAGGTCTCAGCAAATATACTTTTTAAGGAGCAATTTTGAAAAAAAACTATATTTGTTCATGTTACATATTGAAAGAACCATTAGTAAAAACTCAAGAATAAGAATTTGAAAATATAAAAACGTATTATTATATTAAGTTGTTTTGTCAAGATAATATGTTTAAGACAAAGAAAAGGTAAGTAAGAGATGATAAAATGTGAGTTTCCTAGACAATTTGCGTGTAGTTTAAAGAGAACACAGTTATTGCCTTATTTGCCAATTTCCTATTTGTTTTTACTTAAGCGCTCATTTCATTGTTTTAATATACATATGCTGAAATTTGAGATAAGAATGAATTGCAGTATCTTATTTGTTACCTACAAGTTAGAAGTACCTAAAACAATTAAATTGAATAAAAAAGAGAAACGGTATTCTGGTATTTTAACCAATGTGAAGCCACCTCTTGTTTTCTTAGGTGTTTCTGATATTTCTTTAGGGGATATAGTTTATTATGTTTTTGAAAAAAAAAGTATAAATTTAGAGGGCTTTGGAGTCATATTATTCCCATATCAGAGGTCCTTATTTTAAGAACGATGTTGATTGCTGAAGAGAGAGAAACAAAAATGATAAAGGTGTGTACAACCTGTATCTCTAGAGAAAATAAAATGGGAATAATAGAGTAGTTGTCATTAAATATTTGAAAGGAATATTAAAATTATTCTACTGTGCTCCAAATAGCAGAAATAAAATTAAAGACTGAAATCACAGTGAGAATATTTTGTTTAATAAAAGAAAGATATTTGCAACACTTAGAATGCTTTGTTGCTGGAGTTGAAATAGGCTGTATTGAACATGGGAAAAATTTTATGGTGTCGAGAGGGAAGTTTTTTCCAGGATCACTACAGGCCTTTCTCCTCTGAGCGCCTCTGGTGATTCCTCTAAATATCATGTTTAATTTCACCAGAATTTGAAGGTTAGAGAGCATTTGTTCTATTTCATTCAAATAAACCTTTATAATTAAAGGAGTGTTTGAATTGTGAAATCTGCAAAGTTAAGTTTCATTACATTTCGTTTAGTAAAATTAAAATGCCTGGCAACATCCTGGTTAGAGCATTAGCCGTATTTAGACTGGTAATTAATGTCTAATTGGACACTAGTACTCAATTTAGTAGTAATGAAATAATGGCTAAAAATACCAACCGGCATTTAAAAAGACATGTGATAGATATCCTGAAGCAATTTTCTTAAATGCCAATTATAATTTGACATTTAGAGACTTAGCAATGTGATTGCTGATGAAAGTTGTAATGTGATCCTATGGCATATGGCTATGCATTCTTATTTAATGAATATAAAAATATTTTTTATAATTTATAGGTATTTTAAAAATAAATATTTTCCTTCTGAGAAAATTCATTTTCAAATTAAATATACTTATATGACAAATTACTTTTTATAAAATGATTTCTGATATTTTATAAAGAACTTTAAGATAAATTTACCTTTTTCTGAAGCTGAGCACATTTAGAAGTCTTCTGTGTCATGTAACTAGGTAACGCATGAAGAAGTAATCCATTCTGTATAATTATGTATCTTATTTATACAAAGAATTTGAGTTGGAGTTAGATTTCTAGTACTAATTATAAAACACTTTTATATTGTCAGTTAAACACAGACTCACATACTTTAATTGAAAATTGAAAAAAAATATTATCTTTGTATATTTTATTAATAAAGTCAGATTGAATTTTAGAAAGAAACTTACAATACTGTCTCCCAGAGTTGAGCCAAGGAATAATAGAGTATATATCTCTATCTCCTATCTATCTATCATCTGTCATCTATCTATCTATCTATCTATCTATCTATCTATCTATCTATCTATCTCTCTATCTTCATCATCATCATCATCATCATCATCATCATCATCATCATATCTAT
>NW_006430723.1:4315072-4328963 GCF_000325575.1 Pteropus alecto | reverse complement strand
ATCTATCTATCTATCTATCATCTATCTATTATCTCTATCTATCATCTATCTATCTATCTATCTATCTATCATTTATCATCTATCTATCTATTATGTATCATCTGAGAGATGATTTATTATGAGGAAATGCCTAGTGCGATTATGGAGGCCAACGAGTCTTATGATCTGCAGGGTGAGTCGGCAGGCTGGAGACCCATGATTGTTGATGGTGTTCTTTCAGTATGAAGGCCACAGGCTTGAGAACAAGGGAAAGCTAATTTTTAGTATAAATCAGAAGGCAGGAAAAAATGATGTCCCGGTTCAAAGGAAATCTGGCAGGAATTTTCTCTCAGAGAATGGTCAAATTTTGTTCTACTAAAGTTTTCAACTGATTTGATGAGGCCCAACAACATTAGGGTGGGCAATTTTCTTTATTCTGCCTACTGATTTAAATGCTAATTTTATCTTAAAACACCCTCACAGAAACATCCGGAATAATGTTTGACCAAATATCTGGGTACTTCATGGCCCAGTCATATAGGCATAAAACTACAACAGGTGGTTTTTGCAGTGAAGGCCAAATATGTTCTTGGAAAACATTTGAATTGATGCTAACAAGACTCTATATGCCATTAAATCCTCAATACATATTGTTATAATTATATTGTCTGAAAACTTTTGGACAAATTAATACCATATGTTATTACAACCTTTTAAAAGTCAAAACCAACAAGCCAAATGAACAACAACAACAACACATCAAAGATGACAACAACAACAACAAACCCTAAATACAACCTACAAGGTGGCCTGACTTTAAATAATGCCCAAGGTAAGAAAAAAAATTAAAGTACAAAATAAGATCATAATTTCCCTATCATCGTCGTCATCATCATCATCATCATCATCATCATCATTATCTTCATTATTTTGATGTAGTTCATTATATTTAGAAAACCATTATAACATTGTTTTCATGATAAAATCCATATTCATATCAGAGCACTTTTGCTCCCAGAATATTTCTAGGATCAAAATAAAAATTGCGATTGTATGAACTATCAAGAAATGAGCATATAAGATCACAAAGAGCACTGCATTAGGCAAAGATTTTATAGAACTATTTTATTAATTCTTAGCATATTCTTTAAAAAAATTATTATTTCAGAAGATGAAAGCTTATTTCCCAAAAAAGCAGATACTACGTTTCAAGATTAAAACAACTTTGTAGATGAATTCTTTCCCAATGGATTTATCAGGTAATAGCAGAGGAACATGACTATCAATATTCAATATAGAGGTAAAAATAATACTGTCACCGCATCATTTAGAATTTAAATATATGCTATTTATTTTTTCTGTTGTTTCGCATGTATTTATTTTGAGTAGTCAGGCTTTATGTACTTTAAAGGGTTTGGGTGGATCATACCAAGTGCTATCTTAACACATAATAGGGGATCTATTAATATTGGCTATTTGTTAAAGCTATGGACATGTGCCTATGACATATTTGTAGGGGGGCGAATTTCTTTTTTAATTTCAAATAGTTATACACAGACAATAAATAGTAAGATCAACAGACAGTAACATAAATAGCTATGATTTAGACAACTAAGTGAACTCTAGAAGACATTTCTTGTTGCCTAGAGCTGGATGCATCTAAAATTAAAATTATGGGTATTATACTAGAGGAAACTCTTCTAACATCACAATAAGGTTGGATGCCAGAACAGACAATGTATATAAGTCAGAACTGAGCACAAGGAATATGGGCAGAATTCATTCAACAGTAATATTAGAGAGAAATTGGAATAATTATTAATCAGAATAGTTAATGAAATCAAAGTTAGGGCTACAAAAATGTGGATTGAATTATAAGATATTCTGTCAAGAAGAGTAAATTATTCATTTCAGTTAATTCTGGAAACTTGATGATATGAAGTTCCTCTTAAAAGATGTATTGCAAGCTAAATTTCTACCCATCCTGGAGAAATTATCTGATTCTTGATGAGAATTTAAAAAAAAAAAAGCAGGAGTAACTGTGATCTTTTTTATTATATCAGAAGAGAACACTGCCTTACACCATTAGTAAAAAAGGAGGATGCACGTGGACTTCTTATTCCCTCTCAGTTGATTGGACAGGAAAAGTTGGTGCTTACATCTGAAGTAAAAATAAGTTTTGACAGCTCTCCAGAAAATTTGTTTTTCTTACACGATAAATTGAATTGTTAATTTGGGTTTTTTCTTTTTTTCTCTTAAACTATTCTCATCTATATTTAAAGTCTGTGTAATGTAGAAGAAATGCCTTAAAGTGAATTCCAAGAGAATAAAAGTGAGAGGGAAAGGTGAGGCAGGGCAACAGGGAAAATAAATGTAACATGAAGCATTACTGAGCTAGTCACAACCTTATGATGGCCATTTGATAGACCAAGTGCATCATCTTCAACAGATCAGGTGTTACCTCTCAATCACTGGCTCACTTTGTCTGGAGAAAGAAAGGAAATACATCTGTCTTCTAACCCCCTTTCATCTCTTGGCTCTCACTGGTCAAATTTTGCCTCATGGCACATTAATTCCACTATGCTTTCAGGGTGAATTATTGACTTTACTCATGAAGCTGCTGGAGAAGCTAGATCTTATGATCATAGGGCAATCTTTCATCTGAGACTGTCCATGAAGAGAGAAGACAGATCCTCCCATTCTAGAAGGTTATGGTGTGGATTCTTGTGCTAATGTATCTGCTGTAGCAGTGGACACTGTCAGAGCCCAACTGTCTCCTGAGGGAGGCCACAAGTACAAGGGATGTTGGGTAACAGAGTTATGTTAGGACCAGCCAGGATAGAGAACAGAGAACTGAGTAAGGGTTCAAGGTCATAGGAGTTAGGTGAGTCCAAGTAAACTGGGTTTGTAACTAGAACTGAAACATGTACTTTAAGAAAAAACGACTTAACCATTCTAAAAATTTTTTAATTTTTATTCCTTTGAGAAATGTCTAAGAAATTACACCAACTGTTTCTCTGGGATCAGCTGGCATCATATGAACTGTAGTATTTGGGGAGCAAAATTTTTCCTGTCTCTTTTAGAGTACCCTGAAATTTTAAGACTCTAGGTGGTTCTGACAGAACTCATATATTAGCAAAGCTGTTAAAATTATCCTAATTTTTTTCAGTCAAGAAAAATAAAGTAAGTGAGGATTCTGGCAGCATCACGTGGCATCCAGTGACAATTCGCCATTTGTGAACTGTGCAGGGATGTATCTGTTTCATTTATTAAAGATCATTTTTGACTCTGGATTGGGTGTCCTTTAACAATTTTTTTGGATGGGCTGGGAAAAAATGTTTATCATAAACATAGTTATTAAGTTGGATAGACACACCTTCTAATGCATATTATCCTCTCATTTGGGTCAGAGAGTTTATTCTCTCAGAACCCAACTGAGGTAAAAAGATTGTCTAAATGACTCACTCACTTGACAAGAATTCACATCTCTTCAAATTTCTGGATAATAGAAAAAGGTAGATCTTTACCTGAATAATTTTGAATTGATAATAGGGATTATACTGAGAAAATAGGAGTAAGGAGGCAATCTCAGAAAAGAACGGGCAGAGAAAAAGTGCCATGCTCTGATCATATTTGCTCCCTCCCTTCCTTCCTTCCTTTTTTCCTTCCTTCCTTCCATCAACTATCTTTCAAACTCCTTGAATGTAGACATCTACATTGAGGGATAAGGGACTGCAGAAATCAGCCAGGCTGATAAACTCAGTTTCAACTCAAAGCTGTTTCTGAGTGATGCCATCTAGTCAGAATGAGACCAGACATGTTTCTGGGGGTAGAGTGATGAAAAGTAAATCATGTATTTTTCTTTTAATGATTTTATGTCCTTTTTTCTATATTAGGTAAGAAGGCTAGTTATAAATGTTCTGAAAGAAATGTCTTCTTTAAAGGGTGAAGTAACGACAGGACATTTGTAGAATTATGAACCTGGGAGCTGAAAAAACACTCCAGGAACAGGACTCAAAGCTGGAAATAAATTAGATTGAATTCTTCAAAAGTTTTCAATGGCAACTGTATGAGAGAAAGTTTTTCCTTTTCTAAGCAGGGGTCAAAGATGATCATGTAAAGACTATTATATCCTTGGAAGCAGGAATATTGCTGCAAATCCACTAATGTTTGGCGAATCAGTACTTAGTCTATTTGCTTGAGAAACTGATGCCTTTCTTATATAATTAAAGTGTTTATTTTTGGAAAATAGTCATAAAAATTTTAAGTGTTAATATTTGTGAGTCAATATATTTGAATATATATGTGTGTGTGTACATGTGTTAAAATAGGTCTTGTAGTAGGTGTTGTAATGGAAACATTTAACATGCTGATGAGAATTATCTTGCTTTCCTTAGTATAATGTAATTAAAATTAATTTGAAATTGCTAAACAACTTGAGGACATTTTTTGTTATGTGTTGGTTTTGTTTTCTCTTTTTCGGTTTCAATTCTGGAGGATGGTGATTCTGTGCATTACAGAACCAAATTAAACAATTATGGACATTATATTGATACATGTTTTATAAGTTGAATTTTATGTTATAGTACCAATTTTGTATTTTAAGTTTAACTATACATTTCCTCATTTTATTTCTTTACACATAAATAGAAAATTATCTCACAATAACAGGGAAAGGTATGTTATGTTTTGAATTGTGTCCCCTACAAAAAAATATATGTTGAAGTTCTAGCCTCTAATAGCTCGGAGGGTGACCTTATTTAGAGATAGGGGCTTTGCATAGGTAATTACATTAAAATTTGATCCTTAGTGTTGGCTCTAATTGATTGACTGGTATCCTTACAAAAGGGGCAATTTTGGACACAGAGGCATGTAGAGATGGAAGATGATGTGACTACATCGGGAGAACCGTATACAAACCAAGGAATGCCTGAGGCTACCAGAAGGTAGGACAAGCATGGAACAAATATTCCCTTAAAGCCAGAAGGAACCAACATAGCTGACGTTTTGACTATGGACTCCTGGCCTCTGGAACTGTGTGGTAATACAATTTTGTTGTTTAAGCCCACCTAGTTAGTAGCACTTAGTTATAGTAGCCCCAGAAGTTAATACAAGGTATTGTCCAAAATTATTCTCAAGATGATATATTTGAGTTCTGGGTGCTCCATAGATGATCTTGAACTTCATCGATGTTATACTGAGAAGTTTAAGGGAGGATGATTAATTTGATAGTTTCTGATCACATAAGAATGTTCTCCCTTGGAGTAAATATAAACAAAAATATTTACTTTCTCTCTGTAGAAAGTTTTCTGTTGAGAAAAAATCCATCATATAAGAAAATAGCAAAAGTGATGGGAGGAAACAAACAAGATTATAAATATACTGTAAAGCCTAGGGTAATCGCTAAACTGAATTTTTAAAAATGAAAAAAAAGCTAGTTATGGGAAAAAAAGAAGCATAATAATAATTATTCCAAAAAAAGCGCAGAAAACAAACTGAAACAGATCATATAAAATTTTTGCAATTAAGTAGATTTTAATCAAACATATAAATAATTCCATTAAAGTATGCAGTTTAAATACATCAATAAAAGATGGAGATTTCAAATTTAATGAAAAAGATCTAACTGTATGCTGTCTTCAAGAAATCCATTTTAAATATAAATATATAGATAAGTTAAACTAAAATGATGAAAAGTATATCATTCTCACACTAATATTTCAAAAAGCTAAAATATTTATATTAATATGAGAAAAAATAAACCAGAACAAAAATATTACTAGGGCTAAAGGAGGTCATTACCAAATGATAAAGGATTTAATTTCTATGATGCATGGCAACTGTAGTTAATAATACTATATTGCATATTTAAAAGCTACTAAATGATTAGGTCTTAAAAGTTCTCATGACAAGAAAAAAAATTCTGTTACTGTGTATGGCGATAAATGTTAACTAGACTTATTGTGGTGATCATTTCTCAATATATACAAATATTGAATCATTATGTTTTATACTTGAAATTCATATAATGTTGCATATCAATTATACATCAATAGAAAACAAACACTCTTGTGTTACAATGGAAAAACCGAGGTCCAGAGAAATAAAGTAACTTGCTCAAGTTCACCCAGCAAGTAAATAGTAGAACTAGACTTGAAACCCAGGTTTATCTCTGACTCAATGCCCACATTCTGAACCTTGACATGATATTGCCTCTGGGAAAAAAAAAAGAATCAATTTCCTATGAAGACATAACAACCCAAAAAATAAAAACAACTAACAACAGCATTTTGAAATACATAATGCAAAAGTATTCAAATTCCAAGGAGAAATAGCTAATTCCATAATTATATTTACAGTCATATTTCAGTAATTAATAAAGCTAGTACATAAAAATCAGTATGAATATAGAAGTCCTGAGCAATTCTATTAATCAGTGAGGTAACATATAGAACATTCCACGCATAACAACTAAATACACATGTTTTTTATAAGATCACCTGAAACATTCACTAACGGACTGCTTTCTGGATCATAAAAAATAAACAAAAAAACAAAAACAAAAAAACCCTTAGCAAATAAAAAAATTAAATTATACAAAATGTTTTATTTCCCTCAAATTAAAACAGATTAAATTGAAAATCAATACCAATAAAATCTGGAAAATTCCAAATACTCAAAATTAAACAAAACATCTTTAAACACTTCTTGGTTCACAAAATAAATTGAAAATACTTCAAGTTCAATGAAAATGAAGACAATATATCTTTATTTTGTGTAGTTTTCATTATTGAAAAGTTATACTATTAGAGGAACAGGAAAACAAGTCTCAATTCATTGATCTAAGCTTCCACATTACAAAAACTAGAAAATAGAAGCAAATTAAACTCAAGACAAGAATAAAGAAAAAATTAATAGACATAAGAGCAGATCTACTGAAATTGAGGATAGAAAACAATAAAGAACATTAATTAACCAAAGCTGACTTTGAAAATAATTAATGAAATTGATAAAACTCTTACCATATTGACCAAGAAAAAAAGAGAAAACAGGAATTGTAATTATTAGAAATGAAATTGAGCCTGTCAATATCATACAGAGAGTAAAAGGAGAATTAAGGAATACTACAAACAACTCTGTCCATAAATTTGATGATATTAATGAAATAGACAATTTTCAAAAGCCAAAGTGCTAAATTTCAAATTAAAAAATAGATATGTGATAGCATAGATTAAATAAATCATTTACATTTAAATGCACGTCAACAAAAAATGTTCCTAGTTTTGATAGAAAATTCTGGTTAATCTAACTACACAAATTAAAAAAAAAAAAGAAAGAAAATCTATTATACAAAAGATCAGAATACAGTTGAGGAGGAAACGATTTCTAACTGACTTTTACAAGGCCACAATTTCTCTGATAATAAAACCACACACAAGAAAATAAAAATACATATCTGTCATGAATACAGATACATATATCTTAAATGAATTATTAAAATTTCAAAACAAACATTAAAACCAAGTACAGTTTATCTAGGGACTACTATATTTACTTATTTTATTTAAATTTAAAATTTTCCTCAAATTGAGATTTTGTCTGGTAGTCTTTAAATATTTATTTTGAATATATTTACATTTATATGTATTTTCTATATAATATATATACTTGACATATAAATGACAAATATATATGCTGTCAATCATTTGATATTGTCCTAAAGATCTCTGAGTTTCTGCTCATAATTTTTAATCCTTAAATCTCTATTCTCCAAATAGGATAATTTCTGTTAATCTATCTTCAAGTTAACTGAGTCTTTTCTTACCATTCTGCTATAAAGCACATTACGTGAGTATTTTTATCTTAAATATTATGTGTCAATTCTAAACTTAAGTTTGATTACATATTTATACATTTGATTTATCTGCTGATATACTCTATACTTATTAATTGCAGTATTTCCAATCATATTTTCTTAACCTCATTGACCATAGTCATATGAAATTCTTTAATGTCTTTTTGTGATAATTATAACGTGTAGGTCATCTCCAGGTTGGAATTTATTGATTTTTATTTTCCTTGAGAATAGATCACATTTCCTTAGGTGTTCACTTGTCAAGTAATTTTGCAATAGGTCACATTTCCTTAGATGTTCACTTGTCAAGTGATTTATGATAATTATGTTGTGGAAACTCAGGATTCTGTTATACTCCTCTAGAGTACTGTGTTTGTTTAGTAGGAATTTAACTTGTTTGGTCTCTGAGATTTCAGTCCATACTGTCAGCAGTCTACTTTAAGTATGCAAGACTCTAGGGTTGGTTAGCTGTCAGGCCAGAATTTACTCACCATGTTTGAGGTTTTCACTTTATGGATTTCTTTTTTGGGGTTTATTTATAAACTTTCATTGAGCCTAGTTGATCCAGACTCTTTTCTCTGTTTCCCATGGAAAGAAAATACACACATTTTTTTGAACAAAAAAAAATGAAGTTTTAGCTATTTTACATTGCCATCATAATTGCCAGTGCCCTCAAGGCAAAGTCACATATCATGGAAGAGCTCTCTCCATGCCAGATGTATCTTCTGTTTTGATGACTCTCTAAATTTTGCCTATTTCTCAATTTAGAGTCATCAAACAGTATTTTTCTTATTATTCAAGAATTTATAATTAATATATGCAGAAGGGTGAGTAGTTTAGAATTTTATACCTTCAGTACATGGAGAATGAGATTTGCATGATTTTTATCAAAGGTATGGTGGACCGCCTTTTTGGAAATTGATATTTTGGACTTTATATTTCTGCAAAAATGAAGAATTTTCATGTTGTTTAATTTTCATATTACATTGGTTATGCTGTTTTGTCTACACATTGGGAACAATTTTTTGTTACTATCGCGCCAAGTGAAAAAAAAAAGGCATAATCACCCATAATGTCCACACAATTGCAATATATCATATGGCATACTTATTAAATCTTTTCCCATAGTGAATTACTTTATTTTTATTCAAGGAACTAACTGGCCTAGTGAGACTAGTGACATTAGATAATCTCATGGGCTATAAGTGTAAGCGGACTTTGTAGTATGTGGGGGGGAAAAAGCAAAGCTTTTTTAGAATCAAAGAACATGAGATGATTTGGGTTAAAATAAAAAAAAAAAATTAGAAGTATTCAAACAGAATTTTGCTGAGAGCCTATAACCTGCATGTGACTGAAACATCGGCATTAACATCTCTTTTTGTGTCTTTCTTTGAATAATCTGCCTCTCTTTACCATCCTATATTCTCTTTTATCTTAGATAATTTTATATATTTTTTCTAATTAGGTTTAGTAGCTCAAATTTGTCATAAACCTGATATTTTGTGTTTTTTCAGAAAGCCTTATTTGTTAATGCTAGATTAAAATGTGTAATTCATATATACAAGCAATATGTTTGGTCTAAGAACACACAGATATTCTTCACTTAAGAGTTTTCAAGTACTGATTAGACAGATCAGGGCAAGGGCCTTTGAGTATACTGGGGGAAGATCCTCAGGGCCAACTCCACCTCGCGGGCAAGCATCTTGATTGGAAATTTACGGCAGTATTGAGTTCTTTCTTGGACTATTGTAAAAGCATGTTCTTTGATTGCTGTAGTTTTATGTTCGGCGATGATGAGTGATATATGAAGCAGGTCTAGAAAATTGTCTTTTGTTAACAAGTAGATATATGTGTATTATTTGCAAATTTTCTGGAGTTTGAGGTATTGTTTTATCTGTTATACTGTTGGCAGGCATCATGAGCTCAGTAAAATTTCCAAGATTCTGTGATCAAATTATTTTCCAAATTCCTTAAATTGATTTATCATCCCTAGGAAGCCATGGTTAATAAAAGGCACTGATAATGGACACAATTCATATTAGCATTTTCTGATAATCATTGACTATTGTAAGTAATAACTGATGCCTGTCTAGTTTCCTAAAATTAGCTCCAACAGAAATGTCCTTCTTCTCATTTCTTATTCATGATGTCAGCTACTTTTATAACAGCTGCATTTGGAATATATTCATCTTGTCATATAAAGCAAATCCACCATCTATTGCTGAATATAAGACTGCAAGAAGGTTCGATGGTATTCATAGACCATAGCATGCTCCTTTGCCATCAGAAAATAATGTGACTAGTTTGAAAAAGTTCACTGACAAGCCTTTAGCTTGTTTCTGAAATGTAGTTTATATCTGTGCTCATACTGATTTTCATAAAGAGAGCTGAAATTTGAAATGTATTTAATATTTGGATTTTGTACTTCTTTAAGAACTAGAAGTGTTACTCTTAAAAATTTTTCAAACCTTAATTGACACATTCTGAAAATGTATTATTATCATGCATTTTAACTTCGGTTTTGAAAATAATTCAGGGGAATTGTATCTTAAATTTGAATTTACTCTGTGTTGCATTTTTACAGTAAGAGGATGAATACGAAATAATATGAAATAGTTTCAGTCTTTTACTTATCTAAAAGGTGGTTTTTGGTCCATCAAAATAATAGATAAGGGGAAAAGTTTTAGAATTAATGTTTTAAATGTACTTCCAGAAATATGATAATTGTGCAAAATTAACATTTTATTTATATCATTTGTTTTATTCAACAGATTAATAAATAAAAAATAAATTTGTAAATCTTTAACTAAAATAAGATATTGGTCAACATATGGCTATGAATATAAAAGTCTTTCAAAATAATGTAGATTTTTTTTGCCCTGTGCACACTCTAGGGAGTGAAAAACTTATGTCTTATCAGATTCTTTTTGCCAATGATATAACATCATTTTATAAAAACTAAATTAACTATAAAAATGGTTTCATTTTTTATAAAGCTCAAAATATCAATAGATCTAACCTCTTCTATTCAGGGTTACAATAATTTATTGGGTATCCATTAAAATATATTACATTGTTAATCAATGTAAATGACTTAAAGAAAAATGAAAAGAATAATTTAAAATTCTTATTATCTGTCACAAGTCAAGACAAATCTTACCTTTTGAAGGTTTTTTTTTTTTAAGAAACAAAACAGTTATGTCAAATGGGAGGTAATTTTATAGAAATTCTAAAGATAAGAGTAATATTATGAATATTTTAAAGTTTCTATACAATTTGATATGTTAAAATATTTGTAACCACAAATGGCTGGTAGAGATCCAAAGAAACCATCAAGGAAAATAAGTCCAAAACTGCAGTGTGGAGGAAATAAACAAAGCTGTTTATTACTGTCAAATTCTAAGTCATTACAGCTTGGGCAGATTGGTGCTTTGCCATCTTTGTTCTTTTTTGCCATAGCCTTCAGGAACTAGGTGATTTCCCTAAATCTTTTAAGAGGTTACTAATAACTTTATAAGGTTTTCAAGTTTTACGCTCAATTTCTTCTGTCTTTTCTCTCTTCCAAAATAGTTTAATAAGCATCATCTAAAAGGCATAAAATCATTGAAACTTAACCTTCCTGAACCTTATTTGTCAAAGGTGATATTTATTGTCATAGAAAATGTTTAGGTGCTATTGCAATCCATTTAATTTAGACTACAGTAAGAAAGGGATTCTCTTTAAAAAATATTTCTTTTATGAATCCATTTGACTCTGTATTAGTCATCACCAACAAATGAGATGCCATCGACTGCATTTATCTAATGAAATAGCTGTCTAAATGGTTTCCCTCCTTCTACATAAATATCTAAGCACTTTTTTTGGATTGTTAATCCTTTTATAGAAAAAGATTTCTGAGAAACACCTCAATATACACCTTTTTATTCATTATTTAAAAAGTATTCAAAAATAAACATTAAAAAAATTAGACTACCTAAATACTAGCTCTAGTTTTTCTTTCTTCCTAACATATCAACTTGTATTCCTCACTCTGTAGACCTTACTTTTAGTAGTCGACTGCCACAAAGTGGACTCCACTGTCGGAAGAGTTCTTTGTTTAAAAAACAATTATACATTTTTTTAAACGTAGTTGAAGTATTTCAATACTATCCTACTGCTCTTATAATAAAGACTTAAGTCCTTAACACGGCTACAAAGCCCTGCAATATTTGATCTGGTTCAAACTCCTGTTGATTCTCTTTTATCATTCTGTATCGATCAGTGCATTCTACTAGTGGCTTCATGTTCCCATCTACCACAAGGTCTTCATTCATTCTGCATAGAAAAATCACATCCTTTTGCAGACTGTAGAATGGATTAAGAAGAGGATTCAGTAGAGACTGGTTAGGGGATGTTGTCATACTTTTGGAGAGATATGATGTTGACCTGAACTGTAGCAGGTGATGGGAATGAAGAGATGCCAGATTTGGGAAATATTCAGGATATAGTGGTGTCAGAAGTTGGTAGCTGGCTGAATATGGGTAGTGAAATGAGTGCTGATTTAAGAATGACTTTCTACATTTGAGCTTGCAGCCTTTTACTTAGGAAACCTGAGAGGATAAACAAATTTGGTGAGAAAGGATTATGATTGATTTTAGACATACTGATTTTAAGATTTTTATGACAATAATCAGTTGTGTATGAAAGATGAAAGAGATGATGATCTAGATATTTGGATTTCTTTTTTTTAATAATTTTTAAAAAAATTAATTCATTTTTTTTTTTATGGCGACATTGGTTAATGAAATCCAGTAAGTTTCAGCTGTACACTTTAACAGTAAGGCATATATATGTTTACACTGTGTATTCACCTCCCATAGTTAGATTTTATTCTGTCACCACATATTTGACCCCCTTTACTCCATCTACCTCCCCGCTACACCTACTCCCTACCCTCTGGCAACTACTAGTGTATAGTCCATGTCCATGAGTCTCTATTTGTTTGTCCTGTTCATTTGTTGCTTTTAGGTTTATATACCACATATAAGTGATATCATGTGATTTTCAACTTTTTCTGTCTGAGTTATTTCGCTTAGCATGATTATCCTAAGGTCTATCCACGCCATCATAAATGGCAATGTTTCATCTCTTCTTATGGCTGAGTAATATTCCATTGAAATATATGTACCACAGCTTCTTTATCCAATCATCTATCATAGGACACTTCGGTTGCGTCCATGTCCTGGTCACTGTGAATAATGCTGCTATGAACATTGGCGTGCATAGATATTCGGATTTCCTAAAATCAGTAGATGTTAATTGGAATTATAAGAATAAATGTGATTTTTCCATTTGAATATTTCAAATAATGAACAAAGGAAAGAACATGGACATTTGATAGATAAAAATATGAAGAGCTCACAAATGTGACAGTCTAATAGAATTTTGTGATGACTATGGCAGGACTATGGACAGTATAGTTATGGCAAGGCCTCCTGTAACCTGGTATGAGCTTGTGTATGTGTTTTATATGTACAATTTTTATTTAAACATAATTGTATAGGTAAAAATTAGAGAAATCAAAATAAATATAGACCAATAAGAAGATAAATCTGGGGTAAACTTAGTTTATAAAAATTTTTGCGTTTTTTTTGATACGAGTTAGTTACAAATTTGATCTGGAACTTCTAAAAAACAAAAAAAAAAAAAAAAAAGAAGACCACCAAATATGATGAGGCATAAGATTTAATGAGATCATGAACTGAAAACATAAAACTAGCTCAGAGGAATTACGTGTAAATTAATTATATATTCCATTAATTATAGATAATTTTAAATATATATTTATATCTTATATATTTATACATTATACATAGTGAAGTACATTTTTAATTTAATTTTATTTATTTTAATTAATTTAATTTTGGTCCAGAGACTTGGTGTGTTACAGCATGATGAACAACAAAAATATTCCTTTTCCTTGCAATATTCTACACTGCTAAACACAAGCTGAAAAAACAATTTTATAACAGTAGGACTAGATATTTTAGTGCGGATTTGCATCATTCTTTACCTGAC
>NW_006430723.1:4284212-4300460 GCF_000325575.1 Pteropus alecto | reverse complement strand
CTTATATATTTATACATTATACATAGTGAAGTACATTTTTAATTTAATTTTATTTATTTTAATTAATTTAATTTTGGTCCAGAGACTTGGTGTGTTACAGCATGATGAACAACAAAAATATTCCTTTTCCTTGCAATATTCTACACTGCTAAACACAAGCTGAAAAAACAATTTTATAACAGTAGGACTAGATATTTTAGTGCAGATTTGCATCATTCTTTACCTGACTTTCCTTAAAGGTTAAATTTGAAATATAGAAATAAATGAATGTACTTCTTATATTGTGAGCAATCTTCTTTGACATTTTCTGTCTCTCCTGAGACTTTCATAAGAGGGGGATAGCTGAGATTGCAGATTATATTCTATGGCAAGAATCTGGAGTGCAGTTATGTAAAGTTTCTGATTAGAGGTAGATTCATACAAATTAGTGGTAAACAGAAAGGGCAGAGAGGCAGGTGTATTCTTATGCAAATTTAGGTGCCTAATCAGTTATAAATGATGACTCTGACTCTGCATATAATTGTATCCAAAGACCATTTCTTGACAAAGTAGTCTTCAGAAATAATTAAAGATGATTGAGATCCCAACAATCTATGTCATAGAATTTGCACATACTAACTATAGTCCAGAGTTCTTTCATAGAAGATGTTATCAATTGCTCATCAAAGATACCCAAACAATGCAATTTCTTATTAAAGGTGAGAGGATAAATTTTTAAAAAAGTGTTTATTTAAGTAAGTCTATGATTTGAGCTGCTTCAGAATTACAGCATTAAGTCAATAACTTTTAAGGTAATGTTTGTCTAAAGTGTTGATATTATCATTGAGTCATCTATTTGGGGATCTTTCACTATTTAGCCAATTACACAATAAAGTTGTTCTTGTATGTAACAATGAAATTATTGTCATAAGCTTGGAGAAATTGTTTATTCTTAGTAATAGGCAGACATGCATACAGTTCATGGTATTTGACTAATCAAAGTAAAAATTAAACACTGGGTGTTTCTGAAATATATAATCTTTCATACTCCTTACCATTATTATCTGAATTGTCTGAACACTATACCTACAGACACTGATACTCAGGTGATGTTAAAATTCAAGTCTTAGAAGAGTATCCCTAATGAGCATCATAAAAATGATTCGTAGGCTTTAGATACAACCAGTTCTCTTTCATGCTGTCGTAATGGGTAAAATTCAATAAAATTTTCAAAATCTTATATTTTTCCTGACATATGTCTTTAGTAGATAGATAAAGGCAAAAGTAATAGGGTTTAATAATGAAATATCTATGCTGAAACTCTGCTGACTCCTCACGGAAAACATTGGCTTCAGAATTTAAATTATACTTATTGAACAGCCATATGTTTTAAGCATCTGGAACAGATTCATGACAAGGAATTATTCAAAATCTCATGTAATTATATTACTATTTTCAACAATCAGCTCATGCAGACAAGACAATGCTTTCATTATTTCATCGATTAATTAATTAATTAATTAATTCCATGACTAGCTATTGAATTTCTCCTTTGTGTCAGAGTCTGAATGGGTGAAGTCTAGGGATACAGCAGTTAAAAAATTTTTCTTTGCTCTGATGGAGCAAATATCTAATAAATAATTGATTCTGAGTAACTTCTATGACCAAGCATTGTGTTAAAAGTTTCACATAAGTTTCATTATAATTCTCTTAGTAAATCTTTGAGTGGATATTATGTTTTATGCATGTTTTCTTATTCACGGTATTGAGGTGCAGAGATTTGAGTAAAATCTACCTAAATTCACTTACTAATAAATGTCAGGGCTGGGATTTAAACCTGAGTAGAGAGATTCTAGAGTGTTCACGTTTTATCAACTGCCATGTCATAATTTGAGGGCAAACCAAATGGAGCTCGCAACTCTGAAATAGTCCCCCAAAACTATACTGAGAAAAAATGATTTGACAATATAGTCTAGAATTTGAGAAAGATAATTTGAGGTCGTGCCTCTAGATATGGCAATTTTTAGCAATGTAACTTTAAGGATGTTTTTTAATCCTCTTGAGCTTTAATACTATTTCTTATTAAAATTTGATCATAAAATATCTAAAGTAGGATTTTGGTAGGTATGTGATGAAATTATGTGGCATGGATTCCAAATAAATCCAATTCAATTATAATTCAATATCTCAAGAGAAACTGGGTTCTAATATATGTCTCTTTTGGAAAAAGCCATATTGAAAAGGGGTCTGCAGAGTTTTGAATATTTAAATGGAAAAAAAAAAAAGCACTCAAGGAGATTGGAAGCTACCTAAAACGAACGTCTAACTTCTTATTTTGCTTAAGGATAGACCTGCAAGTGATGGTTAAATTAGGCGGCTGTTTTGTTACAGATATCTACAAAATTCATGTTTTAATTGAATTACTCAGCAGTCTAACTTGGGTCTGATTTTGGAGTTTTTTCCTGGGGTATATTCATTCTATCTTTACTTTTAATGTTTGAAGTGGATTTCTTATTAGGATGATGTAATATCAGTCTTCTATGAAGTTCAGACATCTATAACATAGCTCAAAGCATTTTTCACCCTGCATGATCAAATTAAAGATGAAAAGGGATGAAGGGAGAATTGCTCATTGAAATATAAATATTTCATCTTTATTAATTCTTAAAGTAGGAACAATAAATTAAAAAAGAAAAGATAAATTGTGTTATGTAAAGTGTTGGTATTTTTGATATGAATGCTTTATTTCCCTATGGTTGGTGACTAATGAAGTTTTTTTAAAAAAGTCTATAAAGGAAAATCTGTCATTTATGTTCTGAATCTTAACTGAGATGAATTAGTTTGGAATATCTTTAAATTAGTTTAATGCAGTTAGGATTATCTCAGATTGGAAAGCTTTTTTTTGGAAAGTGTCTTTGAACAATTTACTTCATAGAAACATACTGAAAATGTTTACAGAAAACAATAAAACACTAATATACATTCCCAGTGCTCTTTTCCTTTATCTTTCTACAATTGCTTATTCTCTCTTTTTATTACTAAAATTCTACTGAAGACCTGACAATAACCATAACAAAACACAAATGCTCACAACACTAAACTATAAAACTGATAATCAACATAATTTGAGAAATCGGAATGATGCTCTAATAAAGACACCTGGGTTAAAAAGAAGAAGAAGAAAAAAACAAATTTGTGTTTTATCTCAGAAGTTGCCCAAAAATCTCTTCTTGAAACTATTCTCATTCTGAAATGATGTTGTAAATCACATTTTCTATTGCAGACTATAGAACTTGGTTCTGTATCCCTAGAAAATGGAACAGACATTCATTTGTGAGCCAGGTGAAGGGTTGGTAATCTCTCTTCCTCCTGCTACCATCTGTTTATAGATACTCAATTCTCAGGATAAAAAAAAAAAAAAAAAAAACTTGGCAGGGCACAGGGACCAAGTATGGGCTGAGTTTAAAGTTTTCCTTTTGAGCCGTAGTTTCTACAAATAATAGGCTTTACCACAGGCAAGAGAGAGCAATCCATATCATTTTATGTGTAGAAATGTAGTTTTCCAGGTAGTGTAAATATGTTTAGAACACTTTTTTCTAACTTTTTGATCATCCCATTGTTACAAAGTGACTACACATCTTTATTATATGCATACATATTTATAAATCTTGTAGGTACAACTTTATTATAATGCATTATTTACATTATGATGCATAAGCAAATGTTAGTTATGCATCTAAATAAAGTTTTAAAGATATCTGTTATATTATCTAATAACATAAACTCAAGTAATTTTAGTGAGAAAAATTTGATTAAATTTATTTTATAATTTGAAAGCATTGATAGAATGCTTTGTGATATGATGGTTCCATTATCTGGCTCTAAGTTAACTTTATTTCTCTACATGGTTTTATTATCTGTCATAACCAAAAATGATTGTCAATAAAGGGACACAGATTTAAATGGAAATAATACTTCAGTAATGCTACTTAATAAATTAGGTTATTTTTATTCCTTTCTACCTATTATGAAAAGTTTTCTGTAAAAATATGTTTGGAAAACTTCTGTAATGATGTCAAGAACGTTTTCTTACAAAGTTAATGACACGTATTGCATTTTTGTTTTTTTAAGAAGTAATTTTAAAAACCACTGTGAAACTCCACTGAAAGGATCTTCACTGGATGATTTTGAATAGATTAGAATTTTTTGCTTGTTCAGTGTACTGATGTGACTTTTTATAGATGATATGGTCGCTTTGATTTTGATACTAAGTAATTTAAAGTGGAAAGATTATCAAGCATTTGTAAACTCTTTATAGATTGGTTTTCTTTTAAAAAAACAGTTACTTTCTTATTGGGAGTAAAAATATCACTTTTAACTTAAAAGATCAGATTTGATGAGTGTTTTTACTTGCAAATATATCTTCTAGAAATTAAGAAATGGTAGAAAAAAATAGAGGCATGTCAAAAGGACACCATAGCCAATCTAAATGTGTTAAATGAGCTGAATGTTTCAAAGCTGGAACAATTTGAGCAACAAATTAAATAATGATAATATTGAATTGTAACCCACAAATAAATATCTATGAGTTCATGCTGATATAATTAAATAATTGAGTAAATAAACAAATAATAGAGAAGGAACCACTCTTCCTTACAGAATTCCAATTAATAATATAAAAGGAATGAGAAAAATGTGAAATCATTATCACATGTAGGACACAGAGATAATCATTGTAGGTTAGATTCACTGATGAATACTATAGTCAGTAAGCAAAAATGGGAGGAGAAAAAGCATATGTACACAGTCTTAAGTAAATAAATAAAGTAATATTTATTTATTACAAAGGGAAAAATTCTCACGTCGTAGTGGAGAAACTTGGCAGATATCACCTTAAGTAGGCGGTCAAAGTAAACATCACCTGTAATAAGTCACATTGACTTTATGTGCTCCTGATATACTGCCCTGAAAAAAAAAATCACTTCTGTTGTATTTTTTGATAAAAATTCATACTATCTTTTTAATCACAAGAAAACATAAGACTAAATCAAACTGACTAATATTTATTTAAAATGTCAAGGCCATGCAGAGCAAGGAAAAACTGAAGAAATGTCAGATATTAGAGAAGTTTAAGCTAGAGACCTAAAAACTAAATGCAATGTGAAATCCTGGATTGGATGCTGGAACAGAAAAGTAATAAAATAAGAAAAAAGATGAAATTCAAATAAAGTCTGTAGTTTAGTTAACATTACTGTACCAATATTTATTTCAATGTTTTGATAATTATACTATGGTTATGTAAAATGTTAACATTACGGGAAGCTGAGTGAAGGGTATATATAAACTCTCTGTTCTGGGTTTTCATCTTTTGTGTGAGTCTAAAATTATTTCCAAATGAATATTTAAAAAAATTCTCTAGGTAGAATATAGGTAGATTCTCATCAAAACAGAAAAAGAAGATAAATTTGGAGCATGAGTCTTTGTTAAGGAAAAAAAAGTATAACTTATTTTACTTCTAAGAGTGTTTTATGAACTTTGCCAAGGCATATCAGTAAACTTAGTTCTGTACAAAAGATTTTCATGGCCATTCCTACCTCATTTCACAGTGCTATAGAGACTACTATATTTAGAAAGTTTTAATTTTATAAACGTAACTATTTTCTGTGATAACCTCTAACTCTTTGTACCTTTCTGACTCATCTTTATTCTTGTAATGGCTTAACTACAATACATTTCACATATGTTACAATTATTTTATTGTTAGCCAAGAATAGTTGTTAGTTTCTTCAATTCACTCTATTTATAGTTAAAAGCACCCAGTTTGTATCATAAAGTTTTTAAATCATTAATAAAATAACTAGTATCAAGAATACATTTCCACGGTTAATCTTCTCTTTAGTGCTTACAAAATGTAGTTCTTTGTGAAGTCTATTATTGAAATTTATGAGCTGAATACCTTAAGCAGAGCCATGTTACAAACCTCTGTGTGTTTATTCACCTGTAGGGCAAACCTCCCACAATTCACCATTTGTACTAACATTTGTTTCTTTTAGTCTTTAGCTGTGTTTTTTTCTTTTATTTTTTATTTTTATTTTTTATGATTCTTCTAATAGTATTTGCCAAAAAAGTAATACATCATCATTTGTCACCATACTGTTTTCTCTGTGTTAGTTCAGCCACTATCATAATGGCAGAAAGACCAAGAGTTTACCCAAATACATAAGTTTTTTTGTCTTTTGTGATTATGTAAGATAATGCAAGAGAAGCTTCCTCATTTTTATTAAGTCGCGCATCATATGACTTAGAAACTAATGATTGAATTAGAGCTTGGCCTTTTTGAGTTGAATGGGTAGCAGATAGATCCCAGCTTCTCCACCTGCTTCACATGGACATTAGCATCTAACTCTGGCCCTGTTGTATGCTCAGGTAAAGAAAAGTCTGTCTTAATAATAGTATTAATAACCTCAGAGGTTTGGTCATCTTCTATACAGAATATATTGTCATTGTTCTTTCCTAATAATGAGGCTGAGGTAGAACTCACACTGACAGTAGAAGTATCAGCTTGGTCATTTTTCCTTCATTCTCTCTTGTTTGTATTATTTATCTTCACCTGGAAGTTTCTTCCATTGCACTCTAGATGTGCTATACTCTGTGATTTTCCCACATGTGGGAATCTTGGCTGCATTATTTGTGGTACTGGGAAACTGTGTTTGTGCTTTCCTCTGAAAAAAAGTTTCTTTCATAGAATGTTTGCACACTCCCTCTCAATGTTGTGAGGTTTGATCTTAACAAAGAGATTATACATGCTGTCAATTCATTTGACTTTACATTCTCCTCTGAGTCTCATTGTTAAACCACTCAGTGGTGAAAAATTTCCTTTCAGAATACCTATGTTTTTGCATCCCATGCCTGCTTGGGGTCCTCCTGAAGCTCAGAAAAATTGCAGGCTGCAATATCAAATCCCACATTAAATATTAATAAATCTTAATTATTTCTTTTCTACTTTTTGAACAGAAAGTAAATATAAATTTTAATATTGCCTTTAATAACTCCAATGAATTATTTTTTATACTTCTTCTTGTGAGTATATATACCCTACTGTGTAGAAAAATGGTTTAGAATATGAGTAATCCAGGAAGAAAGGATAGTATCTGATTTTACCTATTGGGCACTAGAAGGAGAACATTTAAATATGTCTAGAAGTAACTAAGAAATTGAATTGAGATCCTGACTCATTAAAAAGAACTTCAGCAATATTCATGAGAATTGATAAACTTCGCTAGCTCTTAGAGTGCTTACTCTGTGGCAGCCACTCTTCCAAAAACAAGATATGTATTAGCTCAGTTAATCCTCCTATTTAAGATATGCATAATTTATTTAATTCTCTACACAACTAAGGGAGTAGGGAGATAATACAGATGAGGAAGCCATAGCACAAGGTGTTGAGAAAATGCCTGAGTCCAGAGCTCCTGCTGGTAACACAACATTTGGATGCTTCTGGAACATTCATGGAGAGATAGAAAGCAATCATAGTAAACTAAACTAAATTTGTACAGATTTTTTCCTTATTTGAGGAAAAACTTATATAAATATCATAACAGACCAAAAAAAAAAAAAAAACTTTAATGGCGACTATTTATGAAGAGAGGTTAATGACTGGGGAATGGGAAGGGTTAGCATTTAACTTATTTATTACTTTCTGTTCAGTTTGATATTTTTAACTGAGGGGCCATATTCTCTTAATGATGAGAACATAAATTTGAGAGAAACAAATAAAATTAACCTCTAATGAAATATTTACTATAAATTTTTTGTTATTTAATATAGTTTTGGAAGTGGTAGATAGTGCAATAAGATATTCAAAACAACAAAAGTAACAATATTTAGGCAAATTTTCCTTATTTGGTGGTTAAAACAATGGTTTACCTTGAATGAAACAAAAAATTAGAATTTAAAATTCACTAGCATAACTAATTAGAAATATTTTTTCTAAATAATTATCTTTCCTATATGTTGATGACAATCAGTTAAAAATTGTGAAGGAAGACTTTCAAATAGCCAAAAAAAAAAAAAAAAAAAAAAATTAGAAGCATGAGAACAATTATGAATACACTTAGCAAGAAATTTGTGGGAAGTTTCGAAAAACAGAAACGACTTAGCTAGGGCCATACAACAAAGTTTAAAATATGGAAGACTACCCAAGCCTAGGTTTTGACACTATTGAAATCAGTCTACATTTAGTATCATGAATTTTGTACTTATTTTCCTGATGTTTTGTTTTCTGCTCTTCCATTGTTTCCTATTGTGTGCCTTTTTATGAATGTACATATTCAATTGCTTCTATTTGGTAAAGTTTTATCATTTTTATGCAAGAACTACTGACAGATGGTTTATAAGGATATTTATTTCACTGAATTATATTTTTCAAAGCACCTAAGATACATGGTTATACTTGATTATATAATACATAATGATACATAGTATCATTACCACATTGTTAGAAACATTTTTTTGAAAAAAATAGTGATTTGACAAACTGACTGAAAAATCCTTGATGTTTTATAAATGAGACAAATGAGAGAAGGACACTCACATGAGTAAAACACAAAAAAGCACTCCTATCACTCAGAAAATGCTGCCTATTTTATAGATGACTATTAGAAATACACTTATAATAACATATAATTTAGAAATGCACCTAGCTTAACTGATCAAATGGAACCCCAGAACTGGGAGGAGGGGTAGAACATCTGAACAAGTACAAAAAGATATCTAAAAAGGGTAAGAATTTCAGGTAAACTTGTAACTGTATAAAGCAGCAAATGAGTACTAGCTGTTTAAACGTTTATTAAAAGAGACCATAACTACAGAGCCCTCGAGTTAAACCTGGGTTTATCCCAGGCACCAATGCTCTATTCTATCTGCCCATGAATTCTCTGCTTTGTAAGCATCGTTTAAGGTTAAAAGGGCTTAACAACTATTCCTGGTTGTTAAGGGCTTACATTCTAGTGTTCTGGGGACCAAGATTAGACCCCAATTCCTTTACCTCTGTTCTTTTATCCTAAAGGTCTCTGCTCCTCAAGAAGCAGCAGCCATCTTAGAGGCTTTCTCAGATAGGACTAATATTGTAGTTGTGAGCAGTGGGAAGAAACTCTAAGAACATCTTGATTTTGCAAAATGATGGAATCTTACATTGCAGAGTGAGCTTGAGGATATAGTTTAAATCTATTATTTTAAATTATAAGTCCCTGGAAGGTTTATGGGACATACCTAAGTTGATGTGGGTGATTAATAACAGATTTCCTCTAATGACTGAGTTATCAGATTTCACTGGACACTACTAACCTTTTCCCCTCTAAACAGCAAATAAATTGCCTTTTGACTCCATTGCTATATCTATTATTCTCCACTCTTCTTTTCTCCTTCCTCACAGTATTTCACACTGTTTTCTTTAAGACAGCAATTTTTACAGCATGGCACCCATTTTAGAAGGCCTGTGAGGTCAAAACTACTTTCCCAATAACACCAAGATGTCTTTTTCCACTCAATCTTTCGTGAGTATGCAGGGAGTTATCCAGAGGCTGCACAGTGTGAGATATTGAAACAAAGTTAATGCAGAAGCAGATATTAGAATCCAGAGAATCCAGAAACTTGACATCGAAGAAATTTACAAATACGTAAAACACTGTCACTCTTTTCACGGTTATTGTTTTGGAACATATAGACATTTTTCACTAATATAGCTTATTTTTGTTAGTGTATAATGAATTATACTGTTATTTTAAAATAAATTTCCATGTAAATAACTTTTAAAAAGTCTCGGTTTTAATTCCTTATGTGGTAAATATCAATATACGTAACTTGGAGTTCTCAATAAATTTAACAAATATAAATATAAAAGTCTCTCATACATGCATGAGAGATAATAAATGCTCAAAATGAAACTTTGGATGATGGTGGTAGTAGGGGTTATAAAGGAGATACAGTGATAGTAATAGTACCCGTTTTGTTTTGTTTTTAATTGAGATATAACATACATAACTTAAAGCACACACATCTTGGATCCAGAGCTCAAAGACTTTTTACATGTATATATTTACCCACCTTATCGTCCAGATTAAGGAATGTTTTTGTTTTCATGGTTTTTAAAATTGTAACGTTTTGCAAAAGTATCAAAATCCAGAGATTCATTGTAAAATAAATTGCAGTGTTCAGTTTGGAAAATTAATGCAATAAAAATGTTAAAAAATGCATCATTTAATTCTTTCAGATTTTGATTCAAAAGTTAGTTTCATATTAAAAGTTAGTGTAGGTCCTGGCCAGCCTTTGTAATGTTTTAATTCTCACTCATATTTTCTATCACCCTTACCTTAATTTAATTGTTTTTCTCCTTCTGCACTTAAACTATCTAACATATTATGTAATTGATTTATCTGTCATGTTCATCGTGTATCTTCTCCACCAGAATGAATTCAAGTTGGATGAGGACAGAGTGGTTTATTTATGCTTTTATGCTCAGTACCTAGAAGATGATATGACATTGTAATTGCCCATTAAATACTTGCTAATTAAATTTTGAAAGAATGGTAGGTTTTAAAACATGAATAATGCAACTGTGAAATTATAACCATATTAAAATGGTAAGTTTAGAAATATGAATGATGTTGAAAAATAAAAGAAGTAAATGCAATGATTGTTTGGCAGTTTTCTTTCTTTTTATATATTTATTTGTTCTAGAGTTTTTAATGTTATTTATTCAGTAAATTAAAATCAGGGGAAAGCAATAATAAAAATTTGAGAGGGAAGGCACACAATGATTTATCCCAATTGCTATATGACGTTAGAATGACTGGTGATAAACACCAGTTTCATAATTAAACTGTATGATTTGTCAGGTTCCAACAGTATGATAATATCTAATCTCTAATATATTTCAGCCGACCTTTTGGAATTCTTTTTCCAAAGTAAATATACAATATAAAGATTCACAAGTAAATTTACAATGACAAAAACTTCCCAATTTATGCCCAGTACAAATAGAATTTTTGCTGAATTCTCTTATAAGCTACGTAAAAGTACAAAATGTACTATGTCAGGAATTTTAATAAATAAATACAGAGATCAGGTAGATAAATTAGTAAAATAGAACTGCTCTAAGATGATGAATGATGACTCATATGAGGCTTTCATATACAATGAGAATCTATTCAACAATACTGAATGAAGAAAATCATGGCGAGCAAGAACACATGAGATTTACTTCAAAGGGACAGATGCTATTGTAAAACTCCACCTACTCATTTTCATGTGAGGATGCAGACCCATAGCCATCTTCTCCTACAGTTCCCCTCATCCCTGCCATAGATGACAAAAACCTATACATTGATGTGAAATTTTCAAATTTTGAAATTTTAATATTTAATTTAAATGTAAAGTCATATGTGGTTAACAACTTATAGAGGGAAGAAAACATGTCCTAAAGCTGAAATGTGGTCAAGGCTACCAGTTTTGACTTTTGGTACGTTTTTTTATCAGTGTTTACTCACTAAACTAGGTATATATTAAATATCAGGTGAGCATGGGCTCAAAACACAGAGCACACACCATTCTCTACAGTTGTATTAAGTTATTCGATAATGTACTAACAGACATCAATTACAATTTTAGGGGAGACTTGTTTTTCCTTTGCTTTTAATTGCTCTTCACTTGAATAGAGCTCCCAAAATGTTAATTTTTATTGCCTCCCGCATCTTTGTCAAGCAGTGAATAATAATACATTTGCTCTTGCAAAAAATTCTTTCAAAATAAAATGAAGGAAACTACCATTCTAATTTATTCCTGACGTGCAAATTTCATGTCACATTTTAAAAATTAGTGTATACTTATAATTTTGAATCACTTTAATTCCATTTTACTTTTCTCTCTCTTTATGGACTATCAAGAAAAAAGTAGCCCTATACCTTATACATACATGTAAATTTTACTTGAAAACACATATTGCCATCCTCATATCTGATTCTTTCTCTTTTAATAATAGAGCCAATTTCCTATCATCTTAATCATTTTCACTGCTTCCTCCTGGATAGTCTCCAAATTATCTACATTCTTGAACTTGTAGAGCTTATGAAGGAGCATAATCTATAGAGATCATTAAAGCAAGATTTAAGTATTACTAAGTTGTCTTTTGACAGTGATTGTGAAAGTCTGTATTTCATAAAATGATGTAAAATGCAGTAATTTTTTACTATTCTACACTTGCCCTTTACCTTTAGAGTGACTATTTTATTTAACTAATTTGATAATTTGGAATTGCAGGACTACAGGATATAGAATACGTGAGATGAAAATGATGAGCAAAGAGAAACGATTAAGGGATGTGTTGGGGGATCTCTTTGTCTCTAATAATCAGAGAATCAATGAAACAGAAGAAATCATCTCCAGCCACATGTTGTTGCTTTATCCTTGCTTCAACATTTTTTATGTGTAATTAATCAGACATTTACTATGCTTCTTCAGTGATGGAAAACTTATTGTATCTCAAAGCACTCCACTCCTCCTTACTTAAATGTAAGGATCAGAATGCTTTTTCCTAACTTGTGCCCTAATCTTTCTTCTTGCAAGTAGCACCCAGTGAGTAAGGAGCAGAGTTATGATTTGAAACCAGGGTTTTACTCTAGAACTCAGTGTTCTTTACCACTGAAGGCATGCTGTATTATACAAAAAGACCACGGTTCCTTAGACGTATTTTCTACAGTCTACAGCAGATGTACCAGAAATGAAATAGCTCACGTAATTTCAAGCAGAGATTTTACATACTTGAGCTTATATAAATATTGGGAAATCCTAGGATTTCTGGCCTAATCTTGCAACCATGTGGTATCAGAATGCTCACAAAAACCAAAGAACTACTTAAGAGGTCATAGGTTAGTAATCTGAGACAATTTTAATTTACTAACATATTAAATATATCTAATTAAAGAATACATTTTTTCTCATCCTTATCATAGATTAATCAATTGGATGGTTAATGAAAAAAATAAATTAAATGCATGTTGATTTTTTGAGGGTATGCTTATTAATTTTGCAACTTTTCTTCAAAATTATTTGATGTGAGGAGACATAAAATAGGTGTATAGTTGAAAGCATAATATTTAATTTATTTACATTTATTTCTATACTATATGCTATAGAAACAAAGTATTTTATTGATATAAATATTTTGTAGACAACCAATTTTTTTTTTCCTTTTCAAAAAAATTAGTTAATTAATTTTTCTATGGTGACATTGGTTAATGAAATCTGGTAAGTTTCAGTTGTACATTTTAACAGTAAGGCATATATATTGTACATTGCGTGTTCACCTTCCATAGTTAGATTTCTTTCTGTCACCACGTATTTGACTCCTTTTACCCCATCAAACAGCCACTAAATTGTTAAGTCTATTGTCCATGTTCATGAGTCTCTGTTTGTTCGTTAGTTGCTTTCAGATTTATATCCCACATATAAGTGACATCATGTGATTTTCAACTTTTTCTGCCTGACTTATTTCACTTAGTATGATTATTTCAAGGTTCATCCATGTTGTTACAAATGGCAGTATTTCATCTCTTATGGCTGAATAATATTTCATTGTATATATGTACCACAGTTTCTTTATCCAATCATCTGTCATAGGACACCAATTGCTTCCATGTCCTGACCACTGTGCATAATGCTGCCCAATATTTTTCTTAATCAGTGAAAACCTATAAAAATATGCGTATAATAATTAACAAAATAAATTAATTCCACCATGTGTAGCATTTGTCTAAAACCCTAAAATATATCTTTATAAAACACATTAACTTTTATATTTAAATTATTAATTAAAAATTTAACTTCAGATGCTATTCAAGTAAATATGTTTGATTAGTTTTTTTAAAAAATTATTTATCAATAAATTAATTTATTTCTGAATGGAACAGTATAAAAATGGTGCAACGTAACTCATTTTGTACTTTATAAATGTTTGAACCGGGTTTGCAGTAAAGTATTTCAGGAGATAAAAAAGTATATTATTTTCTGGAAAGAAAAAAATGTATAAACAAACAACTGAGATAGTACAAAACGCGGCATTTGGTCTTTGGGGCTTTTATTGTACAATGGGTGTCATGCTTGGAGACTAGGGTTTAGACCACTGTAAAAATGTGGTAGGATATTTCCACTTTTTAAATCATGCAACACTTCAGCTATCAAGAAAATTACATATTTAAAAAAAATAATTGTACTACCTGTCTCCCTGTAACTATTGTAGAGCAATATCTTTTCTTGAAGATAACTTTTTTGATGACTTTAATATTTTTTCAATATCTATTTTTTATTATTTTTAAACAAATGAACATATTATCAAATGGTATTTTATGAAGAAAAGCAAATAATAATTTAAGTCAATCAATATAATAACAAAATATAATTCATAATTTTTTAGTATTGAATAAAATGATCCTATGTAAAGTGCTTGACTTGTCTCTCTCAGTTTATATAGGACACAAAAGTTATTATCCCTCTCTTGCTTGAATTTGATAGGTTTACTGTTAAGAAATCAATTACTGGAAGTTCCTGGGAGTCAGGGAGCAACTTTGGAAGCTAATTTGGTTGGTCCTCTCATAGCCCAGAGCTCTACAGCAGTCAATGATACAATCACAGACACTAGACCAACGAGCTAGGCAGCTCCTATTTGAGGCAAAGAAAAATAAGCTGCCACAAATGCCTCACAACTTTATTATTGAAATTGATCACATTTATGAAGACCTCATAAAATTGCAAACAGTTATAAAAAAAAAAAAGCAGTTAGAACAATGCAAAGTGGTCTATCATCACCTCTTGATGACAACTTTATTAGTGCTATAGACTGGTATTGTACAGGGGAATCTAGTAGCTATAAGTTATTTTGATGTGAAGCAGCACAGCAGGCTGGAGTATTACTGTATAAATTTTTTTTTTATGAGACACAATAATTATATCAAACTGTTACCAAAATGTCTGGGACTACAGAATCTATTAAGATACCACAACAGAGACGTCTCCTTTATGTTCATTGGGAATAGCGATCAGCATTACTATACGGGTAGAGAGATGGGCTGTGCAACTCATCCTTGGATGAGTTACAAGTTACTGTCTCAGACGACTGGCAAAGATGAACTTTAATAACATGCGTTCTCACGCTTAACAGGGCATGAAACTTAAGGAGTTTTAGCCATGGAAGAGAGTTGGCATTCTGAGGTATGAGAGGCAGGAGGAAAGAGTTTAAAATCACCTGTGGACTATCACCTCTTTATTCTTTAACATTTATAGTTTCTTTTCTTATTATTAAAGTGGATAAAAAGCAAAAAAACTAACAATATAATAAATTTCTTTAGAAATTTTAACAAATCTGTTTTATCAGTCTTCAGGTTAAATGGATAATCAGAATGTCACAATGTGTTTCAAACATGTCTCTCCTTTACATCTATGTCCAGAACTTATTTTAGGAATTATCAAATTTCTGAGATTGTCTTGAATTTAATTTGAGTCTCTTCAGAACTCTAGCATCTTCTCCTAATCCTGGAGTCATTTACATTTTTATTACTCACTCAAAGATATGTATTAAATGCTTACTATGTATCAAGCATTGTTCTGGGTAGAATGGGAACTAGATTAGAATTTATTCCAGGAAAATATGGTCACAGGTTGATATGCATTACAGGTTTCCGAGAAAATATTCTGATCTTCTGAATAGACCTAGCCACGGTGTAAAGAAAGCAATGTGGTGACTTTTGTACAGCTGTCGTGGAAGCCATCCATGTAAGCCTGAGGATTCTAATTATGGAACTGCTTGTCTACAAAAGTGAAGCTGTTTTTCAGGGACCTCTTTCTCTCATTTTGGGGGAATATTTATTATTCCTTATTTTTATCCCACTAAATTTGCCACCATCAAATATGCCTCTCTGAGATTTGGGCTATTTTAAGAAACAAAAGACCCAGAGTAAACCTTTGACCTTCCTCTTAATGCCTAAAATAACTTAGAGGATCTACTCCAGTAGGGTAGATATACTAAGAGATGACTACAGTTTAGTATGAACTAGTGTGAGATAGACAGGGAGGAATCTAGCAAGGCCCTTTGATTAAAGTCCATTCTGTGTCCTATTGTTAAAAATGGCCAGGATAACATTTATTTACCAAACATTTACTTTTTTATCTCCATGTAAATTAACTTCCTCTCTTTCAAAGTCTCACCTGCACCCCCACCCC
>NW_006430723.1:4235816-4281080 GCF_000325575.1 Pteropus alecto | reverse complement strand
ACACACACAAACACACACACACACACACACACACACACACACACCCCTTCTCCTTAGCTTCAAAAGGGCGTATAAGCCTCTACTGTCCGGTGTGTCCTTGGGCACATTGTATACATGTCTACATGTATACAGTAATAAATTTTGGACAACTTATTAGGGAAAAAGAAGATCTGAATAACAAGGCAAATTTATGGTTCTATTTAAGGCGAGAAGTAGGAATATAGAGAAATCCATTTAAATAATTCCCTTCTTTTGCTCACTTTTAACACTGAGGGAGATGATTTTTGTTTAATTGTTTTGATTTCTGAGGTAAGGAATCACTCTCCATTTTTGAGAAAACAATATATACTTTAAATGTGCAACCATTTCCTCTGAGACCACAACCTGGGGATTCGTGCAGGTGAGATGCAAGATATTGGTTAATTTCATTACTCCAGAGCTCAGCTCCTCTTACTCTCTGGAGCCCAAGCATCAGTTCAGATCCTTTGCTTGTTCAAATTGGATAAGAAAAAGTATGGTCCCTAATTTTTTTTCACAACTTTCATCACTCGGGCTTCTTGATATTTTAAAGCAGGAAGTGATGTTCTTGAAAATGAATATTTAGAAAATGCTGGACATGAGTAGAGGGATAAGATCTAGAGTGGACGTCAAGGAATCACTTACAGAGCAATATCCACAATAGGGCTTCCTAAAGGATCTAGAGAACTCCTAGAACTATTGACTTCTAGAGCATAATATCATAGCCATTGCTGCCACTGCTTTTCTCACTGCTACCACCAATGCCATTAAAAATCGACTTTCTACTTCCACGAAGTTAGTGATTGAAATGCTGCTGCAGAAATGCCCATTGTATCCACAACTCTGCTTTTCAAGAGCTGTAGCCAAAGTAGCTACTGGTTTAAGGTAATCACAGAAAATTTCTGCTTTATTAAAATTAAAATTTAATTTTATTGTAAATATTTCAAACAAACAGAAAATACAATAACAAAGCCTATGCTGCTTCTTATACTTCATTGTTTCATCCTGGATTCCCTTTTATTTTTATAAAAAAATGTAAAATATATAAATATAATTTCTATATAATTTACATATGTAATTCAGAATTTGAACTTGATCGCTTTTTCAAAATCAATTTGATGGTCTTATTCCATTACATTCTGGTCTCTCTTGCTGTCGAAAGCCTGCGATCATTTTATTCATTTTTAGATAAAATTTCTTGACTTTTTTTGTCACTTTTAAGATTTTTCAGTCTCATTTGGATTCCGGATATTCATGATGTAACTTCTCAAATGTTTTGGTTTCATTTTTGTTGCTCAAAAAATAGTGCATATAGGATTTGAAGATTCATATTTATAAACAATTCTGGAAAAATTTTCAACAATTGTGTCTTTTAAAGTTGCCTATCCCATTCTTTCTTATTATGCCATTGTATCCACCGTGTCCAATAATCTGTTGTCAATTTTTATATTACAATTCCATTTTTTTCAGTGACTACATGACTATATTTTTCTTTTCTAAACACATTATTGATTTATTTTTTAAATCTTTCCTTTGTTTTTCTCTGCATGTGGTTATTTTTTTTTAAAGCATATCAACTAGCTTTCAAAGTTTTAAAAATGTTTTCACATTCTTATCTCATGCTTTTTATCATTGCTACTTTATTTTTTGAAGATCTTAGAGCTCTGATCCTGTAGTTTCGTTATGCCTGCTTCTCAATCATGCAAATTATTCTCATATATTTCTGATTTTTTACTGTGATCTCCTGTCTTGGTGAGTATTAGGGGAGTCTAGAATGCTTGCCGGACTGAGTTCTTGAAGCAAACGTATTCATTAATGTTTGCTTCTTAAAAAGTACTCTGGTAATATCACCTACCTATAACTAGTCATTGTGTTAATTTCTCATCGTTAAGGTTCTAGATCTATGTGGGTATTGTAAAATCATTCTTAAACCTGATGGATGTACAAGCTGTGGAATTATATATTTTAGGAGAAAATTTCTTTTTCCCAGTGAGAGTCTCTTCAGTTACTGTTTTTTTGCTTGTAATTTATATTTCTTAAGATCTTAGTTATATTTTTAAACATTTTATTATGTATTTTTTTAACATTGTTCATATGACCTTAGTTTTCTATCATGCTAGGTTTCATTTTGAGACAGGTCATAACCTCAACCTCAATATCTGGTTCTAGTGTGGAATATCTTTGACCTTACCCCTTTAAATTTTACTCAAGTAAATAACAGAGAGCCAGAACTACCTAATGAATTGCCTATTCTTTTTTTAAAAAGGAATGTTTTAACTAATTGAATGTTTTGAACTTTTTCCATAGACCTAATTTGGCTCAGTATTACCAACATTTAAAATAGTCTCTCCTTTAAAAAGCTGAAGCACAAGTTGGAGTGGGCATAATTTATGACGAAACCAGCAAACATTCTTCTGTGCAGGTGAGACTCTAATTACAGCTTGGCTAACAACAGATGGCATTATTTTAACACAGAGAAATGCTGAGAGAGACACTGGTTCTCTCTCAAGTGTAGTGACAGTCTGAGATTCTTGGCTTAAATGAGACCCTGGTGATTGGAATTCATAAACCTGGACAGAGAGAGACTCATTTACTGCCAAGTTCATGAAACACCTTTAATTACAGTCACATTGCTAAAGGTTAAATAAGCCCCAGGAAAGTAAAAACAAAAAGAGTAAGACAAATATTTTATATTTAAAAATTTGTTTAATCATCATCACCTTTTGTCTCAACAGTGGGAAAATCCTGGGGTGGGGGGCGGGGGAGGAAACAGAAGTAATAGAGCATAAAAGTTGAGAAAAAATAAAAATAGATTTTAAATACATTTCATTCTTTTAGTAAGTGTTATTGGCTCTATCTTTAAAATGTGCCCAGAATCTGGCCTAGTCTTAATTCTCATTTCTTCCACTGATTCGATCCAAGACATGGCCTTTCTTACCATTACCATTGCAACAGTCTCTTACTTGTCTCATCGAAAGTGCTATTCTCTAGATTCTATTTTCAACATACAATTCTTTTTCCCTTAAATTTTCAAACATGCACAAACTAGAGAGTAGAAAATAATCATAATCAATTGTCATGTATCCATTACCAGACTTCAATAAATATCAACATTTTGCCAATCTTGTTTCATCGACCTCATTGTTTCTCATTTTCCAGTCCTCCAGTAATTCCTTTAAACATGAAGCCAGATCAAGTTCTTCTTATGCTCACAACATTCCTAAGGCTTTCAAACTCAGAGAAAGTAGGAGAAGCCCTAACTCTTTCAATGGCCCACATTTCTTATGTAATCTTCCATCGCTGTCTCCTCCACCATCTCACAACTGTCCTCCTCACTCTTTTCCAGACACTGGCCCCTATGTTGCTGAAACAGTCCTTAGTCTGCTCCTGCATTAGAAATTTGCACTTGTCTCTCACTCTGCCTAAAACCTCTTTTTCTCACTTCCTCCCTCTATATAAACAAATACCTCTCTCAGTACTTTCAAGCTTTTGTTCAAATGTTACCTTTAAGTGAGGAATTTTCTAGACGTTCTGTTTAAAATTGCAATCCAGCTCAAGCTACCTGCCAGCACTCCACCTATCCCCCTTGTCTGCTTTATTTTTCATCATAGCACTATTTTGTTTACTAATGAAGCCTATGCACATAAATACCTGATATCCGGTATTTACATGGTACCCCGTAAGTACTTTTTGAAAATTAATATCGATTATATATTGCAAGTTTTGAGTGAAGTTGAAATGCTAAGCATGTTATAATCATTGACATAACATGTTACTTTTATATATATTTACAACTCGTTACACATGTGACCATGTTGCAACCTAAGAGGTTTAAGTGAAACCTTCCATGTTCCTCTCAGTGCCCGCTGTTGACAGCGCTATAGATGCCCTGCAAGAAAGACTTCTTAAGAGTGTGGTATTTTGTTCCAGTTATTATTGCCAAGATCTGTAGTAGGCAGGAAGTCTGATGTCATGGTAATATTTAAAATCCAGCTCCTTGGGGAGAAAATAAAAGACTGATAAGTAGCATTGCTAATTTTAGTTTCAAAAGTATTTATGCATACTGCAATTACGGCCAGTGTTTAGCTGCCAACATGAAGTCCCAAAACACGAATTTAGGAAGCGATGTACGGTAGTACACTGTTTTAGAAATTTTCCATCATATGTATATAATAGATTAAAAGAACCTCAAGAATCTAGATGAGTCAGCAAATAATGGGTTGTGAGCCAAATCTGCCTTATCACTTATTTTTGTAAGTAAAGTTTGTTGAACAGTGCCACATCCATTCATTCCTGTATCATCTGTGACTGTTTACATTCTATGAAAGTAGAATTGAGTATTTGTGACAGATTGTATAGGCCACAAAACCCAAAATATTTATTATCTGGCCCTTTACAAAAAAAATTTGCTAACCACTGGCCTATATTACAGTAATTAGATACTGGTGGATTTGATTATCTTTGTTTTTAACATAGTCATTTAATATTTTTGGACCCTATTAGGGAATTTAGCAATGAATAAAACAGGTAGAAGCTAAAGATGTGGCATTTAGACTGAGACTGACTGATGAGAGGAAGGAGACACAAGAAAATGTGGGAATAGAGTAGTTAGATCAAAAGTAATGGCAAGTACAAAGGGCCTGAGAAGGGAAACAGTTAGATAGGAACCAGTTAAATGTATTCGAATGACAGAAGGAAAGCCATGATAACTGTAGTATGATGTGATAAGTAGATCAAGAAAAGAAAGAGATGAAGCCTGAAGATTAAGTGGGGCCCTTGCAGGTAATGAGTTTCAAATTTTTCTTAGTATAATTAAAGACTGCTGAAAAGGTTTTAAACTGAGTTATAACCTAATCTAATTTGCATTTTCTTGGCTCTGTGGAAAGAGGCTGTGCAAGACAAGAATGATGTCAAGAGGACTCCTTAAGACGCTGTTGACAAGATAAGAGTGACTTAGAGTAAAGCTAAAGCTGTAAGTTAAATAGGAAAGAAATGCAGGATACATTTAGATACACTTTAAAAGTCCATTAAAAATCATTTTTTTCATTGTTTGCCTTACAAATTTACTTAATGGTCACATTATTATAATTATTAAACAATACCTTATTTATATTCACTTCTCCAAATGCTCCACAGGTGCACAGAGCAGACTAACCTGCATGGTTAAAACTAGGTCTTGTCATTGCTTTCCATTCATGTCAGTCCAACCTCATCTGGCCCTGCTTATACAATTGGCAAATTCTTCCTCCACAGTGTCCCTTCACAGACCAATTCTAGGCAAAACCTAACAATTGTTTGCATGGAATTGTTTGTGTGGCATACAAATACGTAACTGAGATTACATTCCAGAGGAAAATCCCCAGCTGGCCTTTTGAGCTATAGAAAAGAACAGAGGAAAAGAAAATGCTCCCTTTATTTATTTATGTTGATATAATTGTAAAGCTAATTTTTTGAGAGAAATCTAATTTGTTGAAGGGAAAATCACAAGGTGAGTATTTAGCATACATATTTACCTTTCCCCTGTAAAGGATTCAGCTTATTATTATTCTTGTTTTGTGACCTTTTTTCAGGGAACTATAGAGAAGAGAGAGAACTGCCTTGGTTACAGACTCTTTGTTATTTCTTTAACACTGTGGTGCAAGCACAGGATCCTTTATAAATACGCCCTAACCCAATCTACTGTTGCTGAACTGCAACAACACAAAACCTTTGTGTGGGCAGTGAACACTTTGCTGTTATGAGGGGAGTGAATTTCAGTGGTTATTGTTCAGGGCCTCAGTTGCTCCTGTATCTTCTCTTGTGGGCTCTCGCTGATCAATGATTTACACCGTTCAATGTCCTGACACAGTATTGATCAAGAGTCTAGTTCAGCATGGTTAAGCATTGGGGAGACCTGGGTTTGACTTCTACTTCTGGTGCTTTGCAGATGCTTAACCTTGCTCTGCTGCCATTTCCTTACATCCCACTTCACAGATTCACCATACATACTAAAATAAATAAAGTTCACACTTTCCAGGATAAGTAATATTTTTACATTTGTTTTTGGGTAAAATATATAGCAAAATCAGAGATTTCATAGATCCTTTATAGAAAATATGAACAGGCTAAATATCTTCACAAAAATAAGAAATATACATCATTCTGATATAAAAGGGAATGAAAGAGCTAAAATAACATGTTTGGGGAGTGGGAAGGAGGAGTTTAGTTTTCCCTGTAATAACATCTCTTTACTGTAATTCCCATTTCAACTCTATTCTCCATGTATCCTTCTTTTCCATTTTTTCTTTTTTTCCCAACATAATCCACCAAAGGAAATTCCCTATGGCTTTACTTAGTAGTGAAGATACTGGATTCTTTTAGTCCTGTTCTGTCTAATCAGATAGCTATTAAATCACTGTGGCTACTGCAACAGGGGTCTGAATTTTTTAAAACAATTTTATTGAGGTATAATTGATATACAAAGAACTGGACATATTTAATGTGTAAAATTTACTGAGTTTGGACATATGTAAACTAAAGGTCTAAACTTTTAATTTTATTTAGTTACAAATATTTTAAACCTAACTTTAAAAACTGATATTCAATTCAGTAATTAGAAAACTTTAAGCTCAGAATAACTTGGGTTATGTGAATCTTTTTAAACTGTAAACTGATAAAATCTAAATGTAGACCTTTCTTGGCTTTTCTTCGCTCTTTTTCATTCTTTTTTTTCTTATTGCTCCCGACTAAATAATTTCAAATGATCTGTTTTCAGGTTCACTGATTCTTTTTCTGATCTAAAATAGTCACAGAAACAGGGAGTAGAATGTTGATTGCCTGGGGCTGAAGAGAGGAGGAAGTGGGAAGATGCTGTTCAGTGGGTAGACATTTTCAGTTATGCAAAAGATAAATAAGTTCTGAGATCTGCCGTACATCCCTCTCTGCCTGTAGTTAACAATACTGTATTGTGCATTTAAATATTTGTAAAAAAGGTAGACTTCATGTTAAGTTCTTTTATTACAATAAAAAGAAATTTAAATGTAGATTAAGTATTTTAATTAAAATGTAATTAAATTGAGGTATTCTCTAAATATAATTCACACCAAATATTGAAGACTCAGTACAAAAATCAATGTAAAATCACTCATTAATAGCTTTTATGTATTTATTATTTTTGGAAATAACAAATTAAAGACTTTGGGATAAATCAAATATTAGTAAAATTAATTTCATCTGTTCTTTTTACTTTTTTCCTAACGTAGCTGTTAGAAAATTTAACATTATATTGTGGCTTGCATTATATTTCCATTACTCTAGCTCTTCCTAGAGAGGATAAGTAAGAAATTTTATACTTCATGTGTTTAAATGGGGTTGGGTTTTTATGCCCTTTGTAACTGAACTAAGAAAGTCAAGCTTCTAGTTCAAACTGGGACCAGAAGTTTTTCTCCATGTGTTTCATTGAATCAAACAGTCTTCAGATTTGAAGGTAGAAATTATCCAACTCATTCTCTTATCTAATAAAGAAGTCTACAGCAATACCGACAATATTAACTCTACCTTTTTGCAACAAACCGCCATGAGAAAAATGACAGCCTCAAAATGCAGCTCATTCCATTTCGTATCAGTGCTATTTTTTGGAAATGTCTCATTTATAATAAAATATTTAACTTTTAGTTGTTGTTCCTTCAATAATTAAGAATTTATTTATCATGTAATGTTATTACACTATCCATTACAAACAGCATTTCATTCTGACTCTAAGCATGGAGACTTCTCCCCAGACAAAACTTACATGGGAATTTTGATCTTTTCCTCATGTAAACTTTTTGCAAAGCTTTTATCATCTGGAAAATTCCATTTCTGTGTATCATTTTTTTATAGGTAAATAAAAGCCTTCCTGACCATAAACTTTTATGGCTCTTTTCCTAAATGGTTCGTTTTATAATCATTGCTCTATTTTGTCTCTGAGACATACTGGTGATTTTCTCTGTCTGATCTTGTGGTCTTTAGCATGATCCCTATGATTCTTTTTTTGTCTTTTCCATTGATATTCCCCAAAATGTTCTTAAGCATGCTTCAATCATCTTGGCATGACATTTTTCTTCTCTTTTTTCCTTTTAATATGTATTTATTTTCTTTCTTTTCATCTTTCTCTTTATTTTTTCTTTCTCACTTCTTTCTATTTTCCTAGTATTAATTTTTGGTGCCCTTTAATAATTTTTAATGTTTCATAATCATTATGGAAAATGATAAAATACAATCAAGAAAAAGAAATAAACTATAAATAATCCTACAATATGGTTATAATCACTTTTAATATTTTAGATTATATGTACTAAAAATTGTAGATATCATTTGCATGTACATTTTATTAAATTTTAGTGAGATTTTAATAACATGATAACCAGCCTCATTTACTAATCAGAAGTAGCAAATAATTGTAAAAACTGGGAAATGTACACCTAAGTATTATTTACTGGTTGTAGAACATATTTAATCTAATACTCAAAATTTAAATAGCATTTTTTCTTGTTTATAAGTAACACTGTAATAAAATTAATTTTTATATATTTTGTACATTTTTAAAATGCTTGCCTTAAGATGAATCTTCGAACATGAAATTGATGAGCAAGAGATTTAGGAATTCTTTAATTTTTTGATATTTACTCTAGAAAAGTCATATTGCTTTCTAATTCAACTTCCTGGTTCTCAAAGTACTCAGAACATGTATTATCATTCTTTTATATCTTTACAAAATTGGCAAATAATAAAGTTAGCTTGATATGATCGGTTATTAATCATATCAAACATTTTTGGTCAAATCTTTGTTGGTCATGTGAGTCTGTTTTTGGAATTGATTGTGGTATCACTATATATTTTAATTAGGGTGTTTATCTTCTTAACAGATTTTATTGATTAAACATTTGATTGTAAATATTTTTATTATTGGTAGTTCGAATCCAGATGCAGTTTGTTAATTTAATATTTTGTAATTGTTATAAAGTTTCATAGTTTTACTTGGTCAAATCTTTCTTTTCTCTTTTTTATAAGTCCTAATGTTTATGAAAGTTTATTGAGCCAACTAGTAAAAAAATTAGTATAGAGAGAGTGAAATTTAATATCCCAGATAAGAGAAAAAGGCAAAACAATGCAAATAGTGTCTATATTTTGTTACACAAATAATCATCCCTTTCTTGATACTATCGCTTTAAATTAGAATAAGGAAAGATGTTTAATAAACATTATAAAAATATTTTATAATATTTCTATCTTCTCATACATTTATTAAAATCAGAGTTGCAGTCAAAGTTAATGTTTAACAATTTTTAAAAATTTATTTCTGTTCTTATAAAATTCATAATACATTTTTGCATAAACTATTATATAAGGTCAACTAGTCTTTATTTGGATGAAATCTGCATAGGTAGTCAAAATCATATTCTATAAGCATTGATGCTTAGAAATTATTTGAGTTAATCAATATATTTCCGCTGTAATCACAGGAACCAAATATTATTAGTTACACATAAATTTTGTTCTTGAAGGTCACGTGCAAAAGATAAAATGTGAACAAAATATAGAACTTAAAATTTCTCCTCTGGATTGCATATTTGTTTGCAATGCAAAAGAAATATTGTCCCTATAAAAATATGTTTGAACATCAACAACTAAATGGCTCCTGTTTAATGTTTTATAATCTAAAAGCCAATCGTGAAAGTTGAAATATTTCAAAAAGCCGAAGGTCAATATTTATGGAAATTTTATTTTGAAATTTGCAATTACTCTTGGATATAATACAATGAACTCTACTAGTTATTTTTTAGGTTCTCATGAAAATTACCAATAATCTCTTGTTACTTGTTCTTTCTGTTATTTAATATTTTAATTTTTATTACTTTCATTAAGGTCTTGTTTCTTGTCTTTATTATTAGAAGAACCATTGAATGGAAGTGAGAAATAGCATGATGAAATGCAGGGTTAGAACAAAAAACTTGTTTTATAAAATTTGCAGTGGAAGAGTTGTATTAAAAAAGAATAGATAATAATGTTGAATTTTATATAAAGGTAACAAAATTTAAGCCCTAGAAAGATATCCACTCTATCTAAGACTTTGGTCTCTGATCTCTCTGGGTCCACAAATGGTCACAACTTTGACAGTGTCATGAGAATAATCTTTAAAAATACAATTTAGATTGTATTATACCTTCCCTTGCAAATTAAATACTCCAATAGTTTTTCATTTCCTTTAGTACAATGTTTGAACTCCTGAGCATTACATATAAGGATGTCTTTCATGTGCTCATCTCTCCAACTTTATTCATCAACACTTCTAAGTTATATTTTTTCTCCAGTTCCATCAGAACTACGTATAAATCTCTAATTGTGATATGTATCTGTCAATCCCAACATTTCCTCCCCACTTCTAGTCTGCCTTAAAAATTCATCTTTCAGACCAAGCTTAAGAAGGTCCTTATCTTTAAAGCATTCCCTGATATCCTCAGGCTCTAGCAGAGTTAATTACACTGTTTGTTTTTTGTTTTTTCCTTCTTGCTTCCAACTTCTACCCTCATCCCCTCTAATTACATTGCATTTGTTATTTTTTGGTTATATTTGTCTCTCATAATAGACTGTAAACTGTGAGAGCAAGAACCGTGACTTATTAATCTTTGTATCCACAACACTTACTACCTGGCATGTAGTAAGTATCTACAACACTTACTACCTGGCGTGTAGTAAGCATCTACTAAATATTTGTTGAATGAAAAAAAGAAATGAATGAATAAATAAATAAGAAAGTAACTGCTCTTAAAGACCTTGGGGAAACAAAGTGACTTTTGAAGTAATGTAAGTTTTATGAATAGCATACACAATTTGGTCTTCAATGTTCCTTTGCCACAAGATTTGATTTAATGCCAAGTGAGAAAAGTAGCTATGGTGGCTTATTTTATTGACTAAGCATTTTGTGGGCCAAAATGAAGCAGATGTGACCATTTAGGAGGGTATTTATCTTACAAAGGGCATTACAGTTATAGAGAAAAGGCTATGAAATCATTCTTTTCAAGGAATACAGAAGTGAATTGACGAGGAGTTTAATAAGTGGCAATTTTGTAGCTGGCTGTGTTCTCCAGTTTTTCTTTGTCACTAGAGAGGTTGCCAAACTCAGCTCTATCTCAGGATGAAATTAAATATAATTTGGTGAACTAAATTATTCAATATTCACAAATGCATAGAGACATTTATTATAGTTTTATCCCAAAATAAAATACTAGGTCACATGCATTCTAATCATGAATTAACAATTGTTTTTATTAGTTGTTCCAATAAAATGAAATTTATATAACCATACATATTAAGCAACACTCTCTAAAGATAAGAAAGTGCTCCTTTTTTTTTTTTTACCTTTAACACTATCATCAATAAAAAATTTAGAGAAGCGAGAAGAGGTATATATACAAAACTGTAAAGATAATATTGATATTATAAAACTAAGTGTTAATTTGTGGAGAAATAATACAGAAATAAAGGGACATAGGTAAAGAATAAGTAGCTTTTGAGTCTGTTCTCTTTCACTCTTTTTATCATTTTTAACTAGTATCTTAACTAATATTTCTAACTAGAATGAGTGAAGAGCTAAAATGTAAATGCTGAATCACTTGGTTTATCAAGTTATCCTCTTTTCTCCCTGGTTAAAACTTTGGTGTTGGAGATGAAATCCCAGCAAACTGCATTTTCCCCCTTCTCATGAATAACTTCAGGTAAAATAATGTTGCATTTTCTTGGGACTCCTTGCTGCCTCTTTGTCAGGAAAGGTGAGGAATAACAATTCTACCTATCTATGTGATAAATTGCAATGTGGGAAGATAACTTACTGAAATATTAATGTGTATGTATTTCTTTCTTACAGTTCTCTTCCTTTCCTATCAGGAAGATAGATGGATCCTTTTGGCACCCTTGCCTATGGGAATGGGCAGGTCTGACAGGGCTCGGGGATCATGCTTATGGGTAGAATAGACAGAAATAACAATGTAATAGTTGGCTATTTCAGAGACCAGGTGGGAACTGAGGTCTTCAAATTCTGTGAACAAAGAGGCCCCTATGCCGGCACCATGACCCTGGTGAGGAGTCACAGCCTTGGAAGTGCAAGCAAATTGTGATACACCCTGAAGCAGGATCATAATTTTGTGCTCAAGCTCATTATGGAAGAAGCACAGCTCCTCAAACAAGAAATATATCTCTGACAATGACATCTTAGACAAGGAAGAGATAAGTAGCAACTGTACTGGGTTACGGTTATATATGTAATGTCAGAAAGAATGGCATGCCCACTAAAGGTTACTGACAGTAGACAACTCATTGCTATGATGAAATGAAGTCTTAGTGTTAGATTTATTTTATTTGAGTAAAATAATGTAGCATTTTCAACGAGTTTATGGAATGAGATTCATTCTCATTAAATGAATTAAATAAGACTATTTGTATATTAGATGAAGGGATACTGGACATTGGGAAGACTTACGCTTGAAAAATCAGAGAGTGCTGGAAAATTTAGAATATGTGGTTATAAGAGAAAAATTCTTTCATTGGTGGTGATGAAGATGGAAGGATGCCAAGGAAATGTTTGGTTCAAGGCATTCTCCTTCTCCTGTACCAAATTTTTTATTCCTAACTTTTTTTGCATCTGTTTTCTGTGATGTTGGTCCCTCTTAGTTTCTTGGATTCACGACATTTTCTTTCAACTTGGTCAGATTAAATAACCTTGTAAATATTTTAGAAATACATTAGGATGATGCCTGAGGAACTACAACAGGTATCCTGTTGTAGAATTATCCTTAGAAAGCATGTTGCTTCTTTAGCTAGTCCAGGAATTTGGAATATTGCTGGGTGGAATTTTCGCTCTGTCCAAGGACTGATGGTGGACACATAAATAAGTATAAACACATTAAAGTAGATTAAAAAAAAAAATCACAAATACCCACATATGATTAACTGCTGAATTGCCACACATTGAGAGAGCATAATATATACAAATTAATAAATTATATTTATATTAGCATTACTATCATTAGTCTTGTGACATTATTTAACTATTTTTAATGATTCCTGACACAGGAAAATGGCATAATAATCAATTTTTCAGAGTAAAATGTAACTTCTCAAGAGCTATAAATTTTGATGAGTCCAAATTATTTATTCAGTTATTTTTTTCTAGCTGTGTCCATCTGGAACACCAGTCCTTAGAACTAAAATAGACAGGATTCATTTTGTTCTGGCATCGATATTTTCTAAATGCCTCAAGAGTGACTTTTTATTTTAGAGAATGACAAAATTTTATAGTGAGAATAATTAAGTCTAGATGTGGTGAAGATCGCTACTATTTTATTCGACATATTCTTGGACATAACTTATTATATTTAAGTGTTGAGCTCAGTGCTTGGGCTTCGGTGGTTAAAGTCACAGATCTTTCTGGGTTAGTATTCAAAGATTAATGAAACTATAAGTGTAACTATAATCATAAATTTAGTCATAATTATAAATATATGCTAATTTTAACTGTGACTGTAATTGTAGTTATAAATATACCTGTAATTATAGTATTTACTATTTAAAATTATTTACAACTACCAACAAGGAATATACAGAAGATTCTAGTATTTGTTATCTTCATCAGGAATTAGAGGTAACCTCAATAAGTGGATAAGGGAACATTTTAGCTAGGAAATATTCTTTTTGGAAAAGGGGCTTTTCTCCTAAATGTGGGGAGTCCTCTTGTACATTCTTCATCACATTGACTCACATGTCTGAGCTGGGATATTGGCTTCTTACTTCAGAGTCCTCATTGCTAAGCATAAATGACTTTTAGGCCTCACTTGTTTGAGTCCCAGAGTAACTCCATGAGCTGCTATATAATGATCTCAGATCAGAATATTTTATATATCAGGATTCCTGTGGTAATAACATTGTTCTTTCAGTGGGATTAGTGTTAACTACTTCCTGTGTGATGGGAGGGATGTGATAAACCTTTTTGCATGAGAAGAACCATCTCTCCTGCTTAAAATCAGAACGAAAACTAATTATTTTCTTGAATAGCAGAGAGATACCTCCTGTGCAGCACTGATAAAAGTATCAACTTGGATATTATTTTTAATAATGCCTTCATTCCAAATATTATTGAAAGTCACATGTACCATATGCCTTTATTTTAGGCCTCATAAATACAATTTAAAGTAGTTATGACCTCTGATAAACATGACAGGCTTCAGGTAAATTAATGAAACATTTATCATGGATGCATGTTCATGTACATTGAAATTCACAGCTTGATTACCAAAGTATAAATATTGGAAGATGTATTTGCTTCCAAAATAAAAACACCCAATTAAAGAGAGGTAGATATATGTAACAATTGAAAGTCCATATTTGATAGTAGTTAGTTAAAAAGAGAAAAAAATAATCATAATAATAACTTACAGTTTACACAATGCTTTTACATAACATTCTCTTTAACGCAAAGAACAAGAAAGTATATGAAAAATGGCAAGAAAAAGAGAAAGAGAGGGAGAGAGAGAGAGAGAGAGAGAGAGAAAGAAAGAGAGAGAGAGAGAGACAGGATATTAGTGTACTGCCTTAGGCTTTCTGCAAATGGCCAAATGGCCCTAAGTCACACTGATGGAACTCTAGGACTCCATAAAACCCAGTTTGAAAATTGCCACTCTAGGTAATTAGAAGCTACTGATAGTTTTTGCATGGAGGCATGTGTGAGGGAAATTGACTGTAATTAATGAAATTAAAACATAGATTTTCTTGGGCTAGTAAAGAAAGGAAAAATTCCCAGTAAACTTCAAAGCTTCTTTCCCATGGGATAACTGCACCTGCTACAACAAACTAGCTGCCAGAGAGTACCACTTCTCTGACAGCTGTTATTTATATCCACAGCAATGGCACAAGCTCATTCTCTTCCAACTTAATATTACTAAGAATGAATGGATAATATAAGGGAAATAAGTACAAAGAATATTTAAAAAGCTACATGCTTTGGCTTATAACATGTGCTCGAATTCTCTGCAGGTTGTGTTTTTACAAGAGCCTTCTCCTTCCTGGCCCCCAGTCTTCCTCCATGAAGTAGATTCCATTTTATGATCCATACAGAATAGGGCTTATCTGGATACCTGCCTCCCTCAAAGCACAGAGAGCTCCAAAAGAGAGTAACAGCTCCAGAGAATCAGAAAGTACATTATTCTACTGCAAACTGCCCACATTTTCAGACTCCAGTTCCGTCTTCTCTGAGAAGTTAGTACTGAGAATTTAATTCTACATTTGCAGGAAATCACAGCTTTTAATATTAGTTATTAATTAGTTCATCTTACAGAGCTCTCACAGACTAACCATCATCTCAACATGATAGAATATTCATAAAATTTATTCAGCACATAAAACATACAAAAGAATTGGCCTTCTTATATAGAGGCAGCAGAAGGCAAGGGAATATTATTCGATGGAAGAGGCCAGAGTCCAGAGAGGTAAGAGCCTTAACTGGAATTGCTCTAGCAGGTGTAAAAAGAAAAGGATGAATAGAGTTATAGGTCCCAGGGAAAATGAACAGATTTAGTGATGGGTGAGACATAGATAATAAGGGCGAAGGAGGTAAACAGATGGATCAGAGACTGCCAACTTTGATATCGGGAAGAAAGTGATTTCACTTTAACAAAAGAGAAAATCGGGAGGATGAAAAAGTTTATATGAAAAGTGGGTTTAGTTTTAAATATGTTGATGTTTTGAGGTGTTGGTGAGAAGTTCAAGCAAAAATGTCTTTAGAAAGATGAGCAATATGGGATTAGATTTAGAGCTAGAGATTTAATTCCCTGAGGACTTCATATCATAAAAGACATTGAATGACCTCTACTTGAATCCTCTAAATAAGAGTTGCATTCTTTTATTTAGATTCATGGTTTTGATCCATTTATATTGCCTAATTCATAATTTTTCATATCTACTTTCCTTACTAAAACATTCAAATCACATGTTTGAACACAGAAAGAATGAGTTTTAATTTAGTGCTTGGAAAGAACAAGGTGCATTGACCATTGAAGTCTATCTAAAAAGCTATAAGAACTGAGAGATTGAATGCTTTGGAGATACTAGAGAAAATTGATTTCTTACTTGCTGAGGTGAAGTGCATATTTTTGCTGAAAACACCTTAGTAGCAGAGTAGTGACAAATGCTTTATTCATACTCCCAGAACTTTAGCATCCATCAGTGCCAGAACAAAAATTTTCATGTATTTACTAGATCCTTGCCAATTCACTTCTCCACTGAATCAGGTGTTTCTACTCTTCTCCATCTGTGGATTCAGGACTCTTGACTTGAGTACCAGATCTTGAAAATGGTAGGGAACAAGCGGTCTCTGACTTAGAAGCCTTTTGCATTGGCATCCAGCTCCATTCATATTCTTCTACTTAGAATTTTTAGATTGATTACTGGCCCACACTTTGATGAAAACCTGAACATGTGAACTTGTCGTTTGTCTCTTGCTTGCCTGTTGGATTACTGATTTATTGTAATAGTGGCCCCTTAATGCTACTTTCTTCACAATTTTGAGAAAATAAAATGAAATAAAATTAGAGATTTTCTTTCCTTTCTTCCTCTTTCTCTATCTCTGTCTCTATCTCTGTCTCTGTCTCAGTCTCTATCTCCGTCTCCGTCTTTTTCTCTTTCTTTCTTTCTTTCTTTCTTTTCTTTTGTTCAACAGTCATATATACTTTCTGAACGCTTTACAGCATCTTGGCCAAAGGTTTACTCAGAGAAAGGCCTTGGCAATACTTGGATCTACTCCAAAGCAGTACTTCTCAAGTTTCTGTGATGACAGGTCAGTTATTATTTACTTTTATCTATCATTTATTGATGCTTTTACAACAAGGCCACTACTCATATGCTTGAATGACATGACAAAGTCAGGTTGCTACATACATTTCTAAAAATTATTCTCAATTTCTATAGTTATTTCTTTGAGGACCAGTAATAAACATTTTTCAGACTGCACCAGTTCATGGGCCAAGATTTGAGTCATACTGCATTTAGTATATATGCAAATGTATTGAAGCTCCATTAGTCTTCGGAGTGATTTATTTGAGATATAATAAATTATACTGGTGATCCCTCAAAGCCATGAAGATTAACCATATGATTAAATGTAATTTTTTAGCCATTCCATTCCTCTCTGTAACCTTAATCTCTAGTATCTTCGAATAAGTAAAATAAACAATAATTACATCTCACACTATTTACCAAGTGCTTACTGTGCATCAGGGACCAAGATGAGCAATTTAGAGATGTTATTGCATTTAATCCTCACATCAACCTTATGAGGTAAGTAATTTATAAATGAGGACTTGAGATGCAGTGAGATTAATTAACTTTTCAAAGTCATACAACTTCACCACTACGTGGTAAAACCAGACAAAATATCTATCTGCATTCCACAAAAATAAAAATTAATTAGATTACAACCTTGTCTATTTTCAAGCCCTGAGAATGTACTCTGGGTGTTATGTTGGATTCATTGTTCCAAGTTCTCCCATAACAAGTTGTTATAGACACAAATTCCAAGCTCTGGATCATCATAACATGACCTTCTACATATTGATTATAGGTGGTAGGCTGTGATTGACTTTATAATCCAAACAAATGTGCACAACTACAGAAGATGCAAGGATCACTTGTGTACATATCAGTCATGAACAATCATGGAGCAGGGGAGAAAACAAATAAGATGAATTTCATTTATATTTCTTATATAATTTCACTTAGGTTGACAGAAGCAAGTTATGAAGTATTTTATTTGTAATCTTGAATTTTGACCATGTGTTCTCACCTCTCCAAAATCTACTGAATGCAATTTCTCCTTTTAATAGTAGATAAGGGTGAGCTCCTTAATTTAGTGAATTTTCCATCACAGGAAGTATTCAAAACTTTTTTCTTTTTTTGCTTCACACATCTCTAATTATGGAATAAAACTCAGCAGTAGTCTGGACCCCTGTGGTAAATAATAAAGTTTTAGCAGTGAAATGGAAATGATGAAAACATTTCACTCTCCAAATTCTGTCAGAGAACACTGGGAGGATATTTACAACTAACAAAATATGTGCATATTTGCCAAGGTGGATACTATAGCGCCTGCATTTTCATTGACTCACAAAATCACATTTTAAACATGGTGACACTAGTTGCCTAATTTCCTGGAGGCATTTCATAAAAACAAAGCATTTGGAAATAGCAACGTCTTCAGGTAATGTCTTTCATGTTTATTTAGGGTTTCAGAGGGCAATATCGAAGTTAAGATTCATCCTGTCAAATATGCATATTTTAAATATTTTACAGGTAGATGTCTTACTATATTTATAATAGTTGGTGACAGACTTGCAGCTCACAACAAACATGGGGGGTAGGTGCTATGATGACATATGCAATCAATCTGTGAAGTACTAGTGCAAAGACAAAGCACATATCACGAGGACATTTAGTCAGTAGTTAGCAATCATAGAAAAAAGATTTTGTCTTTTGTATTTTGTCACTTCCTCTGGCGTGTGGGTGAATTGGAGGGTGAAGATATGTGTGGGGTGGCCACTAACTCATCAAAATCCAGTTGCCAGGAATGAGGTAGGAGTAGAGGCAGTTATGCTGTGTGTAACTGCCTGTACTTTTATTATTATGTTCATTACCCATGGACTCCTCTCTTTCCTCTTAGCGCCAAGCCTCTTCTCACCTTGGTTCTCTGTGCTCATATTTTTTTATATGTTTGGCATCCTTTCTGGTATGGGGCAGCACAATTACATTTAGATTTCTGACTACCTCTCACAAAAATGCAAACGATTTTCTTAAGGAGTCCTTTGCATAATATGTGTGTATATACACACACACACACACATATAATACAACACAACTTGGAAAGACTTGTGATTCTATTTTGGTTATTTAAAAATATAATCACAAATTCTGTGATACTCTTTTCTTCAAAAAGTGGAGCATATTTCCCCACCCTTTAAATAGGCTATAGTTAGTGACTCACTCAACAAACAGAATGTGGCAGAAGAGAGAATGTGTAATGTCCAAGATTAAGACATAAAAGACTTTATATCTTTCTCCTCGCCCTCCTTCTTGGATGACCTACCAGCTGCTATGTCACAAGGACATGCAAGTAGCCCTGTGGAGAGGTACACTAAGCAAGAGCCCTGTGGTAAGACACTGAATGAGAAACTGAGGCCTCAGGCTAATAGCTGTGTGGGTTATGATTTTGGAAGCAAGTCCTTCAGCACTTGTCAAGCCTTCAGATGATAGCAGCCGTGGTCAACCATGAGAGAAACTGAGTTCGAATCACCAGGCTAGGCCCCTCTTGGATTTTTGACTCTCAGATAATGTGTGATAAAGCAAATGTTTGCTGTTTTAAACTGAGATAATCAATTTTGAGATAATTCGTCTTGCAGCAATAAATAATCAACACACCCATGTTTTCTTATCTAATTTGGTTGGACAGTGCCAGAGTCTATTTCATCCAGGGTGGCTAAGCCATGACAGTGCATTTGACAAAACAAAAGGAGAGGTGGAGAGTAATGACAGGTGCCTCCTGACACTAAAACTTGCCCAGACATACATCATAGATTCTGCCTGAAGAGGCAATTTATTTTTCTAAATAATTATACACTTAATGGAATTTGAATAAATGTAAATACTAAAAAATGCATCATTCTTTAATTTAGCTATTGTGTCTTGAACATCTACTACATGCTAGCATATATTCTAGAGGCTGTTGATGCAAAGATAGGAAAACAAAGATAATTGGGCCTCTGCCCAGAAAGATTATTTAGTTAAGAGGTATGTAAATCTAGCCACAATATTTCTCTTTGCAAAATGCAAAATACGCTTTCTCTGTATTTTCCTTAAATGGAAAATTTGAAAGATTTAATCAAAAATTAAACCTGTCTGTCTGTCTCTCCCTCTCTCTGTCTCTAATTGTTATTGCTGAGGAGGGTAGGGAACCATTACTCACAGTTCCCTCTAGTGTTCTCATTCCAAGTCTAGTTGTTTAAAAGGAAGGTTCAGCTGTTCATAAATCCATGTGTTTTAAAGCACCTCTTTCTTGTCTCATGTGTCCATACTGCTTTCACCCTTTCTATTTATATCGATGTGTACAGTTGTTTCTTATACTTTTCTCCACTTCTATTAAGAATAACATGGAGTGCAAAAGTTAACCTATTTGTGCAGATATGCCATCTTCAATGATCTTACTCAACACCATGAAAAAAACATGTTAACAATTATAAATTGGATTTCCATTATTCAGATTTCCATCTTTAAAATTGTGTCATGTCCCCCATGAGTCAATCAATCACTACTAAAATTAAATATTCATTGCGAGTTGCCCTTATTCCTAATATTGTGCTGTGATATTACAGAAAATCTTACCTATGGTATGTACAATTTTGTCCTTATCCATGAATTGTGAGGAGTGCTACTGGTGTCCATCATTTTAATAGATGTATTTTTGAAAACTGTTTTCAAATTTGCTTATCATGTTTACTATTTACCCACACACACATTTTACACAATTGCCATTATAATAAGAAAAATATTTGCATTCTTTTATCACATGGTTTTATATCATATTTTTCTCCTACTCCATGTCATGTTTACGATGTTTTTATTAGGTGAATAAAATTTCCATGTTTCCCATGGAGTAAATGACAGCTTTCAATCTAGTAATTCAATTCTCAAGCATAAACAAGCAAGAGTTAAACTATGATGTGATATAACTGGATGCAAATAAGGAGCCATAGTGTTTATAAACAGAAAAGCAAAAAATAACTGTTATATGCTTTCTCTATAAGAAAAACTGAAAGAGACTCTAGAGAAAGCTTCGAAGCAGATAATTATATGTATGGTAGTTAAGAAAGGGAATAACAGAGGCCAGGCTGAAGTTATTGTTCTATTTTATTGGGCAGATAGAGACTGAGGGCTTAGTCAGTGCACAATGAGTAGGAACCAACAAGTTTGTAAATTATGCCTGAATGACTCTCATGTCCACCTCTGACAACAAATGACAAATACTCACTGCTGAGTTACTTTTTACTATGAAGAAATCATTCATTTGCTTGACATCGCTCACCCACAAAGGGGGCCTTCTGCTTTTTCACCTTTGCAATTTAAAAATTTATTGTGAAATTAAATTCTATTACTTATTGTGGCTGTGTACCAACTTAAACTACCATTAATCACAAAGGCAGAAAATACAAAGGGAGGATTTCAATGCTGTGTCTTTTAGGGATTGAAAAGAGGCAGGAAATCAAATGCACAATTGGAAAGCATAGGGACTAGACAATGGCAAGAACAAAAGAATCACGTATTTTGAGACCTTTTATATGTTAAAAGTTTTAATAAGTTACTTTTTAATTCAGAGAATATATATTGAATTTATAATATATTATTGAGGGTAACAAAGACAAAACTTGATTATGCCATGCTGTGTTTTCTACACAGCTGGCACCATCGTTGGCAAAATTAAAAACAAAAACTTCATAAAGAAAATGCTTCAATTAGACTTATTATTAAGAAATGATGTTTTCATCCAGACTTCTCAGTTTATCTCTTGATTTCACTTGCTCACATTGAAATGGAGAAATCCACCAGTTGCTCACTATATGTTACATGCACTCTCTGTGGCACTTTTAAAACATGTTCATAAATTATTTTATGCTCCTCTCAATGAGAAGAGAAATTTTTACCTCCTACCCTTGAAAATGAGAAACTTTTGTGATGTCTTTAAGCAATACAGAAAGCCAATGTAGTTGCTTTGTTGTTTGCTTGAGTACTCACTCTTGAAGGTGTTAGTTGCCATGTAAACAGTTTGCACTGTGATGCTGACATGTTGTGAGGAAGCCCAAATCTGTCCGCTTTGAAAGACTACATTGAAGAACCACAGGTAGAGACTCTAAGATTGCATAGGGAGAAAGTGGTGCCTGGCCAACTTCTTCTGTGTTAGTATTCTATAGCTCTAACTCTAGCCTTTCTTTAGCTTCAATTGGTTGAGAGACCCAAACTGTTTTACTGCTTAACTGAGCTCTCTCTGAATTCCTGAATCACAGATTCAGTAGAGAGAATAAATTGACTATTGTTTCTGAAAGCCACTAACTTTTGGGGTGATTTGTTGTGTAGTAGTAGATAAACAGAACACTCTCTAAACCTTGGTAAAACAAAGATACTTTCTATGTTGCAGGAAGGGTGACAGTTGCAGATGTGAGTGTATTATCTGACACAAAGCAGGTACTCACTAAATCAGAGCAATTATACTACCAAAATTTTAAACTACACAAAGCATGATAAACAAAGGAAAACATTCCATTACAATTCCATCTTCCTAGAATAATAGGCATGAAATTCTCAACAATTGAGTTGTTTAAACTAAATCTGATCTGTCTCAATCAAATTAAATCTACCTCAAACCATAAACTCCTGGACTGGGAAAATAGTTTAGCCTCAATCAATGTGGGTTTTCTCCCTATCTTGGAAAATCCAAGAATGAAAGAAAGAGTGCTTTGTTCTGAAAGGAGTTTGCCTTCTTGATCAGAAAGGTCTGGACATCATTGCCTTGCTTCTGGATACTATATATCTCCCTGCGTCTTCCTGTCTCAGTCTAATGGAGCTACCCATGGCAGAATTTTGCAAAGCTTACTCACAGTAGTCCTTCCCATTCTCCTTGGGTCTTCTTTCTCCGGAGTGGGTACATTGAAGTAGAACCCTTTGCGGAATCCATAATCTTGGTTCCCTTCTCCATAATGGCAGCTCATTTATTTTTCATACTCAAAGCACCAAATATTCACACCATTTTTCTCCTCCCATGATATCCTCTTAGGACAATCAGCTGGGAAGGCTATGGTTAACTTTATAGTCAGATGTTGGAACATAAAACAATAAAAGAGCCTCTTTCTAGTAGAAATAGTCCTAGTACCTACCGTACCTTTCTGTATAATATAACTTAACTTAATATGTAATAATAACCATTCCATATTGTACATGAATTTTATAATTATAATTTATTTCACTTTTGCACTATAAAATAATTTTTATATTTTAAAATTTATTTTTTAAATTTATTCATATTTTAATATATAATCATAAAACCTGGAGTAGTCCATAGAATTTTTTTGGTATATTTTATTGAAAAAAGCGAAAATAAAATATCACTGTGATTCCTTGGTTTTGATCAAATTACCCAGCATTTTATAACAGCTGCATTTGGCACATAATAATTAATTTCTTTTAATATTTCTCTTACTATTTATGTAGCTTTTGAATTTATCAAATACAATCTTTCTATTGTTTTTTATTTTATTTTTATTTAGAATTATTTTATTTGGAATTCTATTTGTCATATATAGGTGCTGCTATATATATTTTCTCCATTTTATTATGTTTTGTTTCATTGCTATATTTTTGTCTTTTTTATGTTATTTAATTTTAGATGAGTTTCAAGAAAACATCAAAGATTCGAATTTTGTTGTTGAGTCAAAATATCTTTATCTTGTCTTAATTTATCTTTACTGAAAACTTTTAGAATAATTGTGTATTGTGAGAAAATACCTTTTCTCTTGTTTTCATTGTTATGCTTCATTGCTGTTTCTTAAATTATGCTATATCCATGATATTTTGCACTATCTTTTTTGCCCTTTGAATCGTTTAAATTATCATTTTATTTATTAGTTAAATGTGATTTGATTTATGAATGTATCATTAAGGAATAAGTCCATGCCATTAAAAACTCAAAGACAAAGTTCATCATTTCCCAAAAGCAATACAAAAATTTAAAACCTAATTATTATTTGTTGATTGTTAGCAAATTTATTCTATTTTTCATGTTAACCTCAGGGGAAAGACATGGAAATAATTGCTATTTATTGTTCTTTTTCAGACTGGCATATGTTTACTTAGTATGGTTTCATGAAAACAAAAAAAAAGAAACCGTAAAATGGACAATTCTCTTCTCAGAGACCCTTTGGAAATGAGGCATTCATAGAAAATATCATTTCTAGACTTAAAGAAAGATGTCTTTCTTACTTCCCTCAAGTTCCACATTAGGCGCAAAACATTTGCTTAGAGTTAGAGAATTTATGGGGATGCTGCCTAAAAATTCCACCCTGACTAAAACTTCTGCAAAAAATTTTGTCTGTGGTTCCCCTCAAGGCTACACATAGCCATTTTCAGTTATATGCAATGTTTATGTTCACAATGGCTATGAAGCATTGGCTTCTAATTAGAATGAAAGAGAAAAGGAGAAACAAGACATTGTTATACAAACCTTTTTCCAACACATCGTGTTTGAGTCTAATATTGTGTGGTGCTTTTCTCTTCACACTGTTAAGTCCTTTGGTCCCCTAGAATCATATGAATTCTGGTATCCTTTGACTTTCTGAGTCTTCAAATAATATCTATAATTTCTTCTTGTTCATCTCCCTGGATAACACCCACATTTTTCTTTCATATAAATAAGAGGCTAGAGAGTAATTGTGGCTACTCCATAGAATCATAGAATCGAAGAGATGGCGTAGTATAGCTTCTTACTTTACTGGGAGGCAAAAAATAGTAACTCATTCAAAGGCAAAGGGCTAGTTGGTGGTCAAGACAGATATTACAATTCAAAGTCTTTTCACTATAAATACTACCTTTCCCATAATATAGGTCAAGAACAGAACTGTCATATATTTGGCAACAGCTTATTTAAAAAGCTTTCTTACTCATTTGAAATGTTTGTCAGACATTGTGTAGCAATAGAAAGAACTGAAGGATTAATAAGTGGGTGAGATTGGTCCTGAGATAATAACTGAGATGTAGAAATGGCCATAAGTGGGAAGCTGTTGAGCTTTCTCAGGTTGCAATCTTCTCATATAGATTGTATTTGCTAGGTTTTAATATCAAGGTTAATCTAGTTAGTAAAATGAATGAAGATGTTTCCTCTTTATGCAGTAAAACACACGAAGACCCAGTATCAGTTTCTCGATGTTATCTTAATATTTACTCATAAAACCTTTCGAATAGAACTACTACCTGTTTCTTAAGATTGCTTTAAAACAAACAACATTTTTTTCTTATGTATATTTGTTCTTTAGAATTTTTAAAATATATTTTGAATTAATTCTAGATATATATTTCATAAAAATTTTAAATGTTAGCATAAATCCATTAAAGTTTTCTTCCATACTTTTTTTAATTTCTTTGGTTTATTCAGAATTTTTCCTTTATTCTCATTGCACTAGGTTATATTTTAAAAATTCTATTTAATTAGCCTTTTGTTATGATGTCAACTTTTTGTTTTCTTTATGCTTCTATTTTTCTGTTTTAAAATTAATTTTTGCTTTTCTCTATTACATTTTCTTTTCTTTCTTACTGGAACTCAATTTGTTTGTAATTTTCTAGCTTGCTTATTTTAATATCTGTTGAATTTATATTCTTTGTAATAATGGAAACATTTAAAATTATGAATTTCCATTTAGTACAGGTTTTTAAAATTATCTGTAATATTCAGTACACTCACATGCTGTATCATCGATGAATATGCATTGATTTAGCTATATGTTCTCAATATATGTTTAATTCGTGGAATTAAATTACAGTAAGTATAGTTTATATCTCTGGGTTATGTTTTCATGCTTATTAAACTTAGTTCTTAATCTTATTTTTTCTCTATTTTATTTGAATTATTATATTAAGAAATATAATGGGACTACCTGAGGGATTTTTAGGTCCAAGAGGGAATAAGCTGCATTTCTTTGTTCAATATTATATCTTTAGTGGCTAACATTGTGTTTCTCACATAGTTGCTTCTCAAATATTTGCAGTATCAAATTGAATTCTCTCATACTTTTATATACTCAGTACCCATGACCAGAGCTATAATTCCATCAGTAACTCCAGATATTATGGAAAATGCTAATTTGACATATTCTTACTCATTTTTTTAATAGACTCATTAATATTAGCTCTCATTGGCCAAGATTGATGTCACATGGCAAGTCCACAAGACTATGAATACATTCCCTAACATGTCTCCAAAGAAGTCTTCTGACAACCAAACTTTACTGCATTGGTCAATTTTGAGGAAATTACACTGAGTTGACAAGGAATTTGAGGTTGCTACAGGAGATGACAGAAATGGAAATCCTGAAAGGCTGTGAGACTTTTCAGCAAGCATAGAGCCAAGAAAATGCTGCCATTTCATGGAGAAAAAATTGTCAACATTTCAATGTCAAAAATGAGGCTATTTTTTCTACCCACAGGAAGACTCATCACTGTGGGAAGCTACTCTTCCTGAGATTACTATGTTGGATTTTAATCCACAATTTTATCACCCTCCCTCACTCTCGCCAAGATGCTAGAGCTTGCCACAACTGAGCTACTACTGATTTTTCAACCCATAAGATGGGCTCTGTCACTTCCCAGGCCGAATATGACTGCAGTATTTCAGCAGCCTCTGCCTCTCATCTCCAGGATTTCATACAAACTGCTGTCCCTGTCACTGATCTGAAGTCACTTTTTGTCATTCACAGCTTGAACCTCCTTGATTGTTGTTATTCATCTCTAACCTCTAATCCCTTTTGTTGCCCCTAATTATATCATCTCAATTTCACACATCATCACTGTGTTATAGCTTAATATTCTTATCTTCTGAATTTACTTGTAATAATATATTCTTCATACCCTACTACCTAAATCCCAATATGTGGGTGTCAATTCATCAAGGCCATGGTGTCGCTCATTCGCCTGCTTCATTGAGACATTAAACTTTCTTTCCTTATGGTAATCACCTTTCTAAGTTCTGTAATTTCCATATTTTCATGACTATGAGCCACTTTTTAGTACCTCTGGGACATTCATATATATTACTTTATAATGTAGAGCCAAACCCTTGCCATACTCTTCGGTCATTACACTAATGTCATTTTAGATGTCCCTTTTGGTGATTAACATCTTTCACTCCATTCTTTACATTAGTTGAAAAGTCTAGGATTGTGTTCTAATCATTCTTATTTATCACCTGCTTTATTCTGATGTGCATAATTAGAGACTGGATATACAAATGAACAATGGCCAGACAATATATGAAAATAAAAGTTTGCTTCACAACCTGCAATAGTTAGCTCAAGGAAGCCCACCTATTATAATGTTTCAACTAGTCTATAAAGCCAAACAATAATGTCTGTAGAAATTAGCCCCAAATGACCAGGACTTGATCAATAACTGACAGCTTTCCTAATTTTTGTACTACTTTCGACTTAGGACCAACTGGAGAAAGGTAATTATGCACTCCTAATCAATCATATAGAATGCCTCACTTCTGGTTAGTCCACTACTGCCAGCAGCCTCTAATCAGGGTATACCTGAAGCCTACCCTTTTTCCTCTATAAAGCTTTCCCCCTCTTACTGCTTTTAAGCTTCTGCCTAATGCAAGTGGTAGAGGTTGGTTCCCTTAGTTTAGCAAGCTTTGAATAAGCAGGCTGTTCTTGTTCCTATTTGGGTGATCCTCATTTGTTTCCACAGTGAAAAATCATGCTGTGACTTATTATGAGATAAGAAAAAATTGAAGATGGTCCTTCTCTGATAAGGAAAAAAAGAGGCTGTTTGGAGATGGTTTGAAGACTCAGAAAAATCTCTTTTACTGGGATCATTACTGTGGGCAGAAAGCATGAATTGATTATGTAAGGAACTGGCATATGTAGGCTTTATCACCCACTAACTATGCATCAAAATCACCTATGCATCACAATCTCTTTGAGCCTTAAATGTTTCATGTGAAAAAAAAGGAAGATAAAAAAGTCTATTTATAAAGCAGTGGATTAAAATAAATAAAGTGATAAATGTAAGTTAACTACCATGGTGTTCCTAAATGTTCATTCTTTGCTTTTCTCCACTTAATGGTATCTGACAACCACCATAACAGAAATATTATGGTGGACTGTTACTTCCCCAGAGACTGTTTTGCCAGTTGAGGACAAAGTATATATATTTATTTTTACACTCTTTATTTTTAAATATATTAATTTATTAGTTAATTAATTAAAATTATTTGTTCGAGTGCCTAGTGTATGTCAGAATCTTTCTTAGATGTGGGCTAGAGAAGAGGACAGTCATAGTTCCTGTCATCTTACGGTGGCAACTTTAGGCAAAAACATTTCCCAAAGGGGGACTACTGTGTGTGTGTGGATAGATAGATAGATGATAGATAGACAGATAGACAAACAGATAGATGTGAGCAAATAAAAGGGGAAATTCGAGAAATTATAAGACTCTCTGGGAAGAACATACAGCTCAAATTAGCACAGTGAGAGCATATACCCAAGTATGATAGAAGAAACTATATTATTGTTGAAAAATAAGAAAGCATGCCATTATCTTATAAAGAATGTTAAAAATTGAGTAATTATTGAATAATAGAAAATTATTAGATGGGATAAAATTAGTAGAAGTATTAAAGCGAAGAAAGCAAAAGACCAAAAGAGCAGACAGTAGTAGCTGTTGTAAGACAATTTATATGTAGTATTGTCACTTAATCCCCATTGAGGTGTATACAATTATTTTTATCTCAGTCTTATAAATGACGAAACTGAATCTCAGAGAGATGACACGATTTGTGTAAGGTCATATAGCTAAAAAAGAGAAGATGGGCTATGGCATGGGTGGTTTGGCTCTGTAGCCTGTGTTCTTAACCATTGCATTTTACTGCTCCTGGAGTAAAATGTAAGCTGACATCTAATCAATTATCCTCCATGAAAAATAAAAGAAATTCAAAATCAACAAATATAAAAAGCAGAATTTTTTCCTAGCTTCTCTTTGGCAGTTGAGTATGTGTTCATGTTAGTTAATAAGATAAAACTCAGAAAGAGACTTATGCATTTGTTTTTTCAGATTATGAAGAGGCTTGAGTGTTTTAGCTCATATCTTTTAAATCCATAAATTGAAATAATAATAATAATATTTTAATGTTCATAAACATTTTATTATAGTAAATGTATAGTTTTTATTATAATAAATATAAATATAATCTAAGAAGAGTTAAGCTAAGAGAAATTGTTGCAGTTTTATTTATAATGTAACAATATAGAAAAATTTAATGAGAGTCAGTTACAGAAAGGTCAACTAATGTGCATGTATATCTTCCCTTAAAACTTTGCTTTCTTGGTATTTGCATATTTTTCTTAGATGGGAAATAACCGTGAAGGAACAGCAAATTCCTCTGTGTGACCTAAGGAAGGATCTTGTTAGAGGGATGATTCAGGATTATTCTATTAGGAGAACACTGTTATAGTATATGTCAGTGATTATATTATTCAATAATAACTTGATAATCATGATAATAATAAAAAAAAAAGATACCCAAAGACTTTGGTTAGAATTAGAATGTCTGAGTGAACATAAAAAAAACATCTATAAATTAGAGACCTCCTCTGTGGGCAAATACACTATTGCTAAAAATAAAGTAACTACAGTTCATGCCCTACAGAAACAAATTGATTTGATTTGAAATTAGAAAAGAAACATAAATGCAATGTTGACAAGAATTTTGAGCAAACAAGCCTTTAAAGTTATCGATGACAAAATTGTGTAACTATAATAATTTAAGTCGTTGATAGCCATGCCCAATCAACTTCTGAATTTAGTTTAATTTGATAGGTGTGAGGATTCACAGAGGGAAGGTAATTATCAGCCACCAACTGTCTGATTCATTTTCTGGAAAATAGAAACCTTTTTATATTATGTAAACCCAATCATAGAGCAGTTTCCTAATAAATCCACAGCGGACAAAACAAAACAAAACAAAAACCCATGACTGAATCAATAAATACATGAATAAAAATTCTAAAGACCTCAATTCAATGAAGCAGAACTCTGAAACTCTTAGAAAACAGAGCTTTAATATATATACACTTTTACCACTTTCCTAAAAAAAAGCGAGCCAATAAAAGAAAAAGATTTATGTGTATTCAATTCTTACAAAACAACGGCAACAACAAATCACCCAATATATAAACCAGTTTAGAAATTTCAGTTTAGCTTCTCAAAAAAGGAATTTAATTAAACTTGATTGATTTATATTCCATTAAAATAGTCCACTAATTTAAAAATAATACATACTAGTTGTAGATAATACATTTGAGTTTGATGTGTGTCTTTTCAGTCATTTCTCCCCATTTGGAGTGTACAATTAGATTATATATGATAATCATTTCCCTAATGGTTAAATGTTTATATTTAACACTTTATACATTTTTTGAAAATATGATGTTCAGTGATTACTGAATACATTTTGCCTAAAAATTTTCTTGTTGAGTATTTATGATATTTAAAAGTGACACTTTCATAAAATTTCTGTGCCTATCCTTCATATGTCACTGAATTTTTATAAAGTGTATGCACACATGCCACCACCTTCCAGAAAAAGAAACAGAATGCTACCAGCATCACAAAACCACTGTACTCCTATCTCTTATAACTACATTTTTCTTTGCCAAAAGTAACCACTATTCATATTCCGATACCATAGAATAATTTTGCCCATTTTTATATTTATTAAATAAAATTACTTTGTGTCAAAATCCTTTGGTTCTACATTATGTTTATGAGATTCAGCCATATTATAGTTGCCTATAGCAATGAATTTCTTCTTGCTGCTTGTATAGTGTTACATATACAACATACAACTCTCCATTTAACCCTTCCTCCAACCCCTGGCAATCTCCATTCAAGTTTCTGCTTCTGTAAGTCTGACTACATCAGATAGCTGACGTAAATGGAATCATGCAACATTTGTCCTTCTGTTACTGATTTATTTCACTGAGTATAATGTCTTTAAGTTTCATCCATGATGTGGCAACATGATAATATTTTATGGCTAAATAATATTCTTCTGCATGTATATACATTTCATCCATTTATCCATTGATGAATATTTAGATTGTTTTCACCTCTTGGTTATTGTGAATAATGAATACTCTGTGGCATATCATATTATTGACTACTACCTCTTTTTCCATTAACTTTTTATTCCAACTTTCATAATGTCAATCACTTTCTTCTGATTTTTTTTTTTTTTTTTTTACTTTCTAGATACTCCTCTAATCTTTCCTTTTTGGAGTTACTAAGCCTTTTATAATTTTCTTCTTTTGGCAATCTACCTTCTCTCATGAGGTATTCTTATACCCATGTATGACTTTAACCTATATTTATTAGATAACTTCCCTCATTTCTATATCTTCAGCAGAACCATTACCTAAGATGCAGACAGGTATGTCTAACTTCTTTTAAAAAGATTTTTATTAAAATATAGCTAACATACAATATTATTTTAGTTTCAGGTATACATCATAGTTATTCAACATTTATATACTTAAAGACGTGATCACCACAATAAGTCCAGTAACCGTCTGATACTGTACAATGGTAACAGTATTAATGACGATTTTCTCTATGCTGTACACTATATCCCCATGATGTATTTGTTTTATACTTGGAAGTTTGAACATTTAACTTCTTAATAGATATCTTTGAGATAATTTAACACACTAATGTTTTCTCTGTCTATCTTTATCCTAAGCTGTACCATGTTGGAAGTATTTTCAGCCATAAGACAAATAGTTAACAATTCCAAGAGCTATCAGGAGCCCCAATTCCCTCAAATATATATTACTGTATATCTAGTGTTAATACTGAGAAAAGATCCCCAATTACCATGAAGGTAATAAACCCTGGTCTATTGGTCTTCTCTGACCTAGAAATAATTTCTAGAGACAGCCAACTTGAGGTTCTTATATAATACATTTGAGCTTCCTTATAAGTTCACAAGTGCCATCATCATCATTGTAGCTGATTCTCTTGCCACTGATACTCTTAGAGAGTGAGTTGTGACTCTAACTCCAATCTTTTTCTTCTTTTAGATGTGGATATTACCGTAGGAGATACTGAATGGTAAGATGGTAGAGATGATTCTGGTTAGTATTTTCCCCTATGTAATAATGTTCTATTTAGGATCTAGGAGCTGAACATGCTCAGTGTCCTAATCCTCAAAAGATTGCTGTTTCTTAAAAAAAAAACAAAAAAAACTGAATATAAATGTAAAGTTACAAAAGTGAAAGAAAACAATCTGAAAAAGCTACAATCAACAATAAAAAGAAACACTATTGATACACAAAATAACTTAGATGGATGGATCTCAAAAAAATTGAGATGAGTAAAAAAAAATCCAATAAAAAATTATCTACTTTATGATCCAATTTATAAACATTCTTGAAATTACAAAATTAGAGAGGTGGAAAAGAGATTAGTGATTTCCAGGAATTATAGGTGAGAGAAGGATGATGGAAAGGAGGTAGCTATTTCTAAAAAAGGGAAGAATGAAGAATCTTTGTGACAGAATTATCTGTTCTGTATCTTGACTTCATTGATCACATGAATTTACACATATGATAAAATCACATAGTACAAAATACACACACATAAATGAGTGTATGTAAGACTGGTGAAATCTAAGGTTAATGGGTTTTATCAGTGAAAATTGTACTGTAGTTATGCAAGATATTGCTGTTGGAGGAAACTTGGTGAAGGTATGCAGGATCTCTCTGTATTATGTACTCTACGTGAAATTATAGTTATCTTAAAATAAAAAGTTGTTTAAAATAAAGGAAAATAAGGTGTGTAGGAGAATAATTCAGTCTTAAAATATAAGCTGGTAAAAACTTTTTTTAAAATTTAATTCGTAAGAGATTCCTGTCTTTCACCCCAGATTATTAAGAGCTGAAAGAAGCATTATTCATCCCGTACAATGACAAGGATATGGGAAAGGGTTGGACTAACTCCAAACTCACTACTTAGGAAAATAGACTTTAATTTTTGGAGAAGTTATAGGTTCATAGCAAAACAAGAAAGGTATATAGATTTCCTTTGCATCTTTAATGACCTTTCCCTTCTATCTATAGTCACCACATGTGCATAGCTTCCTCTATCATTAATATTCTCCACTAGAACTATACATTAATTATAATTAATGAACCCACATTGACACATTATTATCACTAAAAATTGCAGTTTACATTAGGACTCAGTCTCGATGTTTTATGTTCTATGGGTTTGAACAAATATATTTGCCATTATAGTATCATACAGAATAATTTTTGCTGCCCTGAAAACCCGTGCTCTACCAATTCATCCCTCCCCTTCCACCTTCATGATACCTGCCAACTACTGAAACTACTGACCTTTCTGCTATCTTCATGGTTTTGCCTTTTCCAGAATGTCATATACTTAGAATCATATGTAGCTTTTGCTATCCTATGATATGGATGTACCACAGTTTGGTTAGCCACTAACCTGATGATGGACATTTTGTTACATCCATATTCTTTTCCAGAGTGGCTGTGAGATTTACATTTCCATTAGCAATATATGAATAATCTGGTTTCTCCATATCTTTATCTGCATTTGCTGTAATCATTATTTTAAATTTATTTAATTTTTTTTTTACTTTAACCATTTCGATATATGCTAATTGATATTTTATTTTGGTTGTGATTCGCATTTCTCTGATCCTAGTGATATTTTCATGTGTTTATCATCACTTATATTCCTTGATTAAATGTCTATTTGTGTATTTTATCCATTTTTAAATTAGACTGTTTTTTAATTGTTGAATTTTGATAGTTCTTTATATATTGTTTATATACAAGTACTTTGTTGGATATGTGAGCTACAAATATATTTTTTCCCAGTCTGTACGTATCTTTTCATCTTCTTCACAGTATCTGTGCAGATGCAATTGTCTTAATTTTCATGAGATTATGAAATTTTCATTTTATGAATCATGATTTGGTGTCAAGTCTCGGAAATATTTGTCCAATTCTCAGCCTCAACAATTTTATCCCATTTTTTCCTAAAAGTTTTATAATTTTACATTTCACTTTTGAGTTCATGATCAATTTTGAGTCAATTTTTGTGTAAAATGTGAGGTTTAGATTGAAGTTTTTTTCTGTAGTTGTCCAGTTGCTCTAGCACCATTTGTTAAAAAGGCGACATTTTTGAGTTGTTTTTCCCCCTTTACCAAAATTCAATTGAGCATATTTGTGTGGATATTTATTGATTTTACATTCTGTGTCATTGATTTTCTCTGTACACAGTCACATAATTTTCAAATAGAGACAATTTTATATCTTCCTTACCATTCTGTATTCCTTTATTTCTTTTTCTGCCCTATTAACATGGCTAGTATTTTCAGTTCTATGTTCAATAAGAGTAATAACGGTGGACCTCCTTCCCTTGTCTCTGATCTGAGAGGGAAAACATTCATTCTTCTACTACTAAGTTGATCATAGCTGTAGATTTTTTCACTTGTCATAATGTAGATGTTTTTATTTCTAGTTTGCTGAGATTTTTTTTTTTAATTGAATATAGGTGTTGAACTTTGTCCATGAACTTTGTAATTTATCTTGTCATAGAGCATAAAGTTATCATCATATTGCTATGAGAGGACTCTTATGTCCATCAGCCTTGTCTCTTGATTTGATAGAGAGAAACATAAAGGGATTTAGAAATCCTTTCCCAGGGCAGATACTCATATTACCAGATTCTAGTCTTTCTGCAAACTTCTATGTTAAATGTCAGAAACTCGATATTTATTCTCTCTTTCTCACTATATTCTTTTCCTAATGATCATTTTATAATTTTTCAGTAATATCTTGAGCCAAATGGGAAGCAGGTCACATATAGAAAAGCAAAATAGAATGTGTTCATATTTTCTAAAATATTAATCCTTTTACATTCAAATAGCTACTCTAGGGAGTGTAAGCTTGAATTAAGGTCATGGCAGATGACATGGATTTAGGATTTTTCTTAAGATCTTTTTATACTTGGTTTTCCAGTAGGCGTCGGAAGTGATTTATTGACCGCGCTTCTCTGTCTCCTTCGTAGAACAATCCAGAACTCCAGGGAAACAAACAAACAAACAAACAAACAAACAAACAAACTTGAACTGTTTCTAGAAATAACTTATGGATCTAATGATGGAAAAATCAACATTCTCTGAATATGCACCTCATTCTCCTTTTCAGAAGCTCTTTTGGAAAATTTGGCTGCAATTTACAAAAGGCCAAGATGCTAGTTTTTAAAACTCAGTTTTCCTATTGAATAAGTTTTATAAGTATTCCATATTTTAAAAAATTACTTTTTTATTATCTATTTCTAAGATAGTTATAGCATACCTTTAAGAAGATATAGATTAGGTAATTCCAAGAAGGAATTATAAAAATGGGGTGTTAGTAATTGGGAAGACAACAGAGATCATTTAGTACAGGGGTCAGTAAACTACAACCAGTAGTTAAAAACTTTTTTGGCAAATAAAGTTTTATTAGAACACAGATACACTTACTCATGTACAAATTGCCTATGGCTGCTTTTATACTATAGCAACAGAGTTGAGTAGTTGAGACAAAGATCATATGACTCACATACACACAGGCACACAATTACTATCTGGCCCTTTACATAAACTGTTTGCCAGCCTTTGATCTTGTTGGACCTTTTATTTTTATAGATGAGATTTGCCCTAAATGAATGATTTTCAAATCATACAATTAGTAAGTTGTTTAAGAACATTTATATTTTTGTATATAGTACAGCAGTGCAGCCTCTTTGTAGCCACTGTGTGTATGTGTGTGTTGAATGCTATGATATTCTACCCAAACTACCCTTTAAAAATGAAAAGACTAATGTTTTTTCAGCTTCTAGAAGCTTTATCATCAAAAAACCTTCATCTGCCAGATACCTACAAGAACTGAATTAAAGGGAGTTGCCTTGTCCAAGGTCAAGCCTGATTCCTGATTTGATTGGCCAGAATCCAGAGAGGAGGCCTGTCCCGGTTAATCCAATTTAGAAAAATGATGAAGGAATTTTCCTGCTTCACAGCAACTCCTTGGATAGGGTTGGCTAAGGAGGCTTTCACTGAGGGGGCCTTGCACCTCAGTTTCTCTCATGGCCTAATTTTGCTTTCCTCCTTTCCTAATCTTTATTTCTACAGGTGTCGATCCTGAACATTCTCTAATAAGCCTCCTGCTTGCTAATTTCCATCTCAGAATCAGCTTCCTGGGTGGCCTATCCTGGATAAATTGCCATTAACAAAATAAAGACTAGAGCATTTCCAAATTAGTATTTGAGATTCAATCTCAGATCACTAATTTGCAACACCTATTTAGTAAGGACACACTGCCTATGGTAAATGCAAGCTTTCCTGTTTCTTTGTAGAATGGTTTCATTAGTTGATTTGGTAGTGTTCATTTTTTGATGTAAGTTAATGATGCAATTATTGGAGTTCATTTCTTCAGAAGGTGAATTCTAGGATGCTGCAAATTGTTGAACATCTCTCTACCCCTCGCACTGGTAAACAAGGAAGATGCCCTGGCTGCTTTTAACCACGACGTTGCTAACATGGTGATTAGTGAAAACTGAGAACAGATAACATTAATTATGGGGGAGAGTTCAATACACTTTTTTTTTTCAGCATGCAATTTTTTCTTTGTATCTTTTCTTTATCTTTTCTATTTAAGTTTTAACCGTACAGAGAAAAAAAATGCATGATTAGCTTAAATTCAATTTAAATTATGGTTTTACTTATATATTAATGATTACTATAGTCAATTAAACTGAGAATTGAAGGGTTTGAACTACTGAAGTGTGTGACAGAAATGTGAAGTCTACTTGGGAGTAAAACACAGGTTATAATTTTTATTTCTGCTATCTTCTGACATTTTTAGTGGCTTATGTCAACTGAATAGCTTTATAAAGTAAAACTAAACAAATAAAAATGAATGGGAATATAGGAAGAAATGCTTAAGTGGCCCCATCCAAGACAGAATGACAAAATAGTATAAATATTTACCATGTTCTGTAAATATCTGGCACTCAATCGAAAGCCGCTTAAATCTTAAAGGACCAGAAACATAATACAATTGAATGAGACTATTTCTGCTTTACCTGTTTTCTTAGAATACTTGATATATTTTTTCAGACGTAGATTTTAATTTTTAAATTCATATTTAAGGATTAGCTTTTAAATGTTTAATCAAAAATTTGTGCCACTGGCACACACACAAAAAGTTTTAATAGTTAGTATCATAGATTTTTGTCCTGGCTCATACAACTTATACTGAAAGCACCCTGGGAATTCATTTCCCTTTCACACTGTCATAAGTAAGTAGGAATTCTCTACAATTTACTGATTGGGGTTAAATTATGTCTCTGAAATACATAAGAACAATTTTAGAAAACTAAGACTGTTATGAAATGCATAGGAAGACTGGTGTCATTAAACCTTCAGGTTCGAGGTACCATTTGTCAAATTTTTTTAAGGTTTAATGAAATAGGTTCACTCAAAATCAGAAAGGTAAACTCAGATAGAAACTACCGAGATTTTGTTGAGACAAAATGGTATTGTTTGAAGATTGTTATTTTAGCTAAACATGTTGCGAGATTTCTATTTAATTTTTTTAATGGATGAAGTTTCAGGATATAACTCAGAAAAAGTTGGCTAATGTAACTGCTACCAGACCAACATTATTAGAATAGCTAATGCAGAAACAACAGGTTGACAAATTTCAGGCATGAATGACTGAGACAATAAAAAATATTCCATTTAATATGCTTACACATTTTATTTAAAAGCATGAGGCTATTTATTTATTAGGCCAATGACAGGCCACCATAAGATCTTTAGCTCAGTTTTATATTCTAGTAGCCAATTTCTTTTGAAACGAAGATGTTTTGCTTTTCTGAAGCAAAGAAGTGAGGAAAAGAAAAATGTTTCCAGGACAGCATTTCCCAAAGTATTGTTTCTATAGAATGCCTGTATTAGTGCTCCTGTGTAGTTGGCTAAAAATACAGATTATTGAACTGCACTTTAGACTCCGGGGTTGAGGCTTTGAAAAGCACAGTTCCCAGGGTTTACCCTGTTTAGAACTATCTACCCCCAATATTATGTGCTAAAAAGCCTGGTGTAAATGACTGTGGGTATGGAGGGGGAGTTGTTGGCTCTACTGTAGGCTATGGTTTCCAAAAACCAAGCTGTATTCTCCAAATGTACTGGAACTGCAGGTGGTTTGAGAGTACTGGGCATGGTGCCCATGTGCCCAAGCACTCATCATCAACGCCACTTTAGGGTGCAGGCTATCATGCCCTTCCCGATCCTAATGCATAAGAAACTATGACACATGGAAAGAGATGAATAAATGCTTTTAAATTCTGTCTATAACCATCAGAAATTTCTACTTCATCTCGCTTGTGGTAGTTACTCGGTGTGTTTTTCACTGAATGAACTGAATTTATTCTAGTCTCTGCTGGCAACTGACAGACTTCACAAGATACTTCTCTAAACTTCATTTTCCTCATCTCAGGAATGAGATTGATAATAATACCTTTCCTCAGGAGTTTTTCTAAAGAGAAATATGGTCATATATGTGAACTCTCTCTGGAAATGAAAAACCTCCAAACAATTGTAAGAGTGAAAGATTAGAAATGTGTATATATGTGTTTTTTTCCCATATGTCTATTAATATTTTAGAAATAAAAAAGCAGTGCCAGTTTTTTCATTAGCATAGTTTTAATCAATAAAGTAGGTTATCTTGATTGAAGAAATATATTATTTGTATAAGAATTAATCTCTTTTTCTAAAGTCTAGCCTGTGAATACTAAATATTAAAAAAAAAATTCTTATAAGAACAAGCATATAGGCCATGAATTAATCAGATATTCTTGTACATTCTGGATCCAGCTTACCTCTCCAGATTTACTACATTTATTCATATGGTTATTTGTTCAAATACTATCAAACTATCAAACCTAGTTACTAAGCTCAAAATTTATAGATATGATTTACTTGCATTCTCACTAAGACGTCTTACATAAATCTCAAATATGTAATAATAATAAATATATAAATATTTACATAAATATGATTAGATAATAACTAAAAGTATTTTAATTTCTAGTGTTCATCTCCCAAGTAAAAATACTTATTTTCCCCATTTTTCCTATTTGCTAAGGAGTTTTCATTGTATAAATGTAACAGAATTTGTTTTTCCATTTACCAGATGGAGGGCATTGGAGTTACTTCTAGTTTCCAGCAATCGTTGGGAAAAAAAATCACCATAAGCATTTGTATAAACATCATTGTGTGAACATTAGTCATCCTTTCTCAAAAAAAGGAAAAGAAACAAAGGTGCTGAAACTCTCCTAGGAGATTTGAATGGGTTCATCAACAGCTTCTACTGCACTGTCTGAATTTTGACTATGTTCATTTATTGTTTTTAATTAAAAAAAAAAATTTAAATAGTCAATAACTTAGATCAATATATGACATAGGAAATCTCCATCTTCCTCTTCACATTTCTTCACATTCCTTTCACATTTCTTCTCTCCTTCTCACATCTCATCCTTCTATCAGTTCTATAAATGTTAAAAACCCCTCATATAAGTTCTTCACTCTGTTTGGAAATGTGTTCTCCACACCTCCTTCTTCCTTTTGACTTGGCTCATTCTGACACACCTTTCACAGCTTGGCCTGTGTAATACTACTTGTAGGTAACTTCTGTTCCTTGACTGTTCAGGCCAGGTTAAAGTCCTTGATCACTTACTCTCATCACTGCTGCAGCATTTACTTTGCAGCTCTGATGAGTTTTTCAGAACACTTCCTGTTACAGGTGGGAAAACCCAATTCAAATAAAAAAATAATAATAATAACAGTGTCCCTTAAATAGAAAAGTCCAAGTTTTGGTCCTTATTGGCATTCAGAAATTGGCATATGGGTATGGCATTCAGAAACAAGTTTCCAGTATGACTCCACCTTATAGTTTGTTGCCTTCATTCTCAGATTTCGCATGGCAATCTTCGGCAGCCCTGGGTTTCCGTCTTCCCCAAGTCAAATCTCGTGATAATAGAACATGTCATTCTTTACACATACAGTAAAAATCTCAATATGACTCATTGACTCTAATCAATGTCACATGCTCGTTTTATGATTAAACAGTGAAATTAAGGGTGCAATGCTGTGGAAAGGCCCACCTGAAAGTAGTATCTAAGACACAGTTCCAACAACAGCTGAGGATCTTGCATGCAAAGCAGAAAAATGGACAAACATTTTTCATTTGATTTGAGCATGTGGATTCTCCTAAAGCTGCTCCAGGGACAGTAATAGTAGTCCTAGAACCAAAATATTATTTAGAGAATCCACTCACTAAGCAAGGTTGAAAGTTCTTATTACTTGTAGCAGTAAAATGCCAAGAGGGTTAGGGGACAGGAACTGTAAAAACATGAAGGCTTTATATCCTAGCATGTTGTTTTGAAGAATGGATGAGCAATGCTAAATTAGGAGAGGCAAGTTGAAACCTTAGAACAAGGCTCTTATGTACCTACAGAGTCTGGAACACTAAGAAAAAAAAACTTTTTATTAAAAAATTAAAGCAAAATTTACCTTACATAACATATTAATTCCAGTGTAACTTAATAAACTCTTAATGCAATTTAGTTATTTGGTCCCTTGTAGACAGCAAGTTGCAAATTCAATATTCTCAGAAATAGAAAAAAAATAAAGAAGTCCAATAATTGAATTTTTGAGAAAGCAATTTATAGATATCTGCAACAATGCAGACTTGAAAAGGATAAGGAGATTCTTAGAAAAGCTTTCCCTGTCAAACCTTTAAGTACCTTCTTAAAAAAAATTGGTGACTAAAGTTAATGTTTCACAGAAATTCTATGATAATTTTAAAAGAAAACATTAAGCAGAAGCTCAAAAATATATTCAATTCTTATAAAGCTTTGTCACTTATTAGTATCATATTTATAGGTTAATAAAGGGTAGTTTCCTATAACTGCTAATTATTTATTTACACGTAACATTGCCTGAGTAGCCGCATGAAAACAACTGGCCTTGAGGAAGCATATTTAAGTGTTTCACATAACAAAACATATAAGAATTTATAAACTGATCTGATGTGGCCATGAAGAAATTTCAATCTGACTCCCATATCCCTAAGTTGAAGTGTGTGTATGATTCCCAGGGTATGCTTGGGTGACAAAGAAAATCACAATGCCCAAAGAGTTTGCTATGTCTGAAGCTTTCACGGTGTATCCAATTGTCAATATGTTGATCTTGCTGGTGTGTGAGAAGTGACTATGTCTGAAGTATTACATATTGTGTGTCTGTAATAATTTGTGCCCAGAGATTTTGGAAGGTTTGGAATGGTTTATTTGTCTAGAGCACTCGCTTTTTCCAAAATGTTAAGTTTGTCTGGCACAACTGTGTATTTGAAGGAGTAAATCTGTCTTGGTTATTAGTATGTATGGAGTGGTACATTTGTTTGGGTGCATTTGCTATTGGCCATACTATTAAAATTACTGCCACTTCCCACATCCTCAAAAGTTTCAATCAAATGCTGTTCTTCTACTTGGTAATGTGACACAGAGTAAACAAAGTGGTGGCTCTTTCTGGAATGCAGTTTCTCAGTGCTCCAGTCTGATCCCTGGCATAAGACCTTCAGGCCATCAGAAGCATCCCAGACCCATGAGTTGGAGAATCCATCGCAACTTGTCATAACTATACTCTACTTGCCCAAATTCTGGATAACACACTCAATATTTCCATAAGGGAAGACAGCTATTAATTCTGCTCTTGAGAGTCTCACTTTCTCTAGACTCTCATCATCTCATAGCAACCCTACCCAAGACCAACGGCTTCTAAACAACTATGATTCCAATAGCTCCCTCCTGCTTTTGCATCTACAAATGATCAGGGCTTGTATTAGACAGAAAAATTGACATATCCAGAGGGAGTACAGACACTAGCATTAGAGAATCGGAGTTTCAGTCCAGGCTTTCTCATTAAAAAGCTGTCTGATCTCAAAACATTTAAACTTTCTGAAGTTTAGGGATAATAGTAATAAATAATTATTACTAATAATTATTAATAAATAAATATTATTAATAATAATGATAATACTTAACCAACAGGTTGTTGTGAAGATTCAATTAGGCCCAAGTTCAATTCAGTTTGTCATAATTCACGCTTCTGGGAATTCAGTAAAAATAAAAAGAATGACAGCTATTATCTTAGTTATATTTCCCTAAGTTACAATTGTGTGTGATTGTCACATAACCAATGGAAGCATAAGTTGCTATTGATTGGCTAGACAGTTGCAGGAGATAGAATTCTATGATAATCCCAAAGATTTCTGCCTCTGCAATGAACATGCCTTGAATATTTTATAATAATATTCAATATTTAATATAATTATGTAAGAATGAATCATAAATTAATATTATATAAATATTCAAGTCTGGATGAACATGCCTTGAATAATACTATTCCCTGGAGTGTGAGAGAGATTTGTGAATATGGGATTTTACCTTCATGATTTTGTACCTCATATGGCAGAAGAGATTTTGCAGATGTAATTAAGCTCCCTAATCAGCTGACTTTGATTTAAGCAAAAGGGAAACTATTCTGGAAAGGATGATAACTAACTAATCAAATGAGTTCTTTAAAATGACTTCTCAGAAGTCAAAGAGATTAGAAGTCTGAGAGACAGTCTACTATCCTGAAAGGATGCAAACCACTGTGTTTTGGAGAGAGTCACACGGCAGGGAATGGCAGACAGCCTTCTAGATGCTGAATGCCTCAGTCCTACTGATGCAAGGAACTAAATTCTGTACAAAATTAGTCAGCTTAAAATAAACTCTAAGCTTTAGATGAGAATGCAGTCCTGGCTGACACCCTGATTTCAGCCTGGTGAGACCCAAAGTAGAGGATCCTGCTAATCTGTACCCAGATACTTGATCCATGAAAACTGTGAGCTAATGATAAGTATCGTTTTAAGCCACTAAGTTTGTGGTAATTTGTTATGCAGTGATAGAAAACTAATACAAGAGACTATACAAAAATCATGCTGAGCTAAATTTTATGTACAAGAATAGATAAAATTATTTCAATAAAAATAATACAATTTTAATTGGAGAAGGGAGTAAAAAGAGAACAATTGTCTTATATGTAATAAGAAAAGCTCAATATTGATTGTATTTCCTGAAATAATGATTCCTGAAATTAAGATTCAAGTAGTCATTGCAATATATGTAAGTGGCTCTTTCAAAAACAGAAATTGCTTTGTTATGCATGGTCAACATCAAAAGATAGTTCCTACTGATTTTCCAGAGTCAAATGTATGTTAAGAACTGATTTGCAGCTGTTATAAAGAAGTGAACTTACCAAGCATTTAGCTATTTTGTTACTGCTTTATTGTTTAGGACATCATAGGGAAAAGGATATAAAATGGGAGTATTTTCATTCTGTTTATGATCCTCTTCTTGTATGGAAGAAAGAAGTCATCAGTGTGTCTGTTCTTATAGTTAAATCTTAGAGGCTTTACTGAAAATCGAAGAGCAATAAAAGCAGATGGTAGTTTTGCTTGAGAAATGTTTATCTTAGCTCCACTTCTCAGGTTGTGTAGACATATATGGACATAGAATAACCTATGGCGGTACTGAATTGTCTCATTTCACTTAAATGGTGGCACTCCTGGACGGGGGGTTGGGGGGAAATGACTGTGTACACAATCAGCACCAAGATTTACATCCATTTATTTAATTTCCCATTCTGGTCAGATTTTTATTTAAATGTCAAAGAAACACAAATCATTAGGAAACATTTGTAACATCTCTTCAGGACAATAAGAGTTAGCAACCACAAGAGACAAAACTTGAAAAATAATAGCAGAGAGAGAATTGAGGAATGGAGGAAAGTATTGATTTGATTCTTGATTTGTGAAAAATAAACATTAGAGAGTATATGCAGATAAGATTTCCAAAATATTCTTATTATCAGTGAATCTAAGACTACAGAGATATCACATAGGTTAGTCAGCCTGGGGGGAATCTCAATGCTGGGAATACTTTTAAGAAATAAAATGAAAGCCCGTTTGGAAATTCAGCTTGTGCTTGCTTAAAACAGATTTCTAAATGAAGTGGCCACTCCATAAACAATGAGGGCAATGGTGCTTGCTGTAGAGGAGTCAAATCATAGATAAATGTAGTCTGTCCCAATAAATACAGAAACATGAAGCTTTTAGTGGGAGAGTAGCAGTCTCTAGCGACAAAACCACTTATTAGAGCAAACAAATAATACATAAACGAATATTAACAAATGTATCCCAAAAATCTAGTTAAAGGATAGTTGAAAATGACCACCTATAATATATTCTCAGGATGCATAAATATTTACGAAGTATATAGGTCTCCAAACAATTTATTTTACCAGTGGCAAGATTGTAACTAGTAAAACTGAGAAACCTACCTACCACAGCTGTTATGCTTTGTTTCAAGTCTTCACCTCCAAAATAAAGCAGAAATTGAAGAGAAATCTAACTGGCCACATTGTCAATGCTCTAAATTCCTACCTCAGCATTCTCATGGTACCAAGTAAATAGTGGAAATATAAATGAAAATTTTAATTTCGGTGTTTATGTGAAAAACTTAAAGCTTTGATGAAATTGTTGCAACTCTCTTAGAAACATAAACACATAACATTTGATTATGGAGTCTTTAAAAAGACTGTTTTATGAAAAGTCTAGGGCATCTAAAGTAATTAAAGGAAAGAAAAACATTATAACAGAGATCAAACTTTGATAATTTTAATAAAAACAATACAATACCAAAATTGACTCAGATACCAAAATTCATCCAAAATTATGGAAATAACCAAAGATTAAAAAGAATTATCAAACAACTTTAAATAAAAAGTCAACACCGTTCTGTGGGTAGAATCATTAAAACCTTCAAGTATTAGACAATTTCAAAATGATATTTTCATTTGAAAGAAAAAACAATATGATTTTAGATATGAGAGATCATTTTATGAACTTTATAGATGTCTAATCAATGTACTATATACTTGAAACTAATTTAAATAAATAAATTTATTTTAAAAAAATCCTACAATGAAACAATTCCCCCAAATCCAGTGTCAGAGTACTAAAAATTTATTCACATTTGGTGCACAAGCACCCAGACCCATGGGTTTTGGTTTTGGATGGCAGTTGTTGGGAGATCTAAATTTTTGTTTGTTTCTTTGTTTTTTACATTATGATAAGTTAATGTATCGGGAAATGCAATCTGTATCATTCTGTAAATACTGAGTCACTTTTGGATAGA
>NW_006430723.1:4226983-4235794 GCF_000325575.1 Pteropus alecto | reverse complement strand
TCCCTTTCCTCTCCAATTCTCCTCTTCAAGCCTTTGACTAAGTGTTTAGAGAGGCCTTGTGACCTCAAATCAACAGAGGAAGAACTGAGGTACTTGTATTAACAAGATGTCCTCTGTAGACTTGCTAGACCTGCTCTGGGGTTCCTGGTCTAGATTTCTTCTAGACTGGGAGCTCCTGGGGAAAGACATAATAATATCTGGCTTTGAGGACCATGATTTTCTGGTATTCACTGCTAGAGTCTTTAATCCTGGTCATTTATCTCTGGACTCAAAGTTCTTACACCTTACACACACTCTTCTTTTTAATCGCAGTCTCTACTGGTCCACAGGCTTTCTCAACACTTCTGTGTTTCCTTTCTGATCACATGGACAATTCTGGGTCTCTTTCTCACAACTCCAAACACATAGAAATCCACATGGGCTTCTGGCTTGCCCATCTAGCTGCCTTTTGCTGTAGCTTCTTCAAGGTCATTTACCTTGCATCTTTGAGGAAAGTGAAAGTCTGTGGAGCTCCACTAGAGGCCTTGGAAGTGTGCCAATAGCCTTCAAAGTTCTCAGGTTCTCCAAATAGCTAAATATTTCTACCCTTGCTCCTGTGTTCATCTTTCTGGGCAAATTTTGAAGCATAACTCATGTGTTTCTGACCCCACCCCCCACCAGATCTACCTAAGACTCCCTTCTCCTCCCACAATTTAGTGGAACCACAAGACTGAAGCTTTTCCCAAATTCTACCAGTCTCAGGAGGATCCTCTTCCCCACCTATGTAATATTTTATGTTCACAGTAGCCAGGGTTCCATCATTTTATGCTGAAATATAGAATATTGGATTTCAGAAAATCTTTTTTTTTTTTGGTACTGCTCTCTGCTTTTACAAATATGGTCTTGCTAAAGAGGTTGTGCAAGTCCGCTAGCGTTAAGACTCAGAGCTGATCAATGTCCTCTTTCTTATAGGAAATACGATTTTAGAACACAGATTTTCTCTGAAGATGAACTGATATAAAGTAGGCCAAGTCTTTAGCACTCTGTGCACCATATAGTGATCATTCAGTGCATATTGGCTACTATGATTGTGTGGTAATTCCCCTAACATCACATAGAAAATTCCCAATCATTCATTAAAATTTAGTTTCTCTATTTAGAGAATGACTTTAAATATTATTCTGGATTTTGGCTTTCTCAGAAAGGTTCTGTACAATTTTTTCTCTCATACCTTCCCTTTCTCTTCTCTATAAAGTCTCTGAATTTCAGTGAATTCCTATGCATATTTCCTCTGCACACTCCCCCTGGGTACTGTCCCTTCATCTCCTTCCTGCATTTTCCCCTGTGCTTTTTCCCCCTGCCTATTCCTTTTGCACAGTATCATTGTCTATTCTTCCTGCATACTTTCCCTCCTTCCTAGCAGTCTACTACCCAGAACCATCAGAAGCCGTTTTATCCCTCTATATGCTGTGGGATGTTTTTTTTCTCCTTCACTCAGTTCTAATTTCATCTGTAAAGGTTAAACCTTTTTCCTAATAAGTGCTTCTAATTCTTTAACACCTCATATGCTTGCTGCTTCCTTTAAAGAAAAAAGAAAATTATTTTTTGCTTAAAACATCTTGTGGTTCCTCCATTTGCTTTTTCCAGGTTTCTGTTAGCAATATGATTCCCACACACAAAGTATTCTGACTGATGGATTTCTTCTGTTTTTCCCCTTTGCATTTGAAATTCTTCTTAGATATGGCAAAAACTGGGAGGTACGTGAGTATCCCAAAGTTAAGCTCCACAGGTTACCACCTCTTTTATACTCTAGACAATCCAAATCTGCTTGCTTTCAGAAGTCATTGTTTAACAAAGGCATAAACCATGATAAATGACAGTAAGTGTTTCTTCAAGGAGATCCACGTCATTCAAACAAATAATTTCTGTCAAACTAACCTACTCATTACTCTTAAGTTTCCTTTAAAACAAAACTGAATACTACCATCAGAAAAGAGTTGCTAATTATGACATAAGACTTTCTTCATTCGAGGAATAAACACTCACCATGACAAATGATTTTGTTATAGGCCATGGACCTTTTATTTATTCCAACATGGAAGTAGCAGTACTCCCTCAGTGTGTGTCAGTGTGTACCTGAGGTGAGTGAAATCACGGGACAAACAAGACACATTGTCCTGGAACACCAATTTGTTCTATAGTAATTTATTTAAAACATCATTTTTAAAAAGAGTAAAATAAACCACATTACCATAGATTCAATAAAAAATAGACCCAAAGACTTTAAGACAAACATATAAAAAACTAAATGGATTTTTTCCTTTCCTTGGAAGTCATTGGATTACTCAGAGGTTTGCATTCTTTTGCCCACCTTGTTAATTAAAATATTAAAGTATACCTACCAAGAATTTTTAGCAATCAGTAGATTTAAAACTATATATAAGCTAAGAATTCAGAGGCCTTATGCAAGACTTGCCTACCATTAATTAAAAAAGGGCTTAATACTCAGAAGATTTAGAATAAACTCCGTAAACCTGAGAAAATTTAAAGCTCTTCTCTTTTCTCTACCAGTTCTTTGACATTTTTTAAAGTAGTATAGTTCTTCAAAGGCTATATATTTGTAAAATGGATTTTATGTAATTCTCTTCAATACTAATTAATAACTTTAGAATATTGCAATTCAATTCTGGAAGACAATTTCTCTTTGGTCATTTATAGCCTTCAGATACAAAAGGTTATAGATTATCACACAAAAAGAAAGCTGTTTTTTTTCTATTTTTTTAATGTATAATCTAGTTATTTTAGGATTTTTGAAAATATACATGGCTTATTTGGAATTTCAAAGGATGAGAAAAGTTTTCTAGAAGATAACATCAAAAATCTTTCCTGGAGTCCTTCTGTAGGTTGCCATGGTGACCTTGCAGCAAGGCTCTAAACATAGAAGAATGGATCATATTTCCCATCTATTGTCTCTAAGAGAAGGAAGTCAGGCAATGTTTGACATCCATGTCATGGTAGTTGTGTGATTAATGTAATCCTTCTAAATTCTGTGGCTCAGTTATACTGTGTTTTGTTTGTTTTTATCATATGCAGGACCCTAAGGCTCATGAGTAATATGAATGGCAGGGGAAAATGGATCTGTTTGTTTTTGTTATTTGCTAGAATATGGCAAGGTCGGACAAAAAAAAATAATTGAAATAAAATTTGACTGATAAGAAATAAACCTGCTGATATTAGTAACATTAAATTTGGCTGTGACTATGGCTTAAACATGTGTATGTGGTATCTGAGTATGAAAGCTATTTTATTAGAAAAATGTTATTTCAGCTAATGAAATTGTTGGTAGTAGAAAGGATTTATGAAATTTAAGTTAGGTTTATATCAAGTCAAGAAACTTCTAATTCGATATTTTCTAAAACTGTCATATATGTTCTCAATGCAAATATGAAGTGACTCTCTGGCTAGAAATTTTCTAAGTAAAAAGAGTTTCTCTGTTTTGCCAAAGAGATGACTCATGCAGGGTCCTTGGAGAATTTTTGGATGGGAACCGGTCACCAGAAAGACCCCAAGAATGTGACTAGAGTGTTGAACCTTTCGATTGCAAGACCACTGGGGAAGAGAGGGTTGGGTGGAGATTGAGTTTAATCATGTGGCCAGTGATTTAATCACTTACACTTACATAATGAAACCCCAATAAAAGCTATGGACACTGTAGTTTAGAAAAGCCTCATTGTATTCACCTGTTTGGGAATATTGATGTGTTGGGAGGGTAACATGCCCTGACTCCACAGAGAGCTGGCACAGAAGCTCTGTGTTTGGTACCTTCCTAGACCCTGCTTCGTGTTTATTCTTTATTATAAAATGGTAATCTTAAGTAAAACACATTCATTGAGTTCTGTGAGGTATTCTAATGAATTATCAAAACTATGGGGATTATAAGAACATTTAAATTTGTAGCTAGTCAGTCATACACTAATCCTTGGCAGGTTAGCATCAGAACTATATTTTACTGCCCCCATTGGCTGTTACGCCAGTTGGGGTGGAAACCAAATAGAAGAGAAGGGGTCCTGGTTCTCTAATAATTGTCTTTTGAGTATCTTTAGGGATAATGTTTTTGAATATAAATAGATATTATTGACCTTTATTTTCTGGGAAAGCCACTTCCCAGTATAGTTAAGAGGGACTTTTTGAAGGTCTTTCTCAATGTGAGGTGAGGGCAACTTGGTAACTATATTTTTCTGAAAGCTGACAAATAAAGGCTATAGTGAAGGAAGTTGTGTCGTTGGGAAGAAATTTAAAAGGCATCACTTGTGAGTAGAAATAAAGCCTGAGGGATTAAACAAAACCTTTACTCTGAGATCAGTCAGACACAAGTTGACTTTGAACAGGAAGCAATATTTCTAAAGGATCACTCCAGGTGCTGTGTTGAGAATGGGAAAAAAAGAGGAATAGCAAGAGTGAACACAAGTGACCAATGAAGAAGCACACAGGTGACCAATGAAGAAGCTGTTGCCATAACTTGGATGAGAGATAATTAAACCAGGGATGGAGCAGTTGCTGAAGAAAAAGAAAAGCATCAAATTTAGTAGACAAAGTTTTAATGAAATTATTCATATAACTAAAACCAGCTATAAACTTTCCAAATTGTTATAGTAAAACAAACACACACACAAATTCCCACCAACTTATAAGAAATGCAATCCCATATATTAAAAGATAAAGAACAAAAACAGTATTTAGAAAGAAGATGTAAGCTAAAAGAATTAGAATATTCTTATTCTTCATCAATTAATGTAAAACAGAACACATTTAATTATTAAAATAAAGTCATAAATTCTAACAAAGAATACTGCACTGAGTTTATTAGAAAAGATGCATCTAAAATCAAAATGACATAGAGAGGTCACTCAGATTCTTAAAGTATACAAATACTGCATACCAGGCAATTGCTAATAAAAAGAAAAAGGGATCTGTGATACTAATGTCAAATATTTTGAAATCAAGTTAAAAGTATTCAATAAGGGAAAGAAATGAGATTTAAATTATGCAAGATAAATGCACAATGAGGTTAGAACCATAATATATTTTTGTATATAAATAGCACACTAGAAGGAAGAAAAAGAAAATAAGAGAGGAGAAGAGAAGGGAGGGAGGAAAGCATAAATAAATAAATATATATCTGTATCTATGTATGTGTGTATAGATATATATATATCTATACACACACACACACACACACAAAGCACACACACACACAAGAACAGGATGAGTAAAGAGAATTGTCATAAAATACAGCAGAAATAGAGAAATTAAACTCATGTCTTTCAGCTCTTCTTAATGAAACATCCCAAAGAATAATAAACAGGGAATGCGATTATGTATTCTATAGATTTAAACAAAAAGACACATATAAAACTCCAATTTATTCTGAATAATAGTATTTTAACACACATATATATTCTCCACAATTCTCATATCTCCACAAATAATTAATTGGTTAATTAATTATTCAAAGTAGATATAATACTACTTTCTCTGATAACATGAGAGAGAAGAAAGAAAAGAGATAGAAGAAAAAAACTTTTAGTTATGAAAATTAAATATTTTTAGAAGTTTGATAAAGAGAAGAAAAAAACTACTGAAAATTAAATATTTCTCTCATAAATAGCTCTTGAATAAAATTGCAAAATATCTAGAAAATGATAGTGAAAATATAGTATATTAAAATACTATAAGACTAATAATGCTGAGAAAAATTAAGATTTAAATGCTTATCTACATAAACACATAATGATTAACTTTTTAAAAAATATTTTAACAATTCTCACTCTTTAAAATCAATTCTAGTGACTGGAAAAAAAATCAGGACATTTTTTTTTAACACATCCAAAGTTGGAATCTGTCTTTACTTCCTTTAATTATTATTCTATAGTAAGTCTTCAAGCTCCAGTTTGAGATGATCCAAGTCTTACATTTTCTGTTTTCCTACTGTAGCCCTCAGTGGGAGGTGTCCTATATTTTCTTCTCTTTAACTGTTTTTCTTATGAATGTCAGAAGGGTGATTTTTTTGTAACTTCCAGGACAGTTAGGTTATGTACTGTGACCTACAGAGTTCTTAAAGCCCAGCATAACCTAGTAAGATGACAAAAACTGGCAAAATGTTGGTTTTCTTCTAAATTTTACACTGTAATAAAAGACAGAAAATGAGAGCTTTTAACAACAACAACAACAACAAAAGCCAATTTAGGGAATCATTAATTAATTAAGATACAGAGATTTCAAGTTATATATTCCTGATATATGTATAAGGAACCCTAATATGTAAAAAAGTGTAATAAACTGGGCTGGAAAAGAAATTTTGAATTCCCTCTCCTCTGAATTCAGTTAGCTATAATAGCTACATTGATGAGTGATGGGAATCCTGTCCTCCTTTCTTCCCAGAATTACTTTTAGGTTATCTCTGTGTCTCAAGATCTTGAAATATTTTTGTATGAGGTAAACTACTGATCTCTGTGTGGGGAAAGGTGAAGAATGCATATTTTTCCTATCTAGCATATAAAATTTAGGTAATTAGGGTTTTCAATGTAAGCTAATGAGCAGTAAGATATACATACATCCATGATCTGCTGGGGTTATAAAGGAATAAGACAAGGTCACAGAAACTGGAATCACAAGCCTTTCACTTTGTCCCACTTCTGCTGAGACCAATTTGAAACATGTTTTTAATACTGGAGCCATAATATCTTTGAGCAAATGACTCTCTCAGTATCAAGCATTAACCGGGTCATTGACTGACTCAGAATGGATGAACAATGCCAAGCAATCAATATCATCTCCCACATATCTGTAGCGAACTGAGATTTCTGTTGTTTCATAATATCTCAACCTCCTACTCACTGCAGAAGGACTACAAATAAGATAAGCCGCTTTCTTTGTGTCATTTTCAAAATATTATTTGATCAATATTTATGTCCAATTGTATTATATGTTGTGTTGTGGATAGAGATGTACACATGAACATGATACTTGATATGTAATTCTGACTATGCTTTGGTAGCATTGACAAAGAACAGGTGAACAAGAGCTGAGGGAAAAATTGTGTGCTTGCCTCTAAACAAGGCCAATATATACATTTAGCATTAAAAGCGCCATCATCTAATGTAATGTAATGTGGCTTACATTGTTTATGAATATTCCTTAATAACAGATGCTACTGGGGACCATAATGAATAAGGAAAAATATTTAAGATATTTATGTAATATTTGGGTAATTAGGTATTTCGCATTTTGACAGAGATATTTTTCTATAAGCAAATACATAAAATTTTATATGCATATTTCTATCAGGATTTTTCTGGTTGAGATTAGAAAGATCTAATTGCCCAAATATTATGTAGATATTCTAAGTATCTAAACAAATATAAATAGCTTTATTTGAAAGGAAAATACTAGCCAACTTCCTATTTAAAATCTTTCTAAAGATAAGAAAAAGACAAACATCTAAATGTTAAACTAGTCAAAGCACAGTCAGAAATATTTTTTCAGATATTACCTCAATGTATATATCTCAGTTTTTAATATAATATTGAATAATTGCAAAATTATCCATCACTGGAATATTGTTAAATGAGTATCTAAATATGTAATGCTATAGATCTAATAAGTGGATGATGTAGATCACTTGCTCTCTCACTTTTTAATGCTCATTAAGTCATGTTATAATAGTTGAATTAAAAAATATTCAGTATTTTTATTGATTTTTTTCTTTATTGTTTACTGATACCTATTATAGTTATTTTAATTTGAAAAAAATAATTTGAAATTACCTATATTAACTTCATTGTAAAATCTTTCAATTTCTATTTTTATGCATTTTCATACCTTATGAAACAAATAAAAATATTATACGATTTATATTCAGTGTATTATTTTTGTGTTTGTAGATATTCAATGTCCCCATTTACCTTATTCTTATTTATTTTACTTAAGGTTACAAATGAAGATTAGGTTCACGTGGACCATAGAATATCAAAATAATTTTATAAATTGATTTGTTAAAATGAAAAAAGACTTGTAAGAAGAATTTAAAAGCATTTTTAATGGTCTGCATATTAAAGCAAATACTGTTCTTTAACCTAAAATGTTAAATTAAGGACAAAAAGCAGACTTTGACTCTCTTAAAAAATTGCTCTTATTTGCACTACAACATTGACCAGAACCCAATGACAATGTTTAAAAGTTATTTCTTTGTGCAGTTAACAGATAAAGATACATTTTATATATAAATTCAAATGTTGATTTTTATAATCATGATAGAAATTGAAGCTACTGTTTTCTCTTTCTCTGTAGATCAGAAGTTTTCAATTTATTCCTATTTCTAGTCAATGTTGATGACTTTACATGGGTAGAAATGATTTTATTTTTCAGAGGCTAGACAAATATTACTATAATGACTTTCTGAGGATAAGAATACTGAACCTCATTTTCAGCTGGGAATAGTTTCAATTCAGATCACCACAAACTGAATTGTATCTAGTATATTGTGAGACAGAGTCATTTTTGAACATTTGAAGCTGTTTGGAAGCTTTCGTTTTCTAAGAGCATGTACTTTTTATAGTTTCATTTTATCTATTAATTTTCTAAACTCTATTTTTCAATCTATTATATTATTAGGAATATTTAACAATTTTGGGGGTAGAAATTTATTTTTTGTGTGCATATGTTTTGTGTCTTTTTGAAAATTAAAATTTTTAGGTTTAGAGTTTATAATTTGTCTATTAAGAGATAATAGACATGCATAGACGTAATAATCAATTGCCATGGATTTAAGCA
>NW_006430723.1:4218512-4226941 GCF_000325575.1 Pteropus alecto | reverse complement strand
TATGTGTATGTATTTTGAATATTCAAAGGCTAAAGAAGAGTAATTTATCTTCTACTAAATAGTGATTGTATTACCAATTTTTCTAAGAAATAAATTCACAGCCACCATGCCAGGTCTGGTAATTTGCTCTGTGTCCAACATATACTCATTCTATGTATATGATAAATCAGATCTTCTCTTGTTGATACATTTATAATACCGAAAATATTTGAGTTTATTAATGACATTTTAATTATTTGAGAAATGAGTCAGCTGAATTAATAATAATAAAATAAAAACTCAGGACATTCATAACACTGTACAATACACAAAAGGTAATAGAGAATAGGCAGGTAAGTTACTGAAATAAAATAGAGTCAAAGACAGTAATATAGATTTCCGGTCAAGATGGCAAAATAGGTATAAACATTGTGTTTGGCTCCTCTCACAACTACATCAAAATTACAACTAAACTACAGAACAACCATCATTGAAAACTAACTGGAGTCTAGTTGAACAGTCTTACTTCTATGGACAAATAAAAGAGGCCAAATAGAGACTGGAAGGAGAGGTGGAGACAGGCTGATATGGAACAGGCTGGTGCCACACCCATGTGTGGCAGCTGAAAATCAGTAGAAATATCTTGACCACAGAGGTCTCCCTAGAGAAACAAGGGATCCCAGCCCCACTTTGGGCTCCCCAGACCGTGATTCCAGTGCTGGAAAAAGAAGTCCCCACAACATCTGGCCATGAAAACCAGGGAAGATAGTGTGCAAGTGACATGGAGGGCTGTAGGAGTCCTGCACATGGACTTACTTACTGACAGACTTACTCACTCTGGGCTCTGGTGTTTGAGCAGGAGTTCAAAAGCTCCAGGGACATACGGGGAAGAAGTGAATTGTCTGGCTTTGGTGTGAGGGCTGGAAGGATAGCTTTCTTCCAGGCAGAAGTGCTGGAAGAGGCCACTGTTACTATGTTGGGCCCTGCCCCCACGCAGCATGCAGACTCAGGCAGTCACTGTATCTGCGCTTCCATTAACCTGGATAACACTGGTCACTCCACTCTGGTGATTCCCTGAGACCTGCCCCTCTCAACTTATAGGCCCACCCAGGCCACTTCCAGTGGCTTTTCTATACAAATGGCCTATCTTGGCTCATGCTGTGAACTTTTCTAGAATCTCTCAAAGGTTCAAAAATCCAATAAAGCAGCATCTGGCTTTAGCATGTGCTGTACTTCTTACTAAGCAGACTGGGCAGGCACCAGAGTCCTGCTAAAGTGAATCCTGCTCCATAGGGTCAGACTTGCACAACAACTCCTCCACTCTAGTCACCAACCAGTCCTCACAACCAATCAGCCCAAGGGTCAATCCCTCTAGTTGACTTGTAAACAGCAACCAAGGCTCAACCACAACAAGAGTGCATATACAACCCATACAAGGGACACACATAGAACACGTGGCTTAGATGAACAGTGAGACAGTGCCAGTGGGCCCTAAAAGACATTTACTACCTAAGACTACTCTACAGGAGACATAGTGGCTCTGCCTAAAGCATAGAAACCAACACAAGGAGGCAACCAAAATGAGGAGACAAAGAAATATATCTCAAATCAAATCACAGAACAAAGCTCTAAAAAAAAGAACTCAACAAAATGGAGACAAGCAACCTACCAGATGCAGAGTTCAAACACTGGTTATGAGAATGCTCAATGAACTTAGGGAAAATGAACTCAGTGAGAATTTTAACAAAGAGATAGAAAACATAAAATTGAACCAGTTAGCAATCAAGACTACAATAACTGAAGACTATCTTAGAGAAAATCAACAGTAGATTAGATGAAGCAGAGGGTCAAATCGGCTATTCAGAAGACAAAGTAGCAGAAAACACCCAATCAGAACAGCAACAAGAAAAATATTTCCAAAAATAAGGATAGTTTAGGGGTTTGGAACAACATCAAGCATACCAACATTCATATCATAGGGGTACCAGAAGATGAAGAGAGAGAGAGCAAGAAATTGAAAAGCTAGTTCAAGAAATGATGGCAGAAAACTTCCCTAACCTGGTGAAAGAAATAGGCATACAAGTCCAGGAAGCAGAGAGTCCCAAACAAGATTAATCCAAAGAGTCTCACATCAAAGCACATCATAATTAAAATGCCAAAGTTAAATGCAAAGAGAATCTTAAAATGAACAAGAGGAAAGCTTTTAGTTATCCATAAAGGAGCTCCCATTAGACTGTCAGCTGATTTCTCAGCAGAAACTTTGCAGGCCAGAAAAGATTGGCAGGAACTTTCAAAGTGATGAAAAGTAAGGACCTACAACTAAGATTGCTCTACCCAGCAAAGCTATCATTAAGAATTAAAAGACACATAAAGCTAAAGCAGTCCACCAAATCAGTATTACAAGAAATGTTAGAAGAACTACTTTAAGAAGAAGAGGAAGAAAGTATAATATGAAAAAATATGAACAATAAAATGGCAATAACTACATATCTATCAACAATTACTTTAAATGTAAATGGATTAAATGCTGTAATCAAATATAGGGTGACTGAGTAGATAAGAAAACAAGAACCTTCCATATACTGCTTACAAGAGACACACTTCAGATCAAATGACACTCAGACTGAAAGTGAGGAGATGGAAAAAGATATTTCCTGAAAACAGAAATAAACGAAAATGCTAGAGTAATAATACTTATACCAGACAAAATAGACTTAAAAACAAGGACTATAACAAGAGAAGATGGAGGACCCAGTAATCCCACTTCTGGGTATTTATTTGAAAAATCCAAAACACTACTTGGAAGGGACATGTGAATCCATATGTTCATTGTAGCCTTATTTATAATAGCCAAGATATGGAGGCAGCATGAGCATCCATCAATGGAAAAAAAAGAGTTGGTAAATATATATGAAATACTCCCCAGCCATAAATTTACATTACATACACACATGTATATATTATGATCTGTATATATATACACACACACACACACACACGCATACATACATACAATAAAATATTACTCAGCCATGAAAAAAGAATAAAATTTGGCTATCTGCAACAACACCGATGACCTAGAGAGTATTGTGTTGAGTAGACTAAGCCAAATGGAAAAAAACAAATGCCATATGATTTCACTTATATGTGGAATCTAAAGAACAAAACAAACAAATAAAACAAAAACAAACTCATAGATACAAAGAGAAAAATGATGGTTGCCAGATGGAAGGGGAATTGGGGGAGTGAGTGAAAAAGGGGAAAAAATCGAGAAGTACAAATTGATGGTTACAAAGTAATCAAGGGAATATAAAGTATGGCATGGAGGCATATTGTCAATAATATTGTAATAACTATGCATGGTGTCAGATGGGTACTACATTTATGAGAATGATCACTTTGTAAGTTATATAAATGTCTAATGACTATGTTGTACACTTGAAAGTAATATAATATTTTATGTCAACTGTAATTAAAAAATAAAAATTATTTTAAAAAGATTTAATAATTGATATAGGTAGATATAAACTGAAAGTCGTATTTATCATTATATTTAATTTTTATATTTTATTGGTCAAATAATTGAAGTTATATTAGGAAATACAAAAGTGGTAGATTTTATTATTCTTCACAATTAATCTGTCTCTCTTCCTTTAAGAGAATTGATTATACATTCCTACCCATTACAATGTCATTTCATTGCAGACAAATAAACATTCCACTGCTTTCACTTTGGACTAGGTCTTATAGTTTGCTTTGACCAACGGGACTGTGAGTTCACCCATACTATGTGTGAGCAGGACCTTTAGGAGACCTTGTAAATCTGTCAGGCCTTTCGTTCTTTTCTCCTTTACACAAAAATACCATTTCTCAAATAGAAACTCTTTCTCAGCCTGAGTCCTAAAAGGAAGGGATATGTGGATCAGAGCAGCTACAACTGAATCTTAGTTACCATTATATAATGCTGCTGTAAGCCACTGACTTTTTTTTTAACCTTTGTAAATCTGACGAATAAACCAATTAAAATTCATTTTTTAAAGTGCACCCAATCATATTACTGACCACAGGCACAATGTCTTACAGCAGATCTCTAGAACTTATTCACGTTGCATAACTGACATTTTATACCCGTTGAACAGCAACTCGCTGCTTTCCCCACCCCGATGCCCGGGCAACCACCATTCTGCCCTTCGTTTCTATGAATTTCGCTTTTAGATTCCACATATAGGTGGAACCATGAAGTATTTGTTCTACGACTGACTAATTTTTCTTAACATAACATCCTCAGAGTTCATCCGTATTATTGCTTATAGCAGGATTCTCTTCTTTTTTGAAGGCTGAATGACATTCCATTGTGTGGATCTACCACATTTATCCATTCATCTGTCAATAGACATTTATGATGTTTCTGTATCTTAGTTACAGTGAATAATGCTGCAAGGAACATATCTTTTTGAAATTCTTATTTCAATTCTTTTGAAAATATACCAAAAGTAGGAATATTGGATCATATGAAAATTATGTTTTTAATTTTTTTTGAGAAACCTTCCATTCTTAATGTGGTTTCAGTAATACTGACTCTACTTCATATCTTTGACTTATGTTACATCAAGCAGAGCATGGATTTTTTTCAAGTGGTATACTGAGATTAAGGATCTCTCCTGGAATTGTTAGAAGAGAGGCATTACATCCTTCTACTTCCACATGGGGACCCGAACTTGGCAGAATACAGGCTGGTCCTGCTGCAATAATCTGCATTAATAAGGACAGAGTCAACCTGTGAAGGGCTCTTGGATCAATCAGCATCTAAAACAATCAACTTTCGGTTAAATGAAATAAATATTTCCTATTTTTAGAAATTGTTAGTTGGATGCGTTAGCCATTTTGCTACAGAAAATCAGTAATGATTATATTTTTTCCCAAATTTTTATTTTTTATCCAAAAATTTTAATAAATCTATATGCTGTTGCATTTGGCACATAATGATTAATTTCTCTTAATATTTATGTAACTTTTGAATTTATCAAATAAAATATTTCTATTGTTTTTTTATTTAGAATTATTTTATTTGGAATTCTATTTGTCAGATGTAGGTGCTGCTGTATATATTTTTTTCATTTTATTATGTTTTGTTCCATTGCTGTATTTTCGTCTTTTTTATGTTATTTAATTTTAGGTGAGTTTCAAGAAAACATCAAAGATTTGAATTTTGTTTTTGAGTCAAAATATATTTATCTTGTCTTAATTTATCTCTACTGAAAATTTTTAGAGTAATTGTGTATTGTGAGATTATATCTTTTTCCTTGTTTTCATTGTTATGCGTCATTGCTGTTTCTTAAATTATGCTATATCCATGATATTTTGCAATATCTCTTTTGCCCTTTGAATCATTTAAATTATTATTTTATTTATAGTTAAATTTCTTAAGTTATTCTATTTTTAAATTATATTAGCTCATACCAAACAAAATGTTCTCCCTGATGCTTTTTTAGCTTTAGAAAATAAGGTAGCTACTCTTTTATATCGATAACTTCAGAGTAATATTCTCATAACCATTTTAATAGCTTACTATTGAACTTTAATCTTTGTTGACATTTTTCCCACTAATTTATTTTTAAAAGCAATGTTTCAATAAATATTTTTGTACATGTGTATTTTTACAAACTAATCTAGATATATCTTTAATCAAAATCACTGTAAATTTATTTTGCAGGTTAGAAATTATGGGCTCTTTAAAGTCTTTGATATTTAATGATAATTTGTGTTTGATACATATTGACAACTAGAATGATTACATCAATTTATATTGCCATTATTAGTGCATGTAAAAGCCTTTCTCTTCACACGTACCATTGATCATCTGATAGGTGTAAATTATCTCAATACTTTAAAAATGTTTCTGCTGATAGTTCTTGTATATTTATATTTTTATTAAATATATAAATATATATACATATATATATATATAGAGAGAGAGAGAGAGAGAGAGAGAAAGGTAAAGAATTTTCATAAAAAAAATTTCATTTTAATAAAGGTCTGTCAAGAAAAAAAGATATAAATCCAGTAATCTAGTCTATACCTTACATGTTAGACATGAGAACACAAGACCCTTTGAAATTAAGGGTCATATACAAGGTCACAAAGCATAAGACAACCAGAATCAGTGCACTGCTGCCCTGATGTGTGAGATTGCTTTCAAATTGCTCCACTGGGCATCATGTGGCTGGGAATGTGTCCACACGCTTGTTAGTTTCTGATAAGGTGTTTAGAATATTGTTAGTGTGGGAGTAAGTATGACATGTGTTTATTTTTGGCCTTCCACTTTTAATCCACAGAGTACAAAATATAGCCACTAAATAAATGGTAAGAAGGCAAGAAATGGGCTATTTCTCCATTAGTCTAGAGACTATGTGCCCAGGGACTCCATGTTTTGGGAGACCATCTGCTGTGTATCTTCTTATTGATTTAGATTGTTTGTGTCTATTACTTTCTATAAAGTCCTAGAATTTATACAGCTGCCATATTTAACATATATACATATATGTTAAATATATACAGTTTTTACTTTTTCTGTTGCTTTTACTTATTTATAAGATGGTTTAACTGATTTTATCATGTTTATCTACTTCTATTAAAATTCTCCCAATATACCTCATGTATTGTTCATTTTAACATTATTTAACAATATCTCATCTGTCTGATATTCTGAGTTATGTTTATTTATTTTATACTGGTTTTTTAATTATATAATTGCTTTAGTTTTACTCTGGCTCTTAATTATTTTATTTTAGCTTTATTTCACATCTTTGCTATTCAATATATTTTTAGTTTTCTAATTATTTTGTTTACTTGATTTTATCAATGAACAAGAGGAGGCAAAGCCACAGAGGGAACTTATATGAGAATAAGTTGGTTTTCATTGATCCTCTTCCAGCTTTGGTTAAATGACTCTACATGCCTCCGGGGTTGAATTCCCAGCCAGAGCAAATTTAAGTAAATAAATCTGAACTCACTCTAACTTTTAAAAACAATTCGTTAAGAGCTTTATTGACATATAATTCATATACCATACAATCCACACATTTAAAGCTTACATTTCAATGGCTTTTCAAAAAGTTGTGCATCCACAACCATGATGAATTTTAGAAAATTTTTATTATTGTTAAAAAATAAAAACTCACGTCCATAGCTGTCATCCCTCAAATCCTCCTTTTCTGTAAACAATAGGCATCCACTAATCATTTTTTTGTTTCTATAGATTTACTTATTCTGATATTTTATATAAATGAAACCGTACAATATGTGGTCTTTTGTAATTCGCTTCTTTGATTTTGCATTGTGAACAAGGTGAATCCATGTTGTAGCATGCGTCAGTACTTTATTCTTGATTGTTGAATAATATTCCATTGCTTCTTTCAATCACATTGTATGTATCCATTCAATAGTTGGTGGACATTTGGGTTGTTTCCACTTTTTAAATTATGCTGCTATGAACATTTGCGTACATGATTTTGTATGGACATATGTTCCCATTTCTCTTGAGCATATACCTAAGGATGAAGTTGCTGGGTCGCATGATAACTGTGCTTAATTTTTCGAAGAATGGCTAAGTGTATTTCAAAGCAACTTTGCCACTTTACAGTCCCACAAACAGTGTACGGGGGTTCTGATTTCTCTATATCCTTGCCAACAATTGTTATTATTTGTCTATTTTCATTATAGCCAACCCAGTGGGTATAGAGTGCTATCTTATTGTGGTTTTGATGTACATATTGATGGCTAATGATGTTGAACATCTTTTCAAGTGCTCATTAGCCATTTACCTGCAGAATTTCTTTGAAGAATTGTGTGTTTAAATACTTTGCCCATTATTTAATTTTGTAGTCTTTTTATAATGCAGTCATAATACATTTTTATATATTCTAGGTACATGGGATAGCAAAATACAGTCCCTTGTTAGGTATATAGTTTGTAAAATTTTTCTCCCATATGTGCTTTGAAAATTACCTTTACAGGTGCTCATTGTTTTTGCATGTTGTTTTATTTGCTTTTAGCCTGTAGAATTTCCTTGAGTATTTCTTTCATTGTAGCTCTGCTCACATTAAATTCTCTCAGTTTTCTTTATCTAGGAATTTATTTATTTTTTGCTTTGATATTTGGAAGATAGTTTTATCTATGGCCTCCACTGTCTCTGATGAGAAGTCAACTGTCGATCTTATCTTGGTTCCTTCCTTTGTGACAGTTGTTTATCACTTGTTTCTCTCAAGATATTCTCTTTTTTTTCCTTTCCAATTTTTTACTATGATGTGTCTAGACATGGATCCTTTTGTCTTTATCCTAGTTGGAGTTTATTGAGCTTAGATGTGTGGATTAATATTTTAATGTTTTTCATCAAATTAGGAAAGTTTTTAACTATTAATTATTTGTATATTTTTTTCTGTTTCTTTCTT
>NW_006430723.1:4195522-4218497 GCF_000325575.1 Pteropus alecto | reverse complement strand
TTCATAGGCTCATATTTGTGTGTCCCTTATGGTGATATATAACAACACTTGATTGGAAGCTCAGGAGAGAGAGAGCCCCATATTTTTTATCAACTCACCGAGATTTGAGCATCTATAAACTGAGCTGTAGTGATGGGAAAGAATGAGTGGGTTTTGACTTAAATTCCATAGATTCTAGCTAGTCGTATAGAGATTAGTAGATTTCCTTGAATAAATGTTTCGTCATTTGCTCTATGCCTTAAGGACAATTTCCACAGATTCTAAAATGATTGTGTTTTTATAGATTTTACTAGTTTCACTTGTTTTGCTAGGGAGTGGGTCCATGGAGCTCTTCATGCTACCATCCCAGAAGTTTGTTTCATGTTTAGCTCTTAGAATAATAATGAGTCAGTTTTTGTTCATGAACAAAAACTTTACTCATGCCCTCACCATGAAATCACAAGTAACTACTGTGTGCCAGATACTATTATTTTAAAAGATACTGTAGACAAAAATATTTGCCTTCCTGTAGCTTATATTCTTGGGTTTTTTTTTTTTTTGGTATACATTATTCTACATTATTCTGTTTTGCATGCTATCACAAAATATTTTCATCACGTTAGTGAACTCAATAAAGATTGCCATTGTTTCTTTATTATCTACACGATAGAATTTAAAGTTACCTTCTACCTCACGGCTCTTTACACTTAGGTCCCAAGTTACGTTTCCAGGTAAACTTTCCACTTCTCCCTTGTATGAAGCCCTCATAATTTTTTTTTTTTTGCAATTAAACCCACTTTTTTCTTAATCATAGCCAGTGTAATCTTACTTGACCATGTTTATATATGCCAGATCCGTAGGAACACATTTATTCACATTTATTTTAATTCAATCATTCTCATCTTCCAAAAAGCAGCTCACCAACAAATTCCTGAGGAAATACAGCCTACTCTAAATAGATCATCTCTGTCTTGCATTTTCTCCAAGAATTCTTTATAGAATTTTGTTTTCATTGGATACCTCTCTGAAGCTTTTTCATATTATCAGCTATTCCATTTCACATCCACATGTAACCAACTGAATTTGAGCTTCTTGAACATAGCATTAGTTCTTATTTATTTTTTCCAATAAAAAAATGAGTTTTTTGAGTGTACAATGTATATAAAGCATAAATTAAATACTTTCAAAGATTTAATTTTAATTAAAAAATAAATCAAATTTTATTTAACTTGATATTTTTCACTCATCACTTTATTACAATAGGTGACTAATATTTCATTGTTCAATACTTAAGACAAAGAAGAAGTTAAATGCACAGATTATTTAAAATTTCTCTTCTTTGCAATATCAATTTGTGTGATAGTTTTAAAGTTTTGTTAACTAACTCCCAATATCTCACTGGTATCTGAAATTCTTCCAATTGTGGCATTTATCCAAATATTTACATATTTTTCTTACCTCATACTCAAGAAAAAGAAGAGGGAAGTGCATTGCTAAAACTTCCATAATTTATAACTTTGTATAGGTTACAAGAAAGACAACAATATTGTCTGATTCTGAAATTAGAACATAAAATATCCGAAACAATTTTGATTTGAATCAAAAAGCAATAAATCATTTTAGTAGTGTGTTTTGTGAAAGAGCCATGTTGCAGTTTTGATAACTCAAGTATTTATGGAGACAATAAAATAAAATATAGACTTCATAAGAAAACTCAGGATAGATTTTCAAAATGTTAATATTACTTTCCCACTTTCCCCTCCCTCAAAATAACCTGATATTAATATTTGGGTTGATGTTCAAAAAGTCAGTTTCATTTAAAGTAACTTTTTCCTGAATGAAATCTTTGCTACTCAATCTATTTTATGTATGTTCTACCAATATTAAATGACATTTTGAAATATCAATAAGATGCAGGCTTCAGGCAAATTTAATTTTAATCTATACTTCAATCAGAAAAACATTTTTTAACACACTAAGCCATGATTGTTTCTTTTTTATTTTTAATGTTCACACACAGACACACAGGAAATATATGTGCAAAAGGTATAAAAAGGAAAGGTTTAATATTTGTAATATAGATGTAACATGTCATATATAGATTAAAATCTAGATAAGCACATCATAATAATAAAATCAGTAAAGAAGTATCCTTTTCTTAAAAAGCTACATATTTAAAATATAGTCTTTTCAAACACCCAGTAAATGATCACACACACAAACACATTTTCGTGCAGTCACACACACCCACATAAAAGCATCTGTATCGAAATTGTAAGCCTAAGGAATTAAGCAAATTCCTCCAGAGCTACCCCCAGCATGGCTCATGGGCCAACAGCAACATCATCTGGAAGATTGTTGGAAATGAGAAATGTTGGGCCTCATTCTACCATCTCAAATCAGAATCTGTGGGGTTGGGTGCAAAAAGTCTGTGTTTTAACAAGTTCCCTAGATGATTCTCACACATACTAAATTTTGAGGTCTTTAATCTGAAACTGTGCTAGTTTTCCTCTAAGCTGTATACACTCTTCACTATGTTAAGAAAATGATCCTCAAGCCTTCTTTGTTTTCTTCCTAGCATATATAAAAATTTCTGTCCTATGAAGCAATATGAAGACACAATGAACCAAGAGAAACTAGAAATATTTCTTACGGTATTATATTTTTTAATCGATGTTTCTAAAGGGAAAAAGTACTGCTTGATTAACCTACTTTATTATGCAGGGGAAGTCCAATGCATATTTGTATTATTAAGTATAGCAAATTATATATTTTAAATGCTTGTCATTTAAGGAGAAATATCCTGAATACACTTAAGCCAAAGTTGAGATTGAAAATTAAGTACAATTCTCATAGGAATTATGATATGGTTTCCCATTTTTCATTAGCCCATTAGTTCAAGGATTAATTGTGCCTTTAACTTCTCTGTTAAGTAGTGAATGTTTAATGTTTGGCTGCATGTGAAATGTAATTCCATTTGCAGCATTTGCCAATGTAATACCAGTCTTCTCGTCCATGAATTTCCCTTCAACTATGGTCATATTTTCAGTGTGATACATTGAATTTTCATCTGTTCATATAGGATCCAGAAATCTTTAATATCAGATTACTGGGAATTTGCTATAAATGGTTGTAGGTCAAACAGTGGCTTCAATTTAGTGAGGCCAAGTTGCCAGTAAATTTTGGAGGTTGATTATGATTTATTAAAGATTCTCTCAAGGTAGATACACATAAAATAAGGTATTGTAATTTGAAATCATTAAGGATGGCAACTTAGTAGAACATGAATCCTTCCTTCTTCTTTTAATTAACTGCTAGATTAAATTTGTAGTTCCGTGAATAGTTTTAATTCTATTTTTCTATCAGTCTACTCTTATTCTTTTTAATGAATTTGAAATACAGTAGTCTTTAGAAATGTGTTTAAATATATTTATTCTCCAGTACTGAGGGCTTTTACATTCTGCCCTCCAAAGAATATGTGCTGATTCCTTTCTCTCAATGCATGGTCAACCATCACCTCCAACACACTAGTCCAATGACGTATTCCATTCAAGTAGACCCAATTCATGAATCATTATTATCAAATTTTAATTATGCTGAGATGTTATTCATTGCATTTTCATGAGTGATGGTCGATATAAAGTCCTTCACAATTTATTGCTTGTGGTGCCAATGATTTTTCTATAAGCTTCCAGATATCAAAGTTCCATGGGGTGAGGGGGGGGGTGGTCAAGTTTCATAGAGTCCACTTTATAGCCTTTGACTATATATATAATATATATAATATATACATATAGTCAAAAAATATATATATCTGATCTCATTTTGCAGAAAATCTCTGCTCTGATTGAAATATATACATATATATTCCTATAAAAAAAGCATAAGTTATGTTTTTATTTTTATTTCTCATTATCTAACCATAGAGATTGAGATTAAAAGAAGTATTGGTAGTAGTCTGTGCACATTTTTTTTAAATCAATGTTACTTTAATTTTTCTCCCTCTTTAAAAAAAATGAGGCTGTGATTTAAGTGTTTAGATTTTACACAGTATGAATAATTTAATGCAAAATATGTCGTGAGTTAGGACGTGGATCCATAGTGTAGCGGTTAGCACATCTGCTTTACACGCAGAAGGTCTTGAGTTCATGCTCCAGTGCAGACACCAACCATGGTCTATGGCCATGCCACCCTGAAAAAGCCCAATGTCTGATCTTGGAAGCTAAGCAGTGTCGGGTCTGGTTAGCACTTGGATGGGAGACCACCTAGGAAAACCAGGGGCTGTAGGCATAAATAATAATAAATAATACAAAAAATTTGTCATGAATTGAAAAGTATATTTAAACTAACGTGAATAAGTGAAAATATTATGATTTATATCTGTCTATGATACATTGGGTGGGTAAACTGTAACTAGACCATCTCCCTTTGCTATTGTATTAGTAAATGAAAGATAAACTTCTACTTCTGATTTACTGTCACTGGGAGAGAAAGACTAATGAGAAGTGCTTATATGTGCTAAATGGATAACATCTAGAAGTAAGGCACTTTAAAATATCTGTGTTCTGATAAGCTTATACAGCCATTTGGCATTACTATAAATTCTCATACCTATTTCCTCAGCTCTCCCTGTAGTCCAGTGCATAAAACCCATATAGCCATGCTAGGGTTCAGAGGGAGCTATTAACACAGTACCTCACATCAGCCTCATCAATTAAAGAGAAAAATGGTCAGATCTGGGAAAACAATATAATGCTGAAACCAAGTTTTTAGGAGTATATTCAGGGAGAAGAGGGCCAGATTGATGCCATAGCTGTATTATTTTCCTTTTTGTGTAATCAGTAAATGGGCCTTTTATATTGGTCAGTGTGAGTATTTAATTTAACTGAGCAATGTGAATCATCTAGGATAGTGGTCAGCCAACTTTCCATAAAAGTTCAGATAGTACATATTTTAGGTTCACCAGCCATAACTGTCTCTGTACCAGCTACTCAGCTCTGCATTATGGCATGAAGCAGTCATAGGCAATACATAAATAAACTAACGTGGCTGTATTTTTATATAACTTTTATTATTTATGCTGAGATTTGAATTTCATGTAATATTCTAGTGTCATGAAATATTATTCTCCTTTTTATTTTTTCAATTATTTAAATATGAAATCATTCTTGGCTCATAGACCATATAAAAACAACTTAAATAAGCTTATGTATGTAAAATTTAGGTTTCAGCCCAAAGGATATATTCTAAGAGAATCTTTAAAAACAATTTATGTTTTGTTTTTAATCTTTAAAAACAATTTATGTTTTAGATTTAAAAAAGAGAGTGTGTATCTAATAGGTATAATAGGTATTGGTATAATATAAGTCACAGAGAAGAATGTTTATTTGTGAAAGTTTTACCAAAGTAGACTATGGGAGAAAAATACAAGATAAAATCCCAAGCCATCAAAAATTTTGCAATTCATTGGTTGAAGATCAGCAATAAATAGTAACACAACAAATGTGATGCATATTATAAAATATGTAAAAATCATTTTTAAATGTAAGGGACACATATTATGAATTAATTTTGTCTGTTTTAAGCTATGTTCTATAGAGAAGGTAGCATATTATATGGATTTTAACAAATGTGTAGAATTTCAAAATAAAAAAGCATTTCAGGTAGATGGAATAAGAGAAACAAAAGCATTGATGTAAAATATATGAATATTACAAATTGAACAAAGTTGAGTGTTGCTTGAAGACTTACATGGGAATTAAAGACTAGGCAGTAAATGAGGAGCCTTTAATATTTATGAATGAAAATTAGATATAGGCATAAGTAAGTAGTGGAAGCATAAAAATAAATTGGAAGTAATGTTATATTTAAGAAATAGACACCAACTAGAAAAACATAAATTCAGTCTTGGTACATATGATATATGCTTATAATAGGCAATGTCAGGAGAAATGAATAGGTCTGCTTAAAAGAATGTTTTAGAGATATTGTTTATTTCATTGAGATGTGAAGAAGAGAAGGAAGTCGAGGCTAAATCAACTTTCAGTCTTAATAACAGGAGGTATTAATTCCAGTAATATCAGGTGTTACATACTTTACAGGTCACATACACTTTCACATATGGAATTTAATTTAAATTAATCAATTGATTCAATAAACTAAGCAAATCAAGTATTAATATTTTCCTTTTCTTATAAGAAAATTTTTTAGTTATTTAAAATTCTGGATATATGGCACTATAAAAGCAGATGATTAAAAATAGTATGTTTGAGTATAACTCCACTATCTTGTTTCACTAGTTGAATGCTCCCTAACATAAATTTTGGGTACATTGAGCATAGCAGCGAGACTTCCTGAAAGTTAGGAATGTGGAAAATGTGGCATATAGATTTTAACGGATGTTATTACAGAGATAGCAACAGAAGTAGGGAGAATAAATGAAATTTCCCCTGGGTAGAAAGTTTAAAGTAATAAAAATACAAAACAAACAAACAAACAAAAACCTTTAATGTCTTTCTATTTTAATGTTTCTGATGTGAAGTAAAAATAGTGAAAATTGAGGGTGATAAATGCCAAGGCAGTAGCCTGATTATTGGCTTTGGAGCACTGCATGACAAAATCCCTGATGAACACTACATGATCAAAGTGGCATTTATATGATCAGATGAGATAGGCACAAGCCAAGAAGGAGAATTAAGAGGAAACAACCACAAGCGAAAACAACTTAGAGCAATTTTCTGTAGCTGTAGGTAACTGGAGAGGGCAGACACAGGCCAGTTAAACTTACATGACACCATTAGCAATAGGGGAGGTTCTCAAAGAAAGCTGTGTGTCTCAGACAATGGTAAAAACAATGTTGAATAATACAAGCAGATATATTTTGTCAAATCTGAGATATTATCTATTAAAAGATGAACCATAATTTTTATAAACCAGTAATATAGAAAAACTGCTACTAATTCAATGCTAACAAATTATACTTTTTTAATTCAGAATTTTATTTTATACTTAATGAAAAAGATAATTTGATGAACCTTGATTTATACATGCTTTTTGTACAAACATAAATAAAAAATATAAGCAAAGTAAATTTAAGATATCATTAAAAACTATTTTCCATTCATAGTCGAATACTGAGTTACTTTTCAACTTAGAGTCATCTTTTGTGGAAACAGAATTCTCTATGTTATTATGAAGGTCGAAGAGTATTTCACCAAAAGAAATAGATTATCATGCTAAGTAATATAAGTCAACAGAAAAAATTGAGAACCATATGATTTCACTTATATGTGAGATATAAAACAAAACAAATGGACAAGAGAAACAAAAACTCACAGACACAGACAACAGTTTAGTGGTTATCAGAGAGAAAGGGGGCAAGGGAGGAAGTAGAAAGGGAGAAAGGGAGTCGAATATGTGATGACAAAAGGAGATTTGACTTTGGGTGGTGAACACACAATGCAATATACAGATGATGTATTATCAAATTGTACACTTGAAACCTATATAATTTTATTAACCAATGTCACCTGGAAAAATTTAATAAAACAATATAAAAGCATCTTTGAGATTTTTTTCCAAAACTGTTGAACAACCTACCATAACAACAGAGAGAACAATTAGGAAAGATTATGAAAGGACACATGGATCATATATTCAACAGAAATAATTAACAAAATATATCCATGAATCTCAAAATATATGTGGTTGTTGCCAAGCCATCATCAACTACTGAACAGTCTTGAATTCCCACTGTCTGGACTTAGTGGAGGGGGTAAAAACGGTAGGTAGGTAGAGAACTGATATGGAGGTAGAGCCCAGAAATCACCAATAAATACAAAATTCCCAAAGAAGAGAAAAAATAAGGGATGAGGGCATTTTGGTATGCGGGTCTGAGAACAACTAGTAAAATTGGGGGAATTTTTTATTGTCTCTAAGTTGTAGATGACTAAAAAAGGTACAGTTAGTAATAGTCTACAAGGCATAAAATGTGTTTAATTATTTGAGGATCTGGAAATATTTAAAAAAAATACTTCCTTCTAGAAATACAAAATGTCACCTTGGGGAAACACTTCTGGAAGACTTATTTGTACTGAGCAGGGCAAGAAAATTGAATTCAAAGGAGTATAAAGTATAGGAGAGAGGGGACATGTTAAATGATACTATCAGAAAATAGACACATAACAAATATATATCTCTGTTACTCTGTATGTTTGAAATATATTAAAAAATTAAACATAAAGTCCCCATTCTCTCAAAATTCACTATCTAACACATTTTTGGGAACATATTTATATAACATAAGACTATTTTATTTCAAATGTTTGAAGAAATGGGAGAAGGAAATAAAAAGTTGAAGACAAAAGATGATATTATAATAAAAGTTTATGCAGAATTCTTAAAGCATTAAAAAATAAAAATTCCAGTAATTTAAATTAAAAACTTATTAGTTTAAAAAGTACCTAGGGAGAGAATTAGTGAAAGGGTGAGAAAGCATAAGAGCTTTTTGTAATGAACAGAAAGAAAATATGAAAGAAAAGACAAATGATAAAAGCGCTAAAATAAAAAAAGATCAAAGGCAATCTAATAAGAATTCTAGAAGAAGAGATAAAAAGGAGAAAAGGAAATAATCAAAGAAACAATGGCAAGAAATTTTCTAAAATTGATGGAAAAGAGAATCTCTGGATTTAAGCAGCATTATTAACCATAACTAGGATATATTCATGGCTAGACAAACACCATTCATGAAACAAACACCAAAGACAAGAAAAGACAGGAAACACAACTTGCTGCTAAAGGAATAGCAATTGACCAACAACTGAGTACTCAACCGCAACTACTGTGTGAAACTCAAACTCTTTAAGTGAAAGATTTTTCATCTCCTATACTGCAGATAGTCTTCATAAATTATATAGTTCTTCTGAATGAGAATTTTGTTAGTTTCCCCATTTGTTTGTTTGTTTGTGCAGTTATTTATTTTGTCGGTATAAATTCCTGGGCATTTATTTTATAATTTAGATTATAATCAAATGCTACTTTATTATTATTATTAATAGTTTACATAGTTTGCTCAAATTTTTCCAGTCTTAGACATGTGAACTCTTTCAGTTGGCTTTCGTGTTTCTTTGACACACCGACTTTTGTGTGAGTGCATGTGTGCTGTTTGTTTTTAACTTTCTTTTTTTCTCTGGCAATACAAATGCTATTTACTGTCCCAACCTTATAAGCAGCTATTTCTCCAAGGTATCCTAGTTCTCTTTATTTAGCAAATGGTATTAGAAACTAAGGTCTGGGCAATAAGTATGCTCATTGCTTGAGAGAATCTTCTTAAAATCATTTATCCATAACACTTTTTTTTTTTCACTCAAATCAATTCTCCCAATTACCTCAAAATTCAATTTGTAATTTGACTTCTTTTCTTCTACCTTATAGTGTATAGGTTAAATACATAGGGTATATTTATATTGACCATATAGAAATGTTTGTCCATGTGTGTGCATGGATTTTTTTTTTCCCTTTACTGCAAAATTATTTTGAATGTACATATGCTAAGTGCTCTTCTGTCAAAATCCAAAGCCTGGGGTAAAAGTTATTTTTTACTTGGAGATTTCTGTGGTATAGTATAAATATGGATTCAAACCTACATGTCTTAAGGATGCAAATTTTTTATTTCTCAGAAGATTTAGCCACCGAGCTTTCTTACTTTCATCTCTAGTCTTACTTTTATAACCACTTAATTTCTCCAAGAAATTAACCACTTAATTGACAATTCATACCTACTTCCCTGGTTTAATTTTCACTCATTATTTCACCTCTAAATTTTCCTTTGTTTGGTTTAACAAAAAGTATAGCCTTTCTAATATTTCCTCCACCTCCTCAGTATAGTATAAAATTTGTAACAAGAAGAGTTTGAAGTTACTTTAGCTTGCTCCATTGTCAAAACCAGAAGTCTCTATTCTAATAATTTTCAGATCCTTATTGCGAGTAATTCAATAAATTGATGTTATTACTAGTAAGAATGACAGAGAATAAAAAAAAAATCCATTCCAAGTAATAAAATATGGAAAAGTAAAGTAATTGTGAATTATTTGGGACTCAAAAATTCTACAGTCAGACTGAAAAATATGTACTTTTTTTTGTTCCATAAACTATCCAAGGTATCTGATTGCTATTTATTAACAGTGCAGGATTTTTTAGATTTTTTTTTTTTTAGTTAGATATAGAAAAAAATGGTAAAACATGCTTCTCATAGAACACAATTCCATTTTTAATTGTAAATAAGATTACTAAATTATTTAATTTTCAAATCCAGACAAGTTTTAAAATAAAAGGGGACAAAAAATTGATTAAAAGCTTAGATATATGTAGATGTGTTAAATAAAATTTATATATGTATATATATTTCTTTATTTACTGATGGCAAATGTGTTGTTATATTTATGAACCAATAAAATACTTCTTATAAATTTTTTCATAAATTTATTTTTTCCCCAAAAATATGCATTAAAAATCTGAGAGAAAATAACTTTTATTACTATTTCCTCCATACCTGAACCTTTTGAAAAAAATGACTTTGCTCACTCTGTTTCACCAAGTACCCTGTTGGTTTGGCCTTGAAAAAAGGAGTGTTAGTGACACTCCTATCTGGAAAGTACCAGAAAAGGGATAAAAAGTTATTTCTTATTATCTTTGTAAATTAACTATGCATTAAAGAGAAAACTTAGTCTATTTCTTATGTGTTTCACATGCTCACAGATAAGACCAGAGAAATGTGAAGCACACAGTGGAGGTTTGCAACCAATAATCACTTAATGTATCCAGTAATAATAATACTTGTTTAATACGTGAAATATAACACAAATATTAAACTATATGAAATATTAGAACACACATAAATAGGTCAGTTTTAGACAAATGGGGAAATAAAATTACATCAATTATAAGTTTTAGACTTCTATTATTTTTTCTATATCTTTACAAGCTGTTCTTTTATTAGAAGTAGCTCTCATACCAATTTAAGAACAGATATATTTTATCATAGAAGAAAACTATTCTATAAAATGTATATTGGCTTTTATTTTTAACACTATGGTTCAACCCTTATGTATGAAAAAAAAGTTTTAAATAGTATTTGACTTTTTGTGAAAGAGAGGTTCATTTGTAATAATGAATATTTATATTAAAAAATATTCCTCATTCAGGCTGAGATCTTCAGGGTAGTGGGATGTTAATTATACTTCCCTTAAAAATCACTCAATAACCTTGTTCATCTGATGATGGAGAGGTACTGCACTGGGTCAATAGTGGAAGCAAATTAAATCTATTTTATAACTTACGATTTTTCAATTTTTTTAAAAATAATATCACCCAGTATGGTTTTAAAGAAACTATATATTTTGTGAGATATTATTGTCAATATATGAAATGCTCACTAGAAACTCATAACATTATATGATGGGATTAGGGGATAAGTCACAGGTAATATTCATTCCAGGAGGAAACTTTTTTCACACACACACATATATATACAAATTTTTTTTTCTAAATAATTTTGCTTTAAATATATTTTTAGCACACAATATTAAAAAACACAAAAAATATATTTATATAACTTTTCTTGACCCAATATCTGAGTTCAATAAGTCTAGTATATTTTAATCCATTTATAACATTGTGATAAATTATATTTTGGATTTTATATATCCTATCTTTTTTAATATATTAATTACATCATCTTGCTATATATTTTATCTTTTAACCCACAGATGATTACTTTTCGTATTTTTTCTTCTTACATTAATGGATTAGAATAATGTGCTTATTTTAATGCTAAAGGCATTTGATCAATTTAAATGGACATTTCTGATCAAACAAATGGGAAATGAAGTAATCAGCATATAAATAATAGATACTGAGAAATCAAAAACAGCAAATATTTATTAAAAGATTTAAAATAAATGAAGACCTTTTTACTAAATTGAAGAAGAAAGCAATGGAATTCAGTATTATAAATGTTGTTTAGAATCATTCAGAAATATCTACTGAGGTTATATAATAATACAAGCAATAGGATGTTGTTAAAGAAAAGAGTAAATGACCACAGATGTGCATAAGGACAAACACATCCTTTCTGGAGAGACTAGAGCAGCCAATAGAGGAGCGAATTCTGAAATATTCATAACAAGCCCCTTGTGGAGGCCTGTGAGCTGAAGATACAGCTGGACCAGATCAAAGAAGAGCTCTATCTCTACTACATACAAAGTAAAATAGGGTTTCTCACAAGTACTTCAGGATTCATAAATATTTAAAAATTAAAATTTTTTAAATATAAAATAATTATTTTAAACTGTTTGAAAAATTAAAAGCTAAAATATTAAAATAACAAATTAAAATGTATCAGAGACTTCAAATTTATTCTTAAAATTCCTGCCTTGTTAACTTGAGTTTTCCAGAATTTGAAATAACTTGTCTGATACTGTCTCATGACATTTGCTCAGATTCTTGTTTATTAGATATCTATTAGAAAGATTGCAGTTCTCTACAGAAATTTTTCTAAAAATTATTTTTGTTGTTTATAATCACTCACAGAAAAATAATGTAAGTAATTATAAACACACAGTTCCTGTGTGCAAGGATCAAATCTAAGCATCTTGGTTTTGGGACATTTGTCCATCGATGCTAGTCTCTAGCTTCTAGAATACATTTTGGTAAATATTTGTGCTCAAGAAATATTTTTTAAAATAAATAAAGTAAGATGAAGCTCAAGCTCATATACCAAGGATATCTTCTATTATAATATTACAATAAGTGGATTCGTAATGCATTGAACTATGACAATAGCAAAATATAGATATTTTAAGGACTTGTCATAACACTTGGTGCTTTAGGTATAATTTTTATATTAATAAAAGTTGTGATATTCTTGCATACTAAATGATTAGCCAGAAATTAGGAGAAAAATAAGAATATAAGATAAAGAAATTTTTTTAAATAAAAGCTAGATGTTTGAAGTACAGCTTAATCAGGCTCAAAATAAAATGACAAGTCATGCTCTAACAGAATTAATTCTTTTTCAATAGTTTAGATCTCCCTCATAATGTCAATCAAAACTTCTCACGCAAAATGACTAGAAAGTAAAAATTTTAGGAGTATATTGACACCTAATTGTTCTTTATTGTTGCGAACAAGTTCCTGAGTCATTATAGTATCTTGATTGAATTTAACCTTAGAGTCAAAAGTGGAGAAGAGGAAAAACGCAGAAAAAAATTAATAAAACCTCCAGTAGGACTCAAAGAATTTATACATAAATTATAAATTAATTTACAGATTTTGAATTTCTCCTTATTTGTTATATTGGTCTTTCAGGAGCGATATGATGGATCCTTAGGAGTACCATGAAAAGAGTGATCAGAGGCAAATGCAGTCAACTCTATTTCTGGGTGTAGTGGGTACTGAGACCTCAGTGATAGAGTGGATTGTTGCAATTTCCCATTGGTAAAGCAAACTTAGCCTTGCTTAACAAGCGCACATCAGGGAAGAATTTAGAGGAACATGGGGAGTGAGGATGGCCTGAGTAAAGTTAATTCTTTTGAGTTTGGAGAGAAGTTATTATTTTTAAAATTAACATCATTTGACTTAAAGCAATTTGATATTTAAAAAAATATTATATTCATGATATATTATTTGGGAATTTTCAGGTATTAAGGGAAGACATTTCAATTATTCTACAGGTGGTCTACATATTTTAAATGTATTTCAATTTATCTGCACAGAGAATTTGTCCTCTTTCAGATGATTTTATGGTATCAGAGCTAAACATGACACCCCCTAACCCAAATATTGATTTTTTAATTAACTGTAGATGAATTTATTAGCAAGCACTCTTTTTAGTTTATCATTGCTATCTGAAAAACCTTTTATATCATTATCAAAGACACTAATGGATCATTATCTTCCCTTTTCAAACTAGTAACAGGACTTCCACTCCTTTGAGTATCATTCTCCTCCACCCCCCACCCCCGCCGAGAAGGAAAATAATCAATCAATTGTTTTGGAGACATTTTTCTCTGAGTTTTCTATTTAGAATGTCCTCTAAATTTACATAAAGGACAATCTTCAAATTTTATTTGTTCCCAAAATCGATTTATTTCCCTGTTCTCCTCTCTTTATTATTGCTCCCATTCCCTGAGCTCAAAGATTCTTTATAAATATTTTCATTTAAAGTGCTTTTAAAAATCAAATGTAGAGTTTTGCTTCTGGGACAAGACCTTTGATTCCTTTGGATAGCTAAATTTCACTTTGAAATAACTCAATCAATATAAAAAGGATCTATATCATCACTGGAAACCAGGAAAAATTCTTTTAGCTGTCTGAAACTTAAAGGAGTATTTTTCCAAAAAAAAGATGCAGAATAAATTGAGAAAAATGGACCACAAACACAATATATTTCATTGGGAATCAAAGGAAAGCCCAGTGGGATAGTACGTGAAAGGATCCCATCTTCTCTCAGAGCAGCACTATCCACTTGTATTCCATTCCAGCAGGAACCAGTGATGAGGATAGTCTGCAGTGTACTCAGTGGGGAGGAGATCTTAACACTATCAGAAACCTCGAGCCTACTGCACTGACCCTGGAGAGTGGGCATCCTAGAAATCGGCTCACAGCTTGTTATAGCCCTCCCTTACATGCCTCTGTGCCTTGTCATTTCTCTACATCAGATCACCTCTGTCTGGAACAGAGGACTTCTCCCTTCTTCCCCCACATCTCACTTACTGTAGATCAAATCATTCGGTCATGTTGTCTCAGAGCATATTGTATCTTTCCTTTACAACATTGCCGAGAGTTGTTTTCTTCATTTGCATAATTAGTTAACGTCTGTCTCTTGCACAAGAATGTAAACTTCACAAAGGTAGGGCTCTCATGTGCTTTGCTCACCACTTTATAGCCAACACACATCAGGTATATAGTAGATGATCAATAAATACATGTTGAAGGAAGAAAGGCAGTGGATATTTGCTAGTGGGTTTGATGTAACAGAGAATCAATGTGTATTATAGCAAACAATTTGAAACTAAATATTATAAATCACTGCCCTAAAGTCTTTTAGCAATTTCCTACCAAGATAATTTTTTTCACTGATTATTTCACTCAGACCCCAGATCACTGCAAGCTTAATTATTCTCTCTTTCTGTGGCTACCTCAGGTTTTAGTCCACCAAATCTTATATTTTCCTTTGCAGAGTGAATAACTGAAATTTATTTCGCATTTTTTTGCTTTTGGATCTTCTTATCATTACTTGACTGTTGAGTGAGAGAAGCTTTTAGTCTTTATTTCTTCAAATAGGTTCTCAATCCCTTGCTTTCTCTCTTCTCCTTCTGGTATCTTTATGATGTAAATGTTATTATGCTTTATGTTGTCCCAGACATCTCTTAAACCAGGGATCCCCAACCTCTGGGCCATGGACCGGTACCAGTCTGTGGCCTGTTAGGAACAGGGCCATCCAGCAGGAAGTGAGCAGCAAGCAAGCAAGTGAAGCTTCATTTATATTTGCAGCTGCTCCCCAGCACTAGCGTCACTGCCTCAGCTCCACCTCAGATCATCAGCACTAGATTTTCATAGGAGCACCGGTACCTGGGGCCAAAAAGGTTGGGAACTGCTGCTTTATAATCCCCTCATTATTATTATTATTTTTTAGATTCTTCTTTCTGTTTTGCTTGGGTGTTTTCTGCTACTTGTCTTCTAAATCTCTAATCTGATCCTCTGTTTCATCATCTAATCCAATGCCGATCCCAGACAGTGTGTTCTTCATTTCAGTTATTGTATTCTTCATTTCTGATTGATTTTTTTTATGGTTGCTATGTTCTTTTTTTTTATGCTTCCTTTCTCTTTATTGATACTAAGTTCCTTGAGTACTATTGATACTAAGTTCCATTAAAAACGGTGTTTTAAACTCTGAATCTGGTAAGTTGCGTGCCTTCATTTCGTTTAGTTATTTTTCTGTAGTTTTCTCCTATTCTTTCATCTGAGACATGTTTCTTTGTCTCTTTATTTTGGCTGCTTCTCTGTGTTTCTTTCTATGTATTAAGTAGATCTGCTACATCTCCCATTCTTGGTTAGCTGGCCTTATGAAGTAGGTGGGTGCCCGGTGGCACTGTGTCCTGGATCACTTGCACTGGGTGCTCCAGGAGTGTCTCCATGTGGATTTTTGGCATGTCAGTGGGTGGGATTGACCCTCAGGCTGACCAGCTGTGAGGACTGGCCATGCCCACAGTTATGAGCTTCTGTGCAGTGGCTGACCCCACAGAGTGGGATTCACTCTAGTGGGCTCTTATGCCTACCAAGAGCACCCTTTGTGTGTGCCACTTGTGGGGCTAATCGAATGGTGCTCTGGTATAGTTGGAACCCTGTCTCTGGGTATGTTGGTACTGGGAAATCTTGGGATGGTCTCTGTTGCAAGCCAAGGTCAGCTGCTGCCTGTTACTAGCCAAGGACTACCTAATAGTAGCTACTACGCAATCTACAGTTAGTCATTGTCTGTGCTGGATCTGGAAGCATGTGAGAAAAGCCATGCATTGAACCAAGGATAGCTGCCATCAGTACCAGGCCTAGAGCAGCTCAGCAAAAGGCCCAGGGAACCCCAATGCCTACTGCTGCCTGCCGACTGTCGGTAAGGCCCAGCTGCTTAAAGAGCCTCTGGCAGCATGTGAATTAAGTGAAGTAGGATCTCAGGGAGTTACCAGCGTGGAGAAGCGGAGTTCCCCAGATCAATGAAGATTCAGATTTGACTGTGTTGGATGAGGGCTCAACACACGGACAATGGTTCTGTACCTCCAGCATTCTCTCTGAATTCACACAGTTCAGTCTCTCCTGTATGTCTCTAGCACCTTCCAAGACACCTTCCCTCCCCCAGAGCCCTTAGTGAATGCCTGTGAGTGAGTAAGTCTGTGCCTGGGCCCTTAAAGGTGATACCTGGGTTTCTCGCAGCCTTCTCTCTCACCCAGCTGGATAGAAACCCCACTGTTTTCAAAGCAGTGGGGACTCCTCTTTCTGGCACTGGTGCTCTGGACTGGGATCCCAGTGTGGAAGCTCAGTATGAGGCTGGGACCCCTCGCACCTTAAGGGGCAACTTCCACAGCCAAGAGATCCCTTCCATTTCTCAACCGCCACACATGGATGTGGGGCCAGCCCATTTCATGTTTTTGCCCCTCCTACTAGTCTGAAGTGGCTTCTTCTTTATATTCTTAGTTATGGGACTTTTGTTCTGCTGGACTTTAGATGGTTCTTCATGTTGATTAATCTATAATTTAGTTGTAATTTTAATGTGGTTATGAAAGGAGGCAAGTACAGCATTTACCTACTCCACTAACTTTCCCAGACCCCAAGATTTTGAATTTTAATGGCCATTAGGAGGTGGGAAACAGGATTTGTGAGATACACAACATATATTTGGGGTTCAAATTTGTATTATCCCCAAGGTCTGAAAAGCTCCAAATTGAGACACTTATCTTCAGCCATCCCTGGGTAGTAATTCCCATATGTATGTATGTATACATATATGTTTAATAAAACTATAAACAATAAATAGGAGTGATAAACATCCAACTCACAAGTATCTACCTTTGGCTTCATGAGAGAGGAATGAAATTGTAAATGTATTGGAAATATCTTATTTCTTAATCCAAGTAGAATGCATATTGTTATTGTTAGATTATTCTTTGAATCTTTTTACAAATCTGGAATGTCTTTTAATAATTTAAATTTTATATAAAAATATAATTAGTTAAAAAATTATTTGTGTGGTGACACTCTAGACACATTTAAGACAAGAAAAAATAAATATTTTTATAAAAATTTAAAAAAGTAGTTTGTATTTCAATTAAAAGATAAATAAAAACCAGAGTAATCTTTGTGCCATATAAGAAAAATTTGTTAGTATTCATAAATTTATTTTATTTTGCTTTTTTATTTTAAAACTTATTTGTATTTAAATTCTGCTTATTTATTTTTTGAATTTGTAATGCATTCATGTGGTAAAAATTCAAAAAGTACAAAAGGAGTATTTATCTGAAAAGACTATGAAGTACATAACTGATTTATGAGCCTGTCAATAAAGAATGGGAAAAGACATGAACACACAATTTGCAAAAGATATAATGGCAGATATATTTATAAAACTGGACACAGATTAGGTTTAAATAGGTAAATCTCTTGTTCTCTCCAGTAAATTTAGAAATATGTCATTATAATGAATTATAGAATTTAAGACAAATACTTAATATTCAGTTTAGTATTCACTTTTCAGCATTAAGAATTTAAGAAATGCCTGAAGTTTTATTTAGCCAAGAACAAAGACTCATAGCTGTGGCTCTATCAAGTCTTCTTTGACCTCATACGTCACAAAAATTTTTCGCATAGAGAAGTATTCATATCTTACGTCACTCTTCTTCTCGTTATGTGTTTGCAGGAACTTTTAAGGTTCTCCTCACCCCTTATTTTTACATTAATAGAATTTGAAAATGTATGTGAACATTCCTTTGGTGCTGAAGTAGCTATTCTGGCCATTGCTTGAAGTTTTTTCTTCTCTGGACCTTGAGTATTAATTCCCTGTATCTATCCAATTAAAGTTGATTTCCTCATCCCTACTTTTTAAATGTTTTCTTTCACTTAGATTTCTCTTGATGCACTTACTAAGGGACTCCCTCCCTGACCTCATAAGTAGGGAGAAGCAGGGAAAGGGCACAGTGGGTGAAAATGTGAATGCTGGGGCTGTTTTGCTACAGGTGAGCTCCATCTGTGTCTCTATTTCCTCAGACGTAAAAGGCATATAAATTCATGCTCACACCAGAGAAACATTTTGAGGATTAAATTTGTTTGCCCATGTAAGGATTGGCCAGTAATAATAGTAGTATTAGCAGTTGATGTAAAATTCTTTAGTATTGATATAATAAACTCTTTCAAATGCACTTCTATCTCTTTTCTCCCTGATCACCTTGCTTAAACTAGATATGTATTGCAAAGATAACCCGCTCATTGAATACATTTTCAAGTTAGAATGGGGTTTCCACTGATTTTAAATGATTTTTATTTACATTGTACTCAAAAGAAACCTTGTTTTCTTATACTAAACACGAAAACGAAACAAAACAACCTTTGGAATTACAAAGATTAGTTATATTTCATTGTGGTTTATTTTATTTTTTATTTAGTATATTTTTAACTCATTTAGTATATTTTAAACACGTTAGCATGGTAAAGATTTTGATTAATAGGGATGTCCCAAAGTTTTATAAAGTTTGGAAGGAGCAATTATAAAGATTTTTTATAACTAGTATTTTGTGGAATATTATTTGGCAGATGGTTCTCTAGTTCATGCAATTTTAAGTCTCTTTTTTAATTTTGTAAAAGTTCAGTAAACATTTAAACAGTTAATATTGAAAGGATGAGAGCAAATATACAACCAGTACATTTAAAATCAGATGAAACAATAAGATTTAGAATATAGGAAAGTTAAATATACATACACATATGTTTTCATTAATTCTCCATAATGAATAACACATATATTTATATTATATGTTAATATATAAAAATAATAAAACAATATTATAAATACTGTTATATTTCCTAACAGTATGAGGAACAACATTGTTGATGTTTTGAAACAAACAAGATAACTGTTTGCCTTTTTTCCTTAAGGCATCCTATAAGATCAAGTAGTTTTATTTCCATTTCCCCCTATTTTCTAATTTTTTGTGCTCAAATTACTTTTTTCATTAAAACCAAATTAAATCATAATTCCTTCCAGGCAAAAACACATATACACATAAACAAGCATGATTTGCATTATAATTAGAACTCTTCCCACATTTAGTCAAAGAAAAAGAGTTAAAGGACCTGCAAACTTGGATAATATTTGAAATCACAATTCAAAATATAAATCAATGGACTTAAAAAGTTAAAAATTTATTTCAAATATCAGCCCAAACTGTCATGTAATTAAGTTGTCATTTTATTACTACATAGTTTGATGATGAAGACCTCTGCATTCCTTATTTTTCTGACAGTAATAAAATGTCTTGACAGCATGTTTACAGTAATTGCCAGCACAAGAAGTTTTTTTTAATCTCCCTATTAAAAATTTAAAAACTCTATCAACTTCGCCAGCAACCTTTCAAATAATAATTTAAAAAACAACTAAATAATAAATTTATTGTATGTGTGAATCCATATAGTTTTGAAAATATTTTTATAATCATTAGTTGATTTGATCAACCCAGGGGCCATGTTAATAGGAATATGATCATCATTCTTTGTAGAAAGGTAGGTAAACGGAATTAATAAGATATTACTAGATCAGGTCTTTTCCTCTGTCTCTCGATTTGCTGTATCATAATGAATCAAATTCATTCCCAGATAGATCTTCTCCATAGGAATATAGTCATCACTAGCACTTTATCTCTCGCAATAAAAAATAAAGAAATATTTTAGAAAATGAGTACTGAATCTCTCCCAGTGTTCCCTGGAAAACCACAAGGAAGATTCTTATTGGACCTACTTTGCTTTTACCATCTTTGAAGTAATCATGAGAACCATGAATTCAAGTATTTTGATTCGCCAGCTTGAGCCAAATCTCTTCTTCACATGGTCACGGCAGCAGGCATTTCTGTATGATTGGCTGTTCCTTAAAATTATGACAGTGGAAGAGGATGAATCATATTAGACCTATTGCTTGACAAATATTATATGTATACCTCATTCTCTTTGTGACTGCCAGGCATCCATACATACTTCTTTCTATATATACATACATACATACATACATGCTAAACACTTCCTCTCCTATATACTATAATACTATGTATTCTCATCAAAAGTAGCTATCTTCAAGTTTTTCAAGTTACTTGATTTAATTTTAAATCTAGGTTATCTGGATTTCAAATTGGAATGGCAAGCAATGTCTAAAAGATAAATATGATCAATCATAATACACCCAATGCAATGAACAAAGTAAAAAATGTTTTTAACTATTTAGATATTTAATATAAAAATATTTAATAAAGAGAGGAGGAAATCCTTTGGTGGGAGTGTGTTTTAATTTACAAACTTTGGTCTGTAACAAAATATCACATTCTTTTATTTTCTATAAATCAACTTAATTTTGATTTCAAGCCTCCATTACCTCAAAATGATTAAAAAAAAAAAACTCACTATAGTCAAGATTGCCCCTCTTCCTCTACTATGTATGGGGTATAAAGAGTATCTAGATTTTAGAGTGAGGGGTGGGGAACAGCTAATTGTAGGAAAGTGACTACCATTGGTGATTATGCAGACATGCAATGTTCTTTGTCTTCCCCTCAAAAATAAAAATCTTACAAGTTTGTCTTCTAACCACCCATTTTATCCTCCAATGGAAGTTCTGTTAATATTTTTCTTATATGCGGTGCAAATATAGATATTTTTTATCTTAATTTTCCAGAATACCCAAATTAAAGGTAGCTGGGTCTGTATACAGATTACTTTGTAAAATGAAAGGTAAGAAATTTCTCATTTTTTGAGAAGTTTGTCTACCTTTTTTTATGACTCATGTTTCTGAGAGCTTTATTTTTTTATTATGTTTTGAGAGGGCTATTTTAAGATAGTAGGGTAAATAAGTACCTGAGGAATTTCAAACTACACAATTTCTTATAATTATTTCAAAAAATAAAATTTTAATAATTACTCGTGTTGAGTCATAATAGGTTTTGGAGCTTATACTTTATTTCACGTTTCTTCCATTATTGCCCAATAATTATGAATCCAGTCTGATTTTAGAATTTTGCAAATTCAAAACTATAAATTTTACTTTTACTAGGAAAGGAGTCATACCCTAAAGTGTAGTAGCCAGATGAGGTATTAGGTCAGCAAGCAAAAGTATTAGTTTAATATGAATGCACTGCAAAGTATAGTTCTTTCTTTAGTGTGCTCTCCAATTCAGACCCTGTTTAGAGAAGGTCAAATGAATTATAAGACAATATTGCTTTAAAAAAAACTAATTAGAAATTATATCTTATATTCCTATACTTATTATTAAAATTGTGAATAATTGAATACTTAATAGTGCTAGTGTGAAAGATATGTGTTTCATCCAATATAAGCAGTAAATTGTTATTTCTATGAAAACCAATCCTTGTCATACCCTTATCCATTACTTTTGCTTTATGGTGAAGTCCCTGATCAACACCTGCTGCATGGAGAAATAAAGTAACATTATTCTCCATTCCACTCATAGCATGTTCTGCTTCATTATGACTATTGAAGGGAATTTTTCATTTGTCAAGGAAACTTTTATAGATATTTAATAAAAATGCATGTCAGCTATTTGGCAGTCAAGAAATGGGAAATACCCAGGGAAGATTTGTCACATGCAATTTATGGTTTCTAAAGTATGTTTTGTTGATGATAATGGGATTTACACATAATTAAATAATCCTGGGAGATGAAAAATTAAAGAAAGACAGTTACTATCGTGTCATAATTCTCAAAAAATTTAATATGCTAAGGGATAACTTGAATCTCCAAGAAGAGCAGTTGGAATTCTACGTCTCAGACTATTTGATAATGAATCATTTTTAATGACATACTTCATTGAACAATTTTAAGAAGTTTCAATATATACATATTACTTTAGAGTTGTAAGTATCCTTATAAATTACCTGGCTGAACACATTTGTGTTATAAATGAGAACACCGAAGCCCAGAAAATTCTTCTCTAAATTTGCCTAAATCTTACTTAATGGTAGAATAAGGAATTCATATTAATGTTCCAGATCAGGGATTTTTTTTTTTTTCCAATACAGTACTCAGTTTTAGAAGTTAATGTCATAGAGTTTCAGAATACTTCAGTATTGGCCAATAGTGAGTTTAATAAAATTAGCTATAGTATCCGAGTTAGGATGACAAATGAAACAAAATTTGAAGACTCTGCTGTCAAAAATTAGTGTCCCTGTGGATTAGGGAA
>NW_006430723.1:4164397-4195508 GCF_000325575.1 Pteropus alecto | reverse complement strand
TCTAATCTTGGAATAATTTTACCAAGATACATTAACAGTTGAGACAAGACTAGAGGACACATCCTATAGTTAGTGTACATGCTCCCTTGGGAAATAAGGGAATGGAACTTTAGCATAACTCCAATAACAACATTAAACAGAAGAGAGAATGTGCTAAAAGGTATACAAAAAAGCAGTTTTAAGGGAGCTGATTCCTCTACACCCTGAATGATGTGCCACCAATGAAAGTTCATCCTTGTGAAGAGGAAGTCCCGCCCTGAATAATCTTTTATGAAGGTCGACTTACCAATTCATAGTTTCAGTACTAGGTGAATAAACTTTTTGTAACTCATGTCTTTGTCATGGAAAGAATTTAGGAGAAACTTGGAATACAAAATCCTAAATCCTACCCACTGTAACCACTGATGTACAATGTCCTTGAGCTATAGCACAGAGGCATTGTTAGAAATTTGTCTTTTTATAAAAGTGAGAATGGAGAAGATGAAGATGTGGATTGCTTTCCTTTTTTCTATTTCTAATGCAATAAATTTGTTATAGACCCAGAGTCTACCAGAGATATTTCTGAAATCTGCCTATGATTTCAAGAGATATCTTCTCATATATCTATCTACTCTGTTTCAATTAAATGGGAAATTCTGTCTCTCAAAGCCATTTTGGAGCCTGTAGGATTTTTCTCTGAGAAACCTATTAAATGTATTTTGGATATTACTTCAATGTACTTTAATCCATGCTGTACACTAGGTTAATAAGCCACTCACCTTAATTCTTTTTTTTTCAATTTCCAACTGTGATTATAACGTAATGTATAGCATTAACGTAATGTACTATATGTGCACCTTATACCATATCAGTGACTAAAACTCCCTAAATTTGCTATTATCCTTTATAAAGCAAAAAATAGCCCCTTTCTCGAAGTAAATCTGTCACTCATCTTCTCAAAGAGAAATTATTGTTTTGTAGAAAAAGAAAATCCTTTGTTTCTCCTCTTTTTCTCTCTTCTCTCTTTGTTTCTCTGTTTTTATTCTATTTCTAGACAGAGATCCTATTTGGATCTTTCATTGAGGGGAACTAACAGAACTTCATTAGTATATTTGTTTCCCCAAACCAAATCATCTTATGTATCCTGACTTCCCAAAGTTCTAGAATATCAAAGTAATGCCTAAAACAAAAGTCACATTGCTAGTTCCACAGACCCTTAATTTAGAAAACACAAGCAAATCCTTAACACCAAATATGAATATCACAGCAGTTGACATGCTAAACAATGTATATAATAGCGTTATCTCCCAAGCAAAGTCATGCCCTGAGGATTGAAACTTAGTATAAAATAGACCTACAATGTTTCTACTACTCGATGAACATAGCCTAGACATGATAATCTGCGAAGAAAAAGAGAAGAGAGAAAGATAAGGTTTACATTTTCAAGCAATATATGCAAATTATCTAGAGTCCTACTAAAGAACATATTCTTCAAGGTGTTAATTGCGACACCAAACTTTTCTTATACAAGGCAAATTTAATAGTAACTATACATTGTTTTCTCTCTGTGGTCAAACCTCACACAATTTAGAAATTTGTAAAATATCAACAATGGTTTGCTTATCTTTCTTGAGACCCCTTTCTTCATTTATATTTAAATCTCTAAACATCCCTTCCCATTTCTACTTTGTGGAGACCTATTTCCATTAATGAACTAAAAAAAGGCTCTCATTCATTAGAAATTTGAAGGCCTCACTCTTAGATCCAACATTGCTAATGAAAAATCTGATATCAATTAGATTCCCCTCTTATCTGAATTTTATTCTTTATATGTTTTTATGATTTTCATTTTAATCTTGCTATTTTTGTCTCTTACAGAATTGGAGTTGTTCTTATTTTTTATTCTTTGTAAATACATGTCTCGCATTTGCTTGTTATTTTTTTTAATAAATCTCCCCTTTGTGTTCTCTGTGATCTGTTTGTAAAACTCTTAGTTTAATATTAGACTTTCTATGGCATTTCTCTACATTTTTTATTTGAGACACTTTTGATTTGTCAACCATTTATTGATTTAAATAATAAAAATTATATTTTAAATTTATAATAACACCTCATCTTATTTTTCATTCCTTTTAGATATATTTTTGGTCATGTTCAAGAAATGTATTAATATATTTTGTCTTTCTTTAATTACCAATAAGGAAGTTTAATCTTATCTTTTCCACCTCTAGACAATTCTTCTCTTTGTTTATCTCAGTATTTTTTCACCATGATTCAGAATTTGTAGAACTATATAATGATCCATGGTTTTCCATTCATTTTTTAAAATGTGAAAGAAACAATCTGCCTTATATTTTACTCAGAATTTTAATTTTTATTGACAAAAATCCTTTTTTTTTTTTTTGGTCAGCCTGAAAGTCTATGTTTTCATCTGCTGTGTATCTCATTTTAAAATCTTTTCTTATGTTATTTCCATCCAACATAGATTTTAGGTTCCTTGCTTTCTTCCTCTGTTTGCCTCTGTAGCTCTCTATTTCTCTGTGCCTCTGTCACTAAACACTTGGCTCTTGTATTTTACATAGCCACCATGTCTTTTCTTGCCATCTCCCTATGGTTGTTTTACTTAATTATGTCACAAACATATTTATTGTGTTGTAAAGTAAGTGAATTCTATTTCTTTGCCTTCTTTTGAAGCTCACTATGGTGACTGAATGTTGTAGAATTTACTTTTTCATTGCCTGAGTTAGTATTGCTAGTGAGTGGGAAAGTTCACTTGTGAGTGGTTGAATTGAACTATAATCTTCCTTTCAGATTTTTAATGAAATTCCTATAATAGAGTTCATTCTAACTTGATGGGATATATTCTATGGGATACAATCTTACTTTGAACTATTCTCAGAAAAAAATATGTTTGTTTTTCACACCTTAACTTGGTTTACTTAAAATCTGGTCCCATTTGTGTTTCTATTGGAGGAAAAAAATAAGTTTTTGTTTGTTTGTTTGTTTTGTTTTGTTTTTGTTTTTGCGGGGTGAAGGAGAGATTGACTGATATCTTTAATAGAAATGAGTAAATGGCATTATAAACAAGTAAGGGAAGAATTTCCTTTTGGGTTCTACTTTTGCTTTTTTTATGCTTACATCAATATTTCGGTAAATCTTATTTTATGTACATTTTTTCCTTTAGCTCTGTTAATTCATTTATTATTAAATTTATTATCTCTGGATTATTATATTCATTTCACTTTTCCTCATTTGTTCTTATCTCTTTAATTTTTATTTCCTTCTTTCTTTGGTAAGCTATTGAGGGAGAAAAAGAGGGGGCTTTTAAAATCATAGAAAAAAGTTTTCCATGATTTTTTCTAGATTTTAGAAATTATTTTTTCCATTACCAACTACACCAACCATCTGAAGATGGTTGCTTCTGGGTACTGCATGTGGGGAGGACCAGGGTCCATGCAACCAAGGCACTTATTTAAATATTCTAAGCCTAAGTTTTTAAATTTATTTAGAAAGAAATAATAACATTATGTTCTCAATGGGGTTTTTACTATGATTAAATAGTTCATGTATTGCAATATAATGGTTTATGTTTTAAAAACCTGAGGCAAATGTGATTTTTAAAATTTACTCATGGGTAAATAAATGCCGTATTCTTATCTACATTTATAGTCTAAATAATAGATGCATAAGACTCTCTGAGTAAAAGATTTAAAATAATACTCAATGTTTCCTTTTGGTATCCTTCTGAGTGTTGCATATTTTATTTTAATTAGAAAAAAATAATTATGTGAAACTGATTACCTGTCTTTATTGTTTAGTATTATACTAAAAGAGCTTAGTACAGCTCTTTTGAGTGTAGCATGGCTAAAATAAAAAGATGTACCCATTTTTAAACAAAAATTACCTGAGGTCTCAAGTAAAAACAACATTTTCTTAAAAAGCTAGTATCAAATATTTTTAAATAAAGACAATGGAGACATGCATTAAGAGCATATTTCTTTCAAATGTTAATGAAAAATAAAACATTGAATTATTTCAAATGGAATGTAAAATTTTACTTCATAATATATTTTACTATCCACAGTTTTCATAAATTTTGTTCAGATTTTCTCGAGATACTTAAAAAGATGGGGCTGACACTTATTTCCCTCTATATACTATCTTTAGTAAATTTTTATAAACATGTTTTTCTCCAGCTGTGATGAAATTATTTAAAAACATGTGATGAAATTATTTAAAAACATGTGATGAAATTATTTATAAACATGAAATTTTTATAAACATGTTTTTCTCCAGCTGTGATGAAATTATTTTATCAATTATTCTTGTATTCTCTACAATATAAATAGAAACATTATATCCCTAAAAGCATCTCTAAGTAACAAAGACTAAGAAAAGACTGTAATCTTTACTTGTTCTGCCAAGTACATACATGAAAATCCTGGAGAATATGTATACTTATAGAGCTAAAGGATCCTGATTTTCCCAGCTTCCTACTGAATCTCATTTTACTAACTCTAACCTAACATCCTATTAGTACAAGCCTCTGTGCTATGCTGCATGACATAAAGACTAGTACATGTTACTCTCTCCTCACCTTTTCAGGAAGATTTTTATAATCCCCAAGTAACAAAAGGAAAAACAAAACAAAACAAAACAAAAAACAGTAGTTCGGGTATTAATCAAATTACTCAAGGAGTTATAGTGCAAATGTGTGAAGTGGAGCATGTCACCGGAAACCATATTCTATGATCTCAAGGTTAATGCTGGTCATATTATACTTTGATACTTCTAGTTTTGTAATTCATGCTCAAGAGAGATAAATGATTTGTCCAAAGTGGTTTTTAAAAAAGGGCAGGTGAGAGAGTAAAATAGATACTTTTTCATTCCCGGGACAAGTTTTATTTCACTCTACATCAAACAACTTTGGACAACTAAGATCACAACTGAGGTAGAAGAGTGGCAAAGGAGGCTGCCATTAAAAATCAACTATAGGCGATTGATCGTACCTCTCCATATTTCAGAATTAAGTAAGGTTTAAATGCTTGGTCACAAAGCCAATTATTTTCAATTCTGTACATTTTAATTCAGCCTGTTTGTGGGATTTTACTGCAACTATAATGGGAACTATAACAGATGGGATGAGAAGTTGATAACCAAGGATGGCAGATCCAGTTATCCCTAAGGAAATGTGATTTAAAAAGCATCTTGATAAAGATAGGAAGACTAACTGAAGTATATACACATGTAATCTGCAGACATTAGGCATAGTTTGTACAAAAAAGATGAGCAGCAGTTACGTGTCTTAAGAAATTGAATAGTAAGCATTTTTTTATTGTTCTTCGTGCGTCAAGTTTCCCACAGGTCTTCAGCCACACACACAATAAATTGGCTAACTTTATTATGAGCATATGGTTAAAGAGTAATTCCTCATGAGGATAAATTAATTGATGGCTGCACCTGGTAAGAGTATCTAGAATATCTTCTGTTTAATGAAATATGTTGGCTAGGCAAGTGAAAATGGAAATGGAAAATAACGTTCAACATTCTTTTAGAAAGCAAGGCTGATATTAATAGATATTAATCAGAACCTTAGAACAGAAGTAAAATTTTAACTGCTTAAATTTAACTACTTAAATTTAATATTATGGGTAAGGAAAAACAAAACAAAACATACTTTTCTTCATTGCCAACCCTTTGCTAAATAAAATAACCAGATATTGGCTTGGAAATTTACCAGACTCCAAGGTTTGACTCCATCAAAGTCATATCTATATCACTTTAATTGATGTTCTCCATAAACAGATAATAGAGAATCACCTTTTTTCTTGTTTATTATTTTACAAGCCAATGTACCCAGCCTTAGATTAGGCACACTATATCAGAATTTTGAGAGTCAAGGACAAACTAGCAAAGTGATCCTGTCAGCAAACTACTCAGAGGATCTTTGGTTTTATGCTATCATTGAGCTTCCGGATCCCTTATTTATTAACTTGTGAATATTGTCTTGTGATTAGAAAACCCAGTAAAATGTACGGTGGCATCGTAATGGCTAATTATGGATGAAAGCAGTTCTATTTTGAGGACTCTCAGCTGAGTCAACAACTGTCAAAAAATTTCTGTCCAAAAAGATATAAAGTGGGATGGGAGGCATAAAATGAATAGAAAATATAAGAAAATGCTATGCTCACACATTACCCAGGAGACCAAAAGTCTTGGAAAAGTTTTATATCTGTCTGAAATGTAGAAAATGGTAAGAATATTTTTACCCACTACTCTGAGAACCTCTGCAGTGTCGCTCCCCAAGTCAACATTTCAGATCTCTCTATGGAATTAAACTGGAATTTTTACTTTCGATGTTACCTTAGCTAGAATATTTAAAAGCTGGGAAAAGTTGCCCTACATAGTAAAAGTAAAGAACATTTTAATCAGGTGATATAATCTAACTTCTAATTTTTTATGGTGGAGATAAATTTAAGGTTAATGTTTTAAAGTGATACCCAAATATGTTCCTAACAAAGTGTGGAGATGACACTCTCACAGTTCTTTTTCTTTTATAACTATTTCTTCAACCTAAAAACAAGAACAAAGTGAAAACTCTAGGCTTCAGTTAATAGATTGTTTCTTCACTCAGTCTATGGTTTTTAAAAGCTTTTTTTTTTTTCACAAAGGACATATTTGCAAATTATTTTCTAGATTAATAACTTGCAGCACTAAAACTTCCTTGGAATACTGGTTTTAGTCAATATTTTTAAAATGTATTAGGAAAAAAGACATATACTCTATATTTTTTTACTTTAGAACCACTGAATTCTATAAAACTGAGAATATTTATTTTGTACATTAAATGTATACATGCTGAATAATGCTATCACAACTTCTATTTCATGTATGAAATAACACCGATGCTATGTATTTATTGATAAACTAATACTATAAAACACACAAAACACTGGAGGCATGGGAAGCAAATGATAATAATTACTATTAATATAATTTATATTATTATTATTGTTATCATTATTATGCTTCTTAGTAAAACTGAAATATAATTTTTTTTCTCTTAAAATTCTTTTCCTAAATGTAAAAAAGAATATATTGAAAAATAAAATGGCATACAATGCTGAAAACACTAAGCATGACTGATATCAACAAAGATTAAGGTTTTTCTACAATGAATTCTGAAGGAATGATGGATTAGAAATAAGAACCAGCACACCTCTTGTGTTTGAAATGTAAAGGATAGAATAATATATGAGATTAAGTGGAAGGAAACCCAATGAAATATTAGAGGTTGTAGACTCAGAAGGTTGATGTACCAGGAAGCAACAAGGATACACGGGATGCACACCAAGGTTCAAATTCAAATGAAAGGACTCACATAGTGGTGCTCCCTGGCCTTTTAGTTGGATGCTCATGACAGCAGTGGTATCATTGGGAAAGATGGCTTTGTACTCATAACTATCATGCTCTATTATCAGAGTTAAAGGTTGTGAGGAGGCACATAACAAAAACTTCTAATATTGCATAGGTAACTGCATAATTATTAAAGGGAGACAAATATTTTACAAATCATAAAGTTGCTGGTTAAAAGAACTTCATTTCAGGAAAGAAGGAGGAGAGTGATCTCCAGCCAGGACTTGGATACAGCATACTACAGTTCTTTATCCCAACATAATGGCAAATTTTAATTTATATCAGAGCACATCAAGATCTTATTCAAGATTTTTCCTGATGGTTGGCAGAAATGGAGGGGTGTTCTGAATTTCAGGTACAAAAGATGAGACACTCTGCTGCTCAACAGAAAAGCATAACATCTTCCCTAAAAGTTATTATCAAATGAGAAAGATATTTTTGATGTTTTATTCCCTTGAACAAGCTTCACGATGTCTTTAAAGATCTTCAATGTCATACCCTCTTTGTTCTTAAGAACAAATACTATAACTTCCTTTGTTTTCACATGTAAATTTGACCTCTTCTGAAATGTATAGTTGACTTTTTGATATAGGTTATCAGTACACCTTTCAAGTAAGACTCTTTAAAGTTTGATATGACTGTAAGGTCTATTTCCCACCTAAAAGATCTATTTATTGGGTAGAAGTGGTTTTTTTTTTTAAACACAATATGTAACTTATTAAACTAAATAACTAAAGATATTAAATCTCCATTCTTCTTTCATCTAAGCTGAAAGATTTAAAAAGGGATGCTCAAACACTCTGACAGAATGCATAATAACTCATAATATTGGCAATTATATTCATGTCCCTTAGAAAAAAACAAGCGAAGAAAAAAATAGCATTAAGAATATGAATATGAATATATTAAGCTGTTCAATATAAATGAAATAACTTGAAAAGTTAGAACAACTATATCTCCATAAAACATTCTACAAAGTATAAATCTTTTGAAAATACTTAAGGTATTTTCAATTGGAATCTTGAGAATATTTGTATTACATATGAAGCCTACTTAAAATAATTATGCTGTATCAAAGTGATTATCAGATTGTAAATTATAAAAAATCAACTCGCAAAATTTGGAACCATTGAAATTTTTTTCCAAGAAATTATGAAAAATAATGCAAACATTGAGAATAAATCTGAGAATAGTTAAAGGCAGAGCTGGAACTAAAGAACGAACCAGAACTATAGGTATAAATGTTAATAGTTGAAAATAAATTTTCTAAAATTCAGAACTAAAGAATGAGAACAAGTAGATGAATAAGTAGAAGTAAAAATGTGTAAGAGAAGTAACAGACACTGAACTAAAACATGGAGGTTGGTGGGGGGGCGGATTCTTATACCCATATATTTTAGAAAAAAATATATTGCACAAGTAGACATATAAAAATAAAATCTTAAATATTCTTTCATAGAGTAAAAATAAAGTAAACAGGAGGCATTAAAACAAATGATGCAGATTAGCTAACTCCTTTCTTCTCACCCTTCAACTCCTACAAAATAATCTGATAGGAAACAAACTTGTACACAATACTAAATATTTTAAGATAACTTTTTCAGCACATTTGGGCTGCTATAACAAAATCCTGTATACATGTTCTGATCCAAGATGGTGTCATGACAACATGCTGAACTCATTTTCTTCCACAGAAATCTACCCACACAGCAATTCTCTTTTAAAAAAATCCAGAAACTAGCTGACCAATTCCTACACATCTGGAAAATGAGAAAATGCCAACATCACCCACTTCAAAATGGGTAAGAAAAGCTGAGATACATTCTCACCATAAATCCTATCTCAGCATAAAACCATATAATCAAAGGGAACACCCAAATCCCAGTTTCTTTCTGAGGAATAAAGTATTTGAACCCCACATCTACTGCCTCAACTTTTAAGACTCACACCTGAAGAATGAGTTTCTCAAATACCTAACTTTGAAAGTCAGTGGGGCTTTCATTGATAAGGACCACATGACTATAGCAGACATAAAGGCAGTTTTAAGGGGATCCTGAGGATTATACCCCTGCTTAGCACAGAGTGAGCAGGCAAAAATGCCTACTCCCAGTCTTATTCATGAAGAGGCCTATGTACATAGTTTAAAAACTGCTGCCTGAGGGTGAGGTTTCTAATTTAGCATTCATCAGGGAACTGATTGTGATCCTTCCTGGAGACTGCGGAAGCCAGAAAATAACACCTTTTGCTTTCTCACTGGAGAGCTCTAAAAATCACCAATGTCTTCCTGGAAGGAATTTGTATATATATCTGGTGCCTAAGAGGCTCATCCCTTGGCATCCGGCCAAGGGATGAGGCTCTGCGTTGCCTAGCTCTGATAGCCAAAGTGGCTTGCATTTGTGAATCGCATTGGACTTTGGCAAACAAAAAAGCAGTTATTAATAGGTATAGGGGCACACCACCCTTTGCAGCTATACACATGGGCTCAGCACAGAGGAATAAAACAAAAAAAAAGCCCTTCTCTCAATTTCTCTTTGGAAGAGCCCTAACTAAATACTTTCACAGCTGCTACCTGAAGATCTGGCATCCAATCAGCCTGTGTAGAGTGGCTAACTGTGATCCTCCCTTTTGGGACACTGACAGGTCTTAGCATAACCTCAATTATCAGGAGCCACTAAGCACAAAGAAAGCAGCTTGAGCAAGCACAAAGTTTTGAGAGATTATCAAGAGGTAAGGCTAGGCTAAAACCATGTTTCATCTCCTACATGAGATAACTCCATCAAAATTAGGAAAGGTGGCTGTTTTACCTAATGCACAAAAACACAGTGTCAAGAAAAATGAAGAAATAGATATATGCTCAATGTAAAAGAACAAGATAAAACTCTAGACAGATCTAAATGAAAACAAGGTAAATAATTTATCTGGTAAACAGCTCAAAATAATGTTGATAAAGATGCTCACTGAGGTTAGGAGAACAATGTGTGAACAAAGTAAAAGTTTTAACAAAGAGAAAATATAAGAAAGTGCCAAACAGAAATCACAGAGCTGAATAATGCAATAACTAAAATGAACATTTCAATTGACAGATTCAACAGAAAACTAGATTGAGTAAGAGAATCAGTGAACTCAAAGACAAAACAGTGCAACTCACCCAATTAGAGGAGCAAAAAGAAACCAGAATTAAAGAGTGAAGATAACTTAAGGGACTATGGAATACACAAGAAGACCAATACACACATTACAGGACTTCCAGGAGGAGAAGAGAAAGAGAAAGAGACAGAGAGCTTATTCAAAGATTATTCTATCTAGAAGAGTTGTCCTTCAGAACTTAAGGAGAGATAATTTTCCAGACAAGCAAAAGCTGAAGGAATTCCTTACAAGAAATGCTAAAGGCAATTCTTCAAGCTGAAACAAAGGATGCTAATTAGTAACAGAAAAACATATGAGAGTACAGGTGTGTATGTGTATGTATGAATATATATAGAAATGACCTTTGAATTATGTGGGTTTGAACTGTGCAGATTGACTTCTATGCAAATTTACATTTAAGTGGACCCATACAATTCAAACCCACAGTGTTCAAGGATCAAATGTATTTTTCTTCTGGGTATGAAAGATTGACTTAAGTTATACATGCATTTTTGACTGTGTGAGTTATTGGCACCCCTAACCTACATGTTGTTCAAGGGTTAACTGTATGTTTCATAATATTTTAATATGATAAAGATTAATGATCGTGAGTGAATAACTTATAAATCTAATATAAAAGTTAAAAGACAAAAGTGTTAAAAATAACTTGTTTCCAATTCAAATATTTTTCATTTCTCCTCCTCTTGTTGAGTTTGTCTAAATCGTTGAAAGCGTCAAATGAACAAATGTTATATTTGGTTTTTCAGCAGGTACCATTTCTCTGCATGGCTAATGAAAAAAAATTTTTTGCAATATTTACTTATGTACTTTATGGTAATTTCAATTATGCTTTATGAAAATCTTACCCAAATAACCCATAAATGATGAATGTCTGGCACATTGTCAAAGTTATCTAGTTCATGCAGAGAATTTCACTGTTGTGTTTTTGATATTATAATCAGCATCTTGGATTAGTTAGCACTCACAGATTCAATATCTTCATCTACATATTAAATTTGAGTCAAGATAGTACAACACTCAGAGATAACAAAAACACTTGAAGACATTTGTCTAGAGTTTATCCCAGCAGGGTTTTAGCTGACTTGGTTGATATAAAGAATAAAGTATTATTTTCAAATTTTATGTCACAATGGGAAGAATTCTAGACTTAATCATCGTGTCTCCTGAGATATTTGTTGATTTACCTGCATTAATGTTCCTAAAATGTTACCATGTAGCCTAATCTCAACAATCTGAAGCAATTTTTAAAACCCATACTCATTGTCCCATATTCTTATTTCTAACTATCTAAGCACTAATTATATCTGCTTCTCAACTTTTCTTTGCTATTGTGGGTTAGCTAGGACATTATTATATATTGATTCATATTATGCATAGCAAATTAAAGCTTTTCTGGAAATGACTGATCATCAACTTACTTTCTAAGTTAGTTCTAAATCATTTAGTGTTTTAAAAGGAGTTTTTGCAACATCTGAGTTTCAAAGGCCTCAAACCTTTCTACAACCTGCCTGTGAGAGAGTGATAAGTGAGAATGGTCACCTGAAGGTATAAGAACTGCCATTAGACATATTTGTATGGTCAAGATGAGAAATTTGGCCCCACATCAAGAAAGCAAGTCAGGCCACCTTAAATTGATATTGAGCCCTTCTATTGGCCTTGGGCCTTATTCCCTCCCTGCCCCAATGTCATTTCTCATGAATATGTATCTAGCTTCCCTACTTACCTTCTTTTCCACATGTTTCTCCAACATTACTTGTGATGTTTTGAAGTTTAACTAACACCTACATATTTGTTCTGCATGTACCTTGGTAAGGCCTTTTCAACTTAATAGTTTATGCTCTTCCTCTCTGGAAAATTCCCTTATATTATTTATTTAATTATTTTCTTCCACTGATTTTGTTTTCTAGACCACTATCTTAGTCTGTTCAGGATACAAAATACAACAGATTGGGTAGTTTATAACAACAAAAATTTATTCCTTACAATGGAGGCTCAAAAGTCCAAGTTCAAAATGCCAGCATGGCGAGGTTCTGTGACAGCCCTCTTCCTGCTTCAAAGCTAGCATCTTCCTGGTGTGTCCTCATATAGTGGAAGAGAAAATCTCGGTCCCTGTGGTTCCTTTTATGAGGACATTAATTTGATTTGTGAGGGCTCCACCTTTATAACATAAGCACCTCTCAAGGTTTTAGCTCCTAACACCATCGCTTTGAATATGAATTTTGAGAGACACAAGCACTTGGCTCTAAATTCTGAGAAATAGTCTTTAAAAAGTTATCCAACTCTAACTTTCTTTTTATCATTTTTGAAATTTCTAATGCTCTTTCTTTTTTCTGTTGTGTCATTTTTCATTGCGACCTGTTTCATGTAGTCAATAATATCAAATATCTCAGAGTACATTGCTTATGATCAGTCTTTTTTTTTGCTTTTTAAATGTGTTTATACTTGTATCTCATTTTTAAATATATATAACACTCTTTAATTATGCAAAAATTTCAAATTATCAGAATAATTGCAAAGATAGTTTTCATATATCCCACAGAAGGTTTCCCTGTTATTGATGTCTTATGTTAATGTGGTCCATTTATTACAATTAATCTATATTGATAAATTTTTATTAGCTAAAGCATGAACATCATTTATATTTTCTTCATATCCTTTTTCTCTTCTAAAATCAAATTAAATTTAGTACGCATGTCACCTTATGTTCCTGTATCTATATTTGTTTCCTAAGACCACTGTATGAAACTGGGTGGCTTAATAACAATGGAAATTTATTCTATCACAGTTCTGGAGGCTAGTAGTCTGAGATCAAGGTGTTGGCAGGGCCATGATTTCTCTAAAGGCTTTAGGGGAGAATGTGTTACATGCCTTTCTCTTAGTTTTGGGTGTTGCTGGCAATCTTTGGCATGCCTTTGCTGGAAAATGCAATACTACAATCTCTGATTTCATTATAACATGTTTTTCCATTTGTTTGAATATATGTCTTTGTCCATTTTTTTGTAAGAACACTTGTCATATTAAATTTTTCTTTATTAGAATAAATTGGAAGCTTATATTATTTCTTTCATAACATTCTTTTTTTAATATGTTATTTTAATGCTAAAATTTCCCTATAAGTACTATATTCTCTGCATCTTAAATTTTTTAATAAATTGTATTTTTATTTTCATTCATTTCAAAATACTTTTGAATTTTTCTCAAGATCTTTCTTTGTTGTGGAATCTCTAGATATTTGCATATTTTCTAGCTATCTGTCTGTTATTAATTTCTAGTTTATTGTGGTCTGAGAACATATTTTATATGATAGCAATTCTTTTAAATTTGTTAAAGTGTGTGTATTATGGCCCAGAATATGGTCTACTTTCTTGAGTGTTCCATATGAATTTCAGAAGACTATGTTTTCTCCTGTTGTTGGATGTAGAAGTTTATAGATATCAATTAGATCCAAAAGATTAAAATGCTGCTCATGTTAACTATTTTCTGTTGGTTTGTCAACTACTGAAAGAGGAGCATTGAAAGAGGAGCAATGATAGACTTGTCTGCTTCTTCTTTCGCTTTTATCAATTTTTACCTCATCTATTTTGAAACTCTTTTTAGGTACATAGAAAACATTTAGGTACATATTTAGAATTATTATACCTAATTGGAGAATTGATTGTTTTATAATTATGTAATAGTGGTATTCTCGATAATCTTCCTGATATGAAATCAGCCTTGTATAAAATTATTATAGCTAATACAGCTTTTTTGACTTGCAATAGCATGATACATCTTTCTCAACTCTTTTCATCTTTATGAGCATTAACAGTTAAAGCGAGTTTTGTAGACAATATGTAGTTGGGTCTTGTTTTGTTTTGTTTTTCTACTGTGACGTCTATCTTTTAATTGATATATTTAGATGATTTGCATTTAAAATCCTTATTCATATATAGTTGGAGTAATAGCTACTGTGTTTATGTTTTCTTAGTTAATTTTATCTTTTTTTCTCCCTTTTTATGCCTTCTTTACTTTGAATTGAGCAATTTATATAATTCTACTTCATCTCTATTAACATATCAATTATATTTATTTAAAAAAAACTCAGTTGATAATTATCCTTTTCAATATACATTTTTAACTAACCTAAGTTTATTTTCAAATAACACTGTACCACTTTATTAGTGTAGTTATCTTATACAGGTGATTCTTAATTTCTCCCACCCTCACTTCAGTCATAGCTATAATTTATTTTAATTATTTATACTTTATAATCACCCAACACATTGAAACTATTATTATCTCAAATAAGCAGTTATCTTTAGGTTAATTTAAAATAATAAAAATAAAAATTTTATTTTACCTTTATTTATTTCCTCTCCTACATTCTTTCTTTCTTTATGGAGATCTATAGTTCTAAATTATATCATTTTCTTCATGGTCAAAAAAATCTTTTAACATTTCTCACAGGGCAGAAAAGACGTAAGTTGCAAGTAAGCTTTTTAAAGGTTGTGGGTTTTTTAGGTATTGAAGCTGAAATAAAAGTGAATATATTATTTGTAAATAGATAATTTCCAGAATCTCTTCCTTCCTTCCTTTCTTTCTTTCTTTTTCTTTCTTTCTTATGCTGACATTGGTTAATGAAATCTAATGTTTCAAGTGTACAATTCAACAGTAAGTCTCATATATATTGCATTGTGAGTTCACCGCCCATAGGTAGATTTCTTTCTGTCATCACATATTTGTTCCCTTTTGCATCATCTACCTCTCCTCTCCTGCCCTACCCTCTGGTAATCACTAGTCTACTGTCCACGTTCATGAGTCTCTATTTGTCATGTTTGTTTGTTACTTTTAGAATTACTCTTAGTGTTGTCTTTCTTGCCAAGTGTTTTTTCTATGTGGTATTGTAATATTTATATATCAGTTTTTATTTAAGAAAGAATGACTGTGTTCATTACCTTATGTACTTTACATGTATGCATTTTCTCTGCTATTGCATTGTCTATTTCCCTAAAAAATTTTCTCCATGAACCAGAAACTTCACTGGAGCTCCAAGAAAGGGGTCAGTGGCATGGTGGCTCATGAGCTTTTATTAAATAAGAAGGCTGGCCTTACACAGATTTCCCTCAAGTGCTGAAATAAAAAAATAATTAATTTTCTAATGATATCAATACTGTACATACAATACTACTTTTGAAGCTAGTTTTATTTATTTAAAGAAAAGCATTTTGATATTTGCCTAGGTAATAAGTGACCTTGTAATAAAGTGCTATTGACAGACTTTCAATTAATGGAATAATTTTCATAACCCTTTCTCATTTCATACTCTACATATTCAGTCCAAGTTTCTCTGAATTTCTCCTTTTTCATTTTTTTTCTTATCTACTAATATTCTGGACTTTAAAATATCCTTGTCTGAATAATCTGTTAACAAGATTTTATCTCTTTTTCCAATTTTTGGAAATATTCTTATCTTTCTAATCTAATCTTGCACTTCTGCTTTCAAATGTCCCTAAATTTTTTATTCCCATTTCTACACTACTTATTTTTTTTTTTTTTACTTTTAAGGATTTGTCTGTGTTTTTATTTTTATTTCTCTATAATATTTGAAGAGAGTCAAGTTGAACAGATGCAAAAGAATTTAATGTCTTATGTAAGAATATTCTTGTGATTCATGACTGAAATTTAAGTGATGTTCTTTAACCATTCTCTATCTTGTAACAAGTCATGTTATATGGTCACAGTCAAAATCACCAGGTCCCGAAGCTGGATTTGGAAGAACATAATGGCATTTACTGAAGCACCAACTCTATATTACATTATGTTTCATATCTTAAATTACATATTCAAACTCCTGTTAAATTATTGTTATTAATACACATCTAGTTTCCTATACTCGTAGCTGCAGACCTGAATAATATTTGATAGTAATGTGTGTATGTGTCTATTATCTTTCTTCCTTGGTTGCAAGTCATTGAGGTATTGGATCACATATACTTCATATTTGCAAGCCATACAGTGTCAAGTAAAAGCTTTAATATTTAAAATAATTCTAGCACAAATAACATTTCCAATGGCCATGAGCAAAGATGAAGAATTGAAAACAGCTTATTTAAATGTACACTCATGTGGTCTGATCATATTAAGTTTTTAACACAAGATTTTCTAAACCAAGATTATTATATGCAGTATACAAAAAAAAATGACTCTGATTCACAAAGTTTGTATTCTTCTGATATCAGATTTTCTGCAACAATGATGCTCTTCCTCCAATAACCCTATCTGTTCCTCCATACTACCACCTCTTGTACCCAGAAAAAGATGGCCACGTTACCTGTGCTGTCATTATACAGACCAATATACTTGGCAAAGAATGTGATTGTTCATCATTCCTATTGGACTCCAAATTGGCGACTACTATTTTTAGTTATGTATCCTTATAAACAAAATCACAGAAGTGTGATTGGCTTTTATGCATCATAGAAGACATTTATGTGCCTGATGGATAACTTTTAGGCTTCCTTCTTCTTCAATTCCAGAACACAAAGCCTGGCACTTGCTGGTCTGTTTCTCCCAGCTCTGTGACACCAGAATATTGTCAGTGACTTCTTTAATTTTAAAAAGTCATCAGAGAAACAGGAACAAACCTCTTTCTAGCTTGATGATGTCAATATGTATAAGTAAGGGGATGAGATTGAGTGCCATTACAAGCCAAAATATTAAGGCCAGATATGGAAGATGAAAAGTTAAATTACTCTATTTACTTACTCAAAAGGACTTATCTTAGTTAAAATATTTTATATGAATTCAGGAGGAGTATAAACATAATTCTGTATGATCATTTTTCTCCTCTTGGCAAAGTTATCACAAATAGTAATTAAGAAATGTTTTCTATTCTCATGCATCAAAAAATGAAGAAATAAATTTAAATGTCTTTGTGTACATGTCAGTCTCTAAGAAAAGTCCAATCACACAGAAAAATGAGTGATAGTGAAAAAGGGCTAAGGCATTGGTCAAAGAGCTAAAAAGGAAACATTCTTGTATGCATAGAGAAGGGTTTTATGAGTTTGCATTTTCTTTTCTTTGCCCTTTCATTCATAGTGGTTTCCATCTCTTGGAACTTGTCTTTGTGATTGGAATAATTGTAAAAACACTGGCTTAACTTTTGGATGAATTGGTTCCACTGTGAGCCTCTAGTTTTGATAAAAGGAGACTTTCAGAACATACATTTTTTGGCCCAGTTCTTCAGATAGAGGTCATTCAGGGCTTAAGGCCAAATAACTGAAGTTTTACAGATCTTTCAACAACATATTGCTCTCAGGAATATTTGATAAAGGATTTTTTAATTGCTTATATATCAAATTACTACAAATAAAACAGCTTATAATAACATGTTTTTATTTTCTCAAAGTATCCATGAGTAATGAGTCTGGACACAGCTCTTCCGGGTCATCTGATCAGCATATCACAAGGCTGTAAAGTTTGGATTGGGCTGCTTTCTTATCCACAGATCTGACTAGGGAATAATCCACTTCTAAGCTTATTCAGGTTGTTGGCAGAGTCCTTTTTTGCAGCTGTATGACTGAGGGGTCCAAGATTTTCATGACTAGATGGAGAGCACACTCAGATCCTAGAGCTCACTCCAGTCTCTAGAGACCTATCAGTTCTGTGTTGTGAGGGCTTCCTTAACATAATACATATTTCATCTGGCTAGCAAGGAGAATTTCTCTTTTCAGTCAGTTTAGATGGAGTCTTACATAACAATATGTGACATTCAAGGACCTTTGCCATAATATAACCTAATCATCAAGATGACATTGCATTACCTTTGCAATATTCAATTAGTGAGAAGCAAGCTACAGATACCACCCACACTTAAGGGAGAGGATTATTTGGCAAAATCACACCTGAAATTTTCAAATAAAATTTTTTTTCCAAAATATTAAAAAATTTCATATTTTAAAAATAGGACAGGATCATGTGTTTGGAATCAGATGATATATTGGCAGGGATCTGACAATGAAGACATGTTTGTATATCTAGAGTATTTTTTTCACTAGTAGGAATGCTGTTCGGTAGGGAATTGAACTAATTTTAATGACCAAGGCAGTTTCGAATATAAACTGTACAGTTTACAAGCATTTGAATTGATGTACAAGCATTTGAATTGATAGGTGACCAGTTACTCACTAGTCAGGCTATCTTTGGTTTTTTTTTATTCTTTTATGTAGTGACAACTAAAAAACTGGAATGGTATCAAACCCTTAATATGTTCATACATATTTAACTCTTTTCTCATTCAGAAAAAAAAAAAAAGTGCAGCTCAGTGCCAGTGTTCATTTAACATCACATGTAGGAATGCTATGTTTTCTAGGATTTGACATTTTCAGCGATCAAACTGCTAAAAACAGAATGCTATAAATAGAATGATGTCATTTGTTTCCAAAGACTATCGATATACTAGAGCAATGCAAAAATAATAATAAAAGCAAATATTTCACAGCAAACTTTGGGAGTAAGGTTAAGGCAGTCATCTGCAAGTTATTTCAGGATAAACAATACAGCTACAAGTGCTGCCAGTGAGTATTCATTCATACGGCAAATGGGAAAAGGGTTAAAAATCAGCATATGAATACAAACATAATGTGTTTGAGAAAGGAATATATCTAATAAATAAACAGAAAAATAAGTATGAAAAATGATATGTATATCCCTTTACATTGAGAAGAAGAAAAAAAAATTAAAATTTTCACAAAGCCATGTGACAAGAAAAAAGTCTGAAGACCTGTTTTTGGAACACTTTACCTCAAAGAATTATATTTGTCAAGAGGCAAAAAGAAAACCACAGTTAGTAAGTTAAAAAAAGTCTTCAGAATTTGGTATGTGAACAAAAGTAAAGTTCAGACTTTGAAATAAAAACATCAGTAACTCAGGAAGACATAGGATCAACTTAAAAACAAATTTTGATCTTGTGGTCAAGACAAAAATTCTGAGACAGAAAGAGAAAAGAGGATCCAACAAATTCTTTTAACCTTCATGTGGTAGAAGAAGAAAGGGACTAAGTTGAGAAAGGGGTAAAAATTTTAAAACAAGTAATATTTTATAAAGAAAGATATATACCACACGGAAATAAAATGCAACAGAATTTTTGCTACTATATGAAAAAGAATGGGAATAGTGTTTATGCTGCTTTCGGTATGAGGTTTTGTCAAGGTCTTGGAACTTATGTTCACAGTTGTGTATTAAAGCACACATTAGACGTGCTGTTCTTATAGTTGTAGGTTGCACAGCAATTGCATCCTTAGTAATGTATTGTTGTGAATTCCAGCTAGAAAAAAATGAGGATTAAAAATGTTAAAATTCTTCTGATAGATCAGAATTAAAGGCTGAAGGAATTTAGAACCAGAGATTCTGGTTCTATTGCAAAAGTTGTAGCAAATAAAAACAAACTGTAGATTACTACTACAAGAAATGCAAGGCATTGGACTTTGGAGAGGAAATTGTTGGAAATGTGAGTCATCATGAGAGAGGAAGAGAGAGAGAGGAGGGAGAGCGGGAGAGAGAGGAGGAGAGGGAGAGATGAAGAGAGAGGCTGAGTTTCTCGCAGAAACTCTATTCAATTTAATCTTGAAAGTAAAAGAAATGCAAAGATAAAAGTAGACATGAAATGAGAAATTAAGCAGTTTCATATTTAGGATAATACTTAGGAAAATGTTTGAAATTGCATCATCACAAACTCCAACATTGTGTCAAAGGAAAACTATATCGAATAGGAAAAAATATCAGTTTTAAACTTATCACATATTTGAAATAATAGTGGAGTAAGAATTTCAGAAAATAAATAGTTATTTGGTTAAGGTTAAAATGATTAGAATATATGTATCTTAATTACTTTCCTAAATCCAATTGAAATAAGCACTAAAAATATAGAAAAAAAAATCCATGTGAACTCTGGAAAACAGGGAATATCATTATCCATTAGTTAGAATCTTTCATGGGTGTTTGCTTTGTTATTTTAAATTTATTATAGATTACACTGAGTTCTCCTCTCTACTGAAGGTAGATTAAACAAATCTGACTTACTTTATGTGATACATACCTGAGGTAAAAGTGAAAGTGATAGTCAACAAAATTTCATCAATATCATTTTGCATAGAGGACCAGGAGATGGAAGATGTCATGGCTAGTGGGTGGTCATTAAAAATAAAAAATGACATTATAAGGGACTTCAAGATACACTAAAGCTCAGTCCTTCAACAGTTTACTGTTAGTTTATATTCCATGTAAAGCAAGCAAAACAAGCAAAAATCTTGCTCATATGGCATATAAATTTGAACAGTGTGCCAAATAGGGAGAAAATTTGAATTATCACACACACAAAATGACAAAAGACCCTACTTATACAATTATAAAATTACCTGAGTGTTGATGGACTCCAACACTACTTTCCCATAAGCATCTTGACCTCTTTCCTTGCAAAATAATTTATTGAAACTAATTGTATTAATTCTATATTTTTCTTTACTTTCTATATGGGAATAATATATTTAAATAGGGACTGAAAAAATATGATAGAGGATCTATATTAGTTTCCAATATTGCACAAACTTGGATCCCCATTGTAGGAAATTTAAAAAGATAAAAATCACCAAAGAAAAGGTAGAGTCATTTAAATCAATCTGAGGGTATGGAGAAATTGTTCCCATATGAAACTGACTTACCGTAAGAAAGAGGTTCAAAAAGCTAGATAATAATTTTTAAAACTCCTAATTTGCATTTGCTAATGAGATTTAAAATGACATGTCAGCTCTGAAATAGGAGTAATCTGAAATCAGAAAAGGCGACTTTAATATCAGAAGGCATAATAGAGAGAGGAAGCAGCGCATTGCATCCTACATAAAATCTATATTACTAAATCATAACATATTATGGGATAGTCTAGCCTAGTGTTGCTCATTTATCTTCATTCTCATGTCTTCCTTTCAAGGTATGGACACCTTTATAGGTGAGCAAGTGTGTGTTGATAGACTACAATCCATCTTTATCTCTTTGGTTACTTAAGTTGTTAGAAATTGGTATTAAGAGCTTACTTTTAGGATGTACGTTTTCAAAAACCATTTGCTTTTTATTGCTTTTATATTGAGCACCTGCCATATATCAGACATTTGGTTAGGAGATGAAAAAAGAGTAAGGATAGATGAGGATGGACATAGCATATAAAATTTGTGTTCTTATGGAATATATATACATATATATATTCGTATGTATATATATATATGACATGTGAATATATGAATATATATATATATATATGACAGAATAACTGTCCCCTGTACCCCAGAAAGGATGTCCTCATGCTGATTCCTGGAACTTATGAATATGTTACCTTGCATCATAAAAGGCTATTTTCATTTATAACTAAATTACAGATTTTGAGACTGCGATATTATCTTAGATTATACAGATGGGTCCAATGTCATCACTGAGATTCTCATAAGAGGAAAGCAAGAAGGTCATATACATAGAGAGAAGCAGAAGGAAGCAATCCAAAGGAGAGAGATGTTACATCACTGGCTTTGGAGATGGAGGAAGAGGCCATCAGACAAGGAATGCAGTCAGCCTCTATTAGTAGGGGAGAAAGGCTTTGGAACAGATTCTCCGCTAGGGTCTCCAGGAGGATGCAAGCCTGCCAACACCTTGATTTTAACCCAGTGATATCTCATAGTTATGACCTCTAAAACTATAAAGTAATAAATTTATGTTATTTTAAGCCACTAAGTTTGAGGTGATATGTTATAGTGACAAATAGAAAATGAATACAATCAAGTTCAAAAGATTTTAAGAAAAAATTAAACATAGTAAGAAAATAGAGAGTGATTGGTATTTTAAATAAAATGGACAAGCAAGAAAGATCTTTCCGATATGATATTGCTTGTACCCAGGCATGGATAAAGTGAGGAAATAAATCAACTAAATAGCAAGAACTGTGTTTCAGATTAATGAAGTGAAAAGTCTCTGAGGTTTTGGTTGATTGTATTCTAACATATGAGCAAAAGTGCCATTGTCACTACGGTGCAACCAACATCAAGGAATTCTAGAAGGAGATTCAATAAGAAAGTGAGAGATCAGGATGGTTCGGCTAATCCGTGGGCCATAGTGAACTCTTGGCCTTTATTTTATGTGTGGTAAGAAAATACTAAGATATTTTGAGAAGAGCAATGACATATTATAAAAAGATTGCCTTAGCTTCTCTGCGAGAAAGGAGTTATTGAGTTCAAGAAATCTAGTGCAGCTGTCTAGACAGGAGTTATAGAAACTTTGTTGCTAGCCATAGAAAAGAACTTTCATATATGTTTTTGAACATATCCTAATTTAATAAAGCAGACTTAAACCTTAAACCTGACATTAATAAAGATATATTTTAATTTAGTAAATTAAAGTAAAAAGTAAAATTCTGCATATTTTTGTAGAGTTGTGTTTGAAAACATTTCCCACATAGAGAGGAAACTTCATCAATACATTAGTTTAAATAAAGTAGTTGATACGGAAACAACAGAAGAGAATAGACGTCTAACAAAACACCCATCTCATATACAGTAATCATATTTGTGTGCAGTGACATAGTTCTACTGTTAAGAGACAGAATAAAAAAAAACACATAAAAAGGTATTATTATTTACTGAAATATTGGAATTTCATAATCCTGAGAAAAATATTTTCTGCTTAATGATTTATTTTAACATAATATTGAGAATAATAGGTTAGAAATGAAGGTAGTTTGTGCTGCAGGTAGATAGGCATAAACCTTTACCCATGGATGACAGAAAATGGGGAATCTAGTAATGTAAATGTGTATTATACTAAGCAAAAATGGAGACACTTAATCTGGTTTGCACCAACAAGGATAGGTATACCAGTTAAAGAATAAAATTTTGTCAAGATTCTAGCTTGTAATATAAATCCAGAACAAAAAATATTCATTATAGAGGCAAAGCTCCTCCCGCTGAAGGTATTTAGTTTCTTCACCAGACCTTATGTCATCCAAGATTCGCAGCTTCATGTATCACGACTAAAACTTGGTGTCATCAAAGCAGACATCTGGATTTCCCTTTTTCTCTAGTTTTCAACAATCTGGTAAATGTCTTTGTTATGTCCCCAGTTGTTTAATTTAAACAAAAGAGAAAAAGTATTTTCTTTTAATTTGTGGTATAATCTGCTTACTGTAAAGTAGATAACAACAATATTGCTTAATGCATTTTGAACATTTATATATTTATGGATTGACCATTCATATCATAATAGAGAACACAGCCCCTGTGCCCTTTTCTCTCAATACAACCTTGACCTCAGAGAAGTCACTATGTGTTGAAATGGATTTGTTCTGATGGTTCTAAAATTTCAAGAAAATAGAATTATATCACAGGTATTCTTTTGTATCAGGCTTCTTTCACTTAACATAATGTTTTTGAAACTTATTCATGTTTTTACTTGTATGTAATTCATTTTTTCTTATTGCTGTGGAGTGTTCAGTCGTAAGAATAAGAATATACTCTAATTTGCCATTATTCTTTTGTTGACCTTTGGATTGCTTCTAGTTTATACTATTGTTCATAAAGTTTCTAAAAGCATCATTTTATAGTTTGAGGGGAAATATATGCTCTCATTTCTCCTAAACATATACCTAGGATTAAAATGCCTGGGTCATACCACATTGCATGTAGTATTCAGGTCTTAGACAACTCTTGGCTGAAAGTTTTTCAAGCTTTTCTCAATTTTTGAGAGTTTTGTGGATTACTGGTCAAGAATCTTCTATAATGTCTCTGAAAATTTGTTTGATGATTTTTTTCATTATTAGACTAGTAGACTAGGAGTATATGGTTTAAAGAGGAAGATCATAGGAATAAATTGACAGTCTCATCATATAACATCAAAGATATGTAATATTATGATGACTAATGACTGTTGAGGTTAAACTGGATTGCCTGGCTCAGGTAGTGTTTGTCAATTTTCTCTATTGTAAATTGATATCCTTTCATTTTTTTCTTCCTTTCCTTCTACATTATTTTCAGTGAAAGGAATTCACTGTGCGCGGGCTATACTTAAGGAATAGGATTTGTGCTTCCAAAATTAGAGGGAAGAGTATTTACTCAAATTATTTGGAATTCTTCTACACAAGTGATTTCTCCATTTTCCTCTATTTAGTTATTTATTCAATAATTTATTAATATTAGTATGGACTCATGGATATTTATTTTATATTTTGGTTTATAATCCAACACTACTTAATTTATTTTCTTGCTCAAATTGTTTCAGCTTTGGCCATTGTGAGCCCCTTTAGTTGACTCTGTTATCCCTTATTATATGCTGTGTTTGTGTGTATGTGTGAGTTTGTGTGTGTGTGTGTGTGTGTTTGTGTGTGTGTGTTTAGTATATCTTTACTTTCTGTCATTACAAAATACCCAAGTTTATTGTATATATATTCATGAAAAAGTCTTACAATCCATCATTTCTGCAAGGAGTCTTGATTTCTTTCATTGGATGGTGGTATCAGGAAACAATGTTTAGGTACTATTTGTTTTCATTACTCATAGGGTGTTCTTAGTACTAGGCTCTATCAACTAATAGAGCAAAGAAATGTATGCAGTAACTATGTATACACAATAATTTGTCATATATATTTATACATGTAACCATCTATATCTCTAATAAGCTAAATATGTGTTTATACTGATGTCATCAACTCTAATCTATTACTACATGTGTCATTCTAGACTTTTGCCCTTGCTTGTATATAACTTCCCACTCCAACAGTGAGAAACATGGCTCCTGATATACACTATCCTTTTACTTAATATTTAAATTCATATATATATATATATGTGTATATATATATATATATAATGGTTTTAGAATTAACATTTCATATCTCTATGAAAAATGACTTTATCAATTAGAATATAATCTCATGTATGGGTTATTTTGCCTATAGCCTTATTGATTCTACTAATTTTAAGTGTTATTTAAGCAAGTATTCTGCTCCAACCATTTTAGTGATTTATTTTATACAACTGTGATAATTATGTATACTTTTCTGTCACATTCTGAATTCCATTCTGGAATTCCACGCTCTTAAATAAGTTTTACTTTTAATTGAATACATTAAGATTCACTCTTGTGCTGTAAAATTCTAGGAGTCTTAGTCTCCTATTTAACATTACAGTATTAATTTACAACCCACTTGCTTTATTTTTAAATTTAAAATTTGTGAAATTTCTTCTGCTATATTTCAAGACTCCTGATAACAGTAACTAGGTGGTGGTGGGGGGGATACACCATTTGTTTCTTTGAATAATCTACATTTCCTTTAAAAGGACTTTTCAAAGAGACAAATTCAACAAAAAATATTGTTGAAGAAAAGATTAAATGAATAAATGTATAATTAAATCATTCATGTTAGAAACACTACCTGGGAGCTAATAGATGACAACCAAATCCTAACATTTCAGATATTAATATTGCATTATAAAATCCAGTAGTTGAGGTTTAAAGTAAATTTTAACTCTTTTTTAAAAAAAAATTTTAAAAATTTAGAGAAAAAAATGTGCCCAATGGATTTTGAAAGGCAATCTTTAAAGGTCATTTGAATTTTGATTGTTTATCATTATTAAAATGTTGCTATCATTTCCTGCATGTTCAACTGTTTGAGGTAACAAGGTTGAAAGTCAAATATAGTAACAGTTTCATTTATTTAATTCAAAAGGCCTCTAGAAAGTAATGAGATTTATTCTGTAAATTACTTTATAATTGTTCTTTAACTGCACTGTGATATTTGATATTAGAAAGATTTTGCTTTAGGAAAAATGATTTTAGCTCCTTAAAAAAATTATTTATTCCTAAATAAACAGCATTTTATATATTTAATGTAAATAAAGAAATATTTTTAAGGTTAATTAGTCTGTCTTCTGACAATTGCAAGAAATTTTGGAGAAAAACTGCTTATGTGTTCAGGTCAATTTTGCTCATGCTAACATGCTAACACATAAAGGAATTATCAAACTTATTCAATCATACTTGAAGAAAAGGACTTCCATTTATTATCAAATCTGAGATGTAGGAGCAGTGTGACTTCCACTCTACTGTATGATTCCATTTTAATTTACTTTCTTTAAAGTCTTGCGCCAGGAATTGTGCTAGTCAACTTGACAAATGCTTTATTTAGTCTAGAAAATAATAAATCTATTTTTCTTCTTGATGTTTTCATTTGTTAATATTTTTCTTCGCATTAAATTAAACTCTCCAAGACTTTGTAGATCGATATGCGGAGATATATGCATATATATCCATAGAAGTATAGACAGACTAGTCATTCATAGGAAAAGATTGAAAAGAGTTACACCAATCTGTGAATAGTGGTTACCTTTGGGGAGAAGAATGAGATGCAAACGGAGTAAGCATACTCCGTGAATGTATATGTACTCTTATTTTTTCACATTATTTTTATTTTCATGTTATTTCTTTCTCATATTATTATTGTTCATGTTGTTCTGAATAATTTGAGGATTTGTACACATTTTAAATTTATTATTCATATACATTTTTAGAACAGTAAAAATTAAAAAAACAAAAACAAAACTCTTCTCCCATGCTTAAAAAGCAAACAAACAAATAAAAACTACCCATGGCAAAGAAAAGTCATACTATAAGTACATAAATAATTATAAAAGAATCAAATATTTAATTCTAGAATTTACAATACAGGCATTATATTCATGAAACACTATAATGAATCTTACAATTAAAATCACTTAAAATTTTATCTATATTTTCAACAAATAATTATTGAGTATATTCATGTGTTGGACACCTTACTAGGTACTGGAGGTTCCACAGTGAACAGAACATACAGAGCACTAAACTTTGGAAATCGCTTTTCAGTGGCGGAGGATACCAGAGACACTAATGTATAAATGAATCACCAAACAAGATAATCTCAGGAAGAGATAGATTCTATGAAAAATAAAAATAAAACAGTGTGATAAAATAGCAAGGATAATGACAAATACATAGTTTTAGAACAGAGGATAAAGAGTCCTTTAAAGAAATGATAACTCATGTGACACCCGAATTACAAGATGAAATGTAAAGAGTTAGAAGCCAAGCATTCTAAGCTGAGGAATAAGCCAGTGCATGTGTTATAAGACACAGTTCCAAGAAAGATATAAATAAAGTGCAAATCTAACTTGACTAGTCCAGAAATGGATTGAGAGTCATTAGGCTTAAAGTATAAGGATACAGAGAAGACTTGTAAGAGAAGAGGTTGAAGTGAAAAATATTCATGTAAATCTTTAGAATCCATCATGAAAAGTTTAGATTTTATTCTGGTCACAATAGGAAAAAACAAACATAGAAACAAACATTGAAGATTTTAAATTAAGACAATGACATCAATGTTTTATGTTAAACAATTAATCTGAGGCTTTCCAGAGAAGAGAGTATAGTTGAAAAATTGTGGACACAGAGAGGCCAGTTATGAGGTCAGTTCAATTATCCAGATGAAAGATAATGTTGGTAGCTGAGGACAAAAATTTGGATGGATTTGAGATATTAGGTTTAATTAAATGAAATTTTCATTTTTAAATTTAAAAATGGTTAACTATCAGTAATTTTATTATAATTCGGACTGATATTTTGGTGATCCAGCAAAAGTAATTATGGAAGATAAGAGGTATCAAGGGAAGTAATGAAAATGAAAATGACTCTGGGTTGTTGGCATGACAACTAGGTAGATGATACTAACATAAAGAAAATTTAAATAGGTTGGAGTGTGATACTAGGAGCTCTATTTGGACATAATACTTTGCAATGATTATGGCATGTCAGGTAGATTGTTAGATAATATTCTGGAATGTGGCAAAGAACTGAAACTGCAGAATATCGATTTAGTGCTTTCAATTTTTACAATTAGGGAGAATTCTTATTTAATTTCACAATTTTTAACATATTATTCTTTCTCTTCAGTAGAGAAAAATGTTCGCAACTTACTTATATTTTATATTCTTCTTTATATCTTTAAACAAAAAGCCAAAAATTCACATTCTTAAATTGTTTCCTTTAAAACCATGAAATATTAGGACCAAATATACTCTCAGGTTTATTCATTTCTATATTTGCCTTTCTTAGCAGATGCTCATATCTACATGAACCCTCACCCTCACTCCAATGAGTGATAAAATTGCCTATTGTTGTATTTAGCCAAATTATAACAGCATGTTTTAATATTTAATAATTAAATTGTATTCTTAAATATTTTTTATTTACTCATGACTTCAAGTAACCTGGAATTGTGCTTAAAAGTATAACCATGACCTCTTTCACTATAATAAATCAGAATTAAAAAATTGGGTTTCAATAATCTAGAAGATGTATCCTTTGATTTATTATTGCATAACCAATCGATTTGAATTATTTTTAAGAATTTTAGACAATTTGTAAACACTTTTTGTATATTTTCTTTTAGCTTCTAAAATTCTCTTAACTCAGTTTACATATGTGAAATCTGTCTGGTTCTAAATATATTTTATCACTTTTGAGCTGCAATAAACTAATTTTTTCTCATAATTTTTATGCCTATCTCCTTTACTGAATCACAGAAAAATATCACTGATATTTATAATTTTTTGACTTATTTAAAAATAACAGTAATGTTCACTTTAAAAATTTTCAAGATCATTAGATGATGTTTGTAGGGGAAAGGTTTAAATTTTGATGTGTTCAATGACAGTAAAGACACTCTGCTGTCTATGTAAAATAGGGGTAAACATAATTTTTATTTTACTTCTCATAGTCAACCGCTGTCATAGTCACTAACTTTTTGGTTGATAAATTCATTCTAATCTTTCAACTTTGTTCAAGGACATTCGAGTTTTCTCTTTTTGGATTATAAAATAGAAGTCATATGCATCCACTTTATGTATTCTATTCATGAGTTTTACATCCTAGTTGTGTGTGCATATTGCAAATAGCTACATTTGTTAACAAAAAAATAATATATCACAGAAATACTTTCTATGGTAAACGCCAATTGCTAATTTTGATGTCTTTATCAAAAAGATGTCCATGACCTTTATGAGAAAATTTGAAAACTTGATTAAAATAAATTTAGAAAGAATATTTTGTAGATAAGAAATCTTAATTTCATAAAACACATATATTCATAATATGTGCATGCAATATGGCTGCTGCCATTATAGACTAATAGGAGGGAGAGAGAAACTATTCAAAAAACATTTTTTTTCCAAAATTAGTTATACATATGAAGAAATTTAGAATTGGCTCAACAATTCCTTCCTTATACCATATACAAAACTAGATAACATATGTATTAAAGACATACTATGAAAACTATTTTTGAGACTTTTGGAGAAAAATATAATTGTATATTTTTATACTATAAGGCATAGAGAGCTTTCTGTAGAAAGCAAGACCTCAAAAATTAAGCATAAAACACTGATAAACTTGACTATATTGACATTACATTTATTTTTAACAAAATCAATTAAGTTATTGAAAATCAAAGGCACATGGTAAAAGTAATTATTGCAATAGATAGAGAGATAGCTAGAAAGATGGATAGATAGATAAGTAGATATCTAGAAAAGAATACATTCCAGAATATATAAAAACTTCTGAAAATCAGTAAGTAAAAGACAACTCATTGAAGACCAAATCTTAATGGCTAATAAGTACCTATGAATAAGGCTCACTTTCAATGTATCTAGAGAAGTAAAAATTAATCATTGTTTAATTAATTGTTTAATCATTGTTTAATTAATAAAAAATTAATCAGTGAAACAAGTTAAAGTATAAAAATACCATATATTATCGAGTCTATAGAACAATGGAAACTTATAAAAAACATTTGATATGGCAAAATTGGTTCCATAATTTTAGAAAACACTTGACAAGCATCTAGCTAAAATGAAGACACGTCTCCCTTATGAAATAACACTTCTACCCCTGGGTATATAAACAGTGGTATACTGCTAAATCATTAACAACTAGCTCTCTGAAAGGGGTCCAGTGTATGATTGGCAGTGTTTGACAATTTCTTTGGTGTAAACACACTATTGTCTACTTCAAGCTACAAAAGTATCATTGCTGAATATAGAATTGGAAGAGAAACGTCCAATTGGTTCTTTCAAGCTGGTATCAGACAGCTCCAACACACCACTAGGTTATATAATATAACTTAGAAATTTTCATACATATTTTTTGGAAAGTATATACCAGAAAGCTTATGGCAACATTGTTTGCTTGGCAAAAATGTACAGAAAAGCTCAGTTTCAGCTATAAAATGTGGTATATATATGCAATAGAATGCTATCCAAGACTGAAAACAAAAGGATCCAAACTACATTTGTCAACAAAAATGATTCTTGTATACATAATATTTTATAAAATAAGCAAGAAACATAAAAACATATAGAGCATGAAAGAAATTATAAACATTTTTAAATACACAGTAATTTATATATTAAATATTTAATATTAAATATATATTAAGTAAGTATTTAATATATATATTAAATGTTTA
>NW_006430723.1:4102591-4164248 GCF_000325575.1 Pteropus alecto | reverse complement strand
ACATATTAGGAGGGTAAGAAAATACATGTAGACAATTTATCAAATTTAATGTAGTAATTGTTCCTCAGAGATAAAAAAGGGAGTGATGCATTCAAAGTTTCTGGGCAACTAGTGATTTATTAGGTAGTGTGTACTTACGTGATTATTGTATTATTCTATATATTTTCCTATGATATTTTATCTATCAACCTATATACCTATCATCTATTTACTTGTCTAGATATATGTGTGTGGGTGTGCCTATATGTATATAGGCACACAGTACATACAGACACAAACACATTAGTGCTCTCTTTCTCTTCTGCATGTATGTCTGTAAATTAACAAAACAAATCCAGTACTATGTTTATGTGTAAAAATACTAGAAGTGTTCTTATTTAATGTTGTTGTGAAAATACTAGCCTCTATATATCAAGAAGGTATTCAAATAAGGTGTTTTAATGTTGATAGATGAGAAAATATAAGATAAGACAAGGAGTATAAAATTCCAGTTGAATTATTAAAATTAATTATTATTAATTGAAAATTATTGAAATTCTTCTGGAAGAATTAAATGTTTAAGATAGCCAGGAGTTTTATTTTAAAAAAAAAATTTTAAGGAAATGCTCTCTCAGATAATTTCATTTCTTAGCATGTTTCAGATATCAAAACATAATAATATTGTCACAAAAATAAGCATTAATCAAAAAGAAGTATGTAGATAAATTTTATGATAAATCTAGAATTTCAAACCATTAAATAAAAAAAGAATTGTTTATTAAATTGTTTGGTCAAAAGATATGAATCTGTTTCTCAACCTCATGCTTTATTTTAAATTAAAAAAATGTAGAAGAAAGCTTTAATGCTTAAGAAAAAAATTATAGGACCTATAGTTAGGTCGTACTATGGATTCAGCCTGAGATTCTCCAAAATAATCATTTTGCATTCATTCCAAAAATATAGCTATCATAAATGGGTATAATACCAACAATTGAAAACATATGAACAACTCCATAAACCTCCTGTCTCCTCACAAACAAACAAACAAACAAAAAGTGATTATCAAATTGAAGCTATAGGACAATTTGAATTAGAGTTATGTGGAGGCAGCCTAGCTTTCTATTTGCATTGGATCCCATGTGGAGAGGACATGAACTGAACTCCATATAAACTTAGGACTTGGATGAAACTATACTCAGGGACAGAAGGTAAAAGGGAAAAATGATGCTTTCTCTGCCAAATATCATAGCTGTTGCTGAACTCCTGTTGAGTAGTGGGAAACAGATAGACATTCAACAAAGACCTGGCCTATTAGGGCTGTGGGCTCAGGTATCTCCGGAAGGTTGAGACCCTGAATCACAAATGGGAGATGTGTTTATGAACTGGCAAGAATAGAGGATCAGATGAGAGAAATTTAGAAATATAGTAACAGTAAGAAAGAACCGTATCCCATTCAAGGTAAATTAGCAAACACTTTTTAAAGCATATGTGAAAATTTTGCATCATGAAAATAGTAAAAAAAATTTTTTCAATAAGTTAGAAACTTTGTACCCTAATAAATGGAAATAAAAGAGGAAGATAAAAAATATTTTGTAATAATTATATTTCAAATTCCTTCAAGAGATAAATGACAAAATTGAAGTTAAAAAACAAGATCAATTGCTTATGAAAAACAAAACAAATGTGAAGAGAAAATTAGTAATATGAAAGTTAATGTTTATGCTTCAAGACAGAGGAGAGAAAAAGAGATAGTAAATATTAAAGAAAAGTGAAACAGCATAAAAATTAGTATGAAATGTTCAGAGGAACAAATAGAAGAAATAGCAAAGAGGAAATATATTTTTAAGGTAAATGGCTATAAAATTTGCTGGACTGAAGAAAAATGACAGTGGGAAGGCACACATAAAACAAACTAGTTTAAATATAAATAAATGCACAACCACAAACATAGTAGTGATGTTCTAAATTTTGAAGGATAAAGAGAAAAACCTTAAAAGCATCTAAAAAAAAAATAACAGATTATCAATGTAACCACAGATGTCAGCCCTTAACCAAGTAAAACTTTCAAAGTGCTGAGAGATAATAACTGCCAACCCAGGAATCTATACCTATGTCCACTAGCATTCAAGAGAGGAATGACGATACATTTTGAAATTATCATTAATGACACTCAGAAATGATTCTAAAGAATGTTAATGAAAATGACAAAATAGAAAAAGAAACAAGAGAAAACAGTGGGAAGAGAGAACTAGTAATGAACTAAGTATATGGTAAAAATAAGTGTTTGAACCAAATTTTGTAATGAATTGGATAGTTATATTTTTTTCTGTTGTGAAAATGAAATCAATACTCTAGCTTATAATAACATGAAAGACAGGCTAGTCAAGAAAAGGGAGTGACTGTCAATGAAATTGACATATTAATTTGGTTGATCTGGCAAGAGGACAGAAGTGCTAAATAAACTAAAATGGTTTAAAGAAAAACATAAATAAGCATTTTCAAAATTTATGATTAAATTATGAGAAATTAAGTGCATTCTTTAATTTGTAAAATAGCTGATGTAAAAAAAGAGAGAAATAGCTTTCTTTTAACATAAAGCAAAGAATGAGGAATAAAATAGAACTAAAACAAAGAAAATGCATTAATAATAATAGCCCTACAGTAGATCCTAAAATATATCAACATCATAAAAATCATGGAGTTAATCAATTAATAGAAGTATCAAATGATAATTAAAAATGTATGCCTGAACATTTGTAAAGATAACCCAAGAGGTACAATTTGCTATAATGACAAAATTTAAAATAATTGAATTACTAAGCAAAACTCCCCAAACAAAAGATAACAGGCCCAGATTATTTACAGCAAGTTTTACCATAGATTTGAGAAAGTTAATGACTTTTATTTGAATTGTTTTTAAGAATTAAAAAAGGTAAACCTGCTTATTTTATGAAAATAATGTAATCTTGATTTTTAAAAAAAGCTGAACAAGATAAATATAATAAAGAAAAATTTAAAGAAATGTTTAATTATAAACATTAAGCTTGCCCCTAGCATTGTGTAGCTCTGGGACAAAGAATGAATTAAGTGCACATAATATACACCTAAGTATTTCTAAGCTGCAAAACAAATTTAAATACTAAAGTAATAGATAGTATTTGTTCTTACCTTGAAAACATTTCATTAGAATGAGGTTTTGATGACCATATTGAAATTTAAAACTTGATGATTCCTTCAAGTTCCACATGTGATTACATTATCCTAGGGAGAGCTAGACCCTAATTCCTGACTTATGACCTGCCCTTTGTCTTTCTACCACTATTTCTATACTGTACAGTGAGTGGCCTCATGCATACTGTTGCCAATAATCAAGCATGCATATATAAACTCTGTCTATATCACTTCAAAACAGTTGCCTCTTGGGTATCTCTTGGTATCCATGGATATTGAGTAGGTCAGCCTCAGGAGGAAAGACATGGGAAGAGACTCTTTCAGCCTGGTAGCAGAAACAAGGCCATAGCAGAAGGACATTAGGGATCCTGAAAACCCAAATATGATCTAAGGGGTTGTGGATTTTATTTGGACACATCCCATTGATCTTAGACTTTTTTTACCATTTGAAGAAGCATAGTCTGTGCCTAAAGGTGTTTTATAATGGTGACACATATAACCTTAAAAAAATACAAGGTAAATTAAATTAAAAAATAATAATACATCATGACAAGCAAGGTTTAAAATAGAACATGCATTTGTATAATCTAACTATATATACTAATTAAAGAAGTAAAATATCTCAAAAGATGTAAAAATGCATAAAATTATTTGACGATTAAAAACATATATATTTAAAATCAGAGAATGATGGGTACACCTTAAACTTGTTAGTTATGTATACTCATTACTTACGAGAAACATAAAACTTAAGGCTAAATTTTAACAACATTCCCATTAAGTCTGATGGAAATAAGATGCCTCCTTTTGCCTCCATTCTTCACAATTATACTATTGACCTTTGTTAATTAAATAAAATAAAAAAGGAGACAACATTGAAATTATTTGCAGATTTATTTGCAATTACATACAAAGAAAATCCAAAATAATGTATGGAAAGTATTAAAACTAGTAAGTTAATTCATCAAGTTCTTGAGAAAGTAATATTAAAATCAAAAAAGCTTTTCTATATAAGCAATAATTAAATTAAAAATTAATTTTAAAAGTGTATTTCCTCTAACAACCAAAGATCCATCAATTACCTGGGGAAAATCAAGTAAAAGATATTCAAGAACTCTATGAAGAACATGAATAAAATTACCTGAATTCATGGAAAGATATATATATATCATGGTCATTGAGAGTAAAAATTATAGAAAAATTAATTTCTAAAAAAATAGAGGCACCAAAAAAAATTTACAAGTTTATTAATACTATAAATGACAAGTAAAGAGAAAATAGTAAATAAAGCAAAGAAAAGGCATGGGTAATAGATGCCCAGATGTCCCTTTCCTAACTTAATGTATAACTGTAAAGTAAATCTCATCAACAACATAAAACATTTCCAAAAGTCATGTGCAAAAATAAATATATCAAAATAACCAAAAAGCACCTTAAAAAACAAAAACAAGGATGAGGAAATACTTTCTCCTAAGATGTCAATTTTTTTAAAAAAATAGTAATTATTTATTTTTACTTAAATGGTGACTGAAAGTTGATGTTATAATAAATTTTATATTAAATAGAAATAAAAGAGCGATGTTAGATTTAAAATAAATTACTTGAAAATAACATATCAAAGAAGAATTATAAAAAATTATTTAGAAAATATCACTCAAATGCTAATTATATTTTGTCACGTGGTAAGCTAACGTGGAACCTAAAAAAGGCATTTATAATAATAGATGCTGTAAAATGTTGAAAATTAATAGATAAATTATAAAATTTTATCATAGAAAACAAAATCAAAAAAGGTAGAGAGAATAGAATAACAAAATTGAAAAATATATATATATATAATAATTTTAGAACATAATAAAGAATAAAAAGAAGGTAAAAGATGTTTCTTTCAAAAATTATTAAATTGAGGAAATTTCTTCAAGATTTATCAAGATAGGAACATCTTTAACAAGAAATAAGTAGTCTACAGAATACCTATAGCATCATGATCTAATGTTTAAGCATTTTCTTCAAAATCAATATAAAAATAAGAGTAATTGTTATCGCCATGTTTATTCAACATTTTACTAAAAGTTATAGTTAGCAATTTAGGATAAGAAAATTAAATAAAAGATAAAAATATGAAAAGGGGAAGTAAACACTTTCTGGGAAAAGATAACATGTTTGTTTATAAAAAAAATCCAAAGTCATTGAAAAATATCAATGAATAAAATCTAGCACAGTTGACAGGTATCAAATTCATTTCTTAACATTTGATACATATATTTTAAAATTGTTGATTATAATCACAGTAGGGAACAAATCTTTAGAAAATATTTTTGAACTAAAAATATAAGTTACGAGCTAAAACAATGAAGACAATTATTTTAAAAGTTTATTGAAAAACTTTAAGTAATGCCCAAGTATGGAAAATCATATTATGGCCATAAAAAGTTACAGTTGACATAATAAAGATATTTATACTCCACAAGTTTTGCTATAGATTTGATGAACTGTAAATCAAAATTTGAAAGGAAACTATTTGAGAGTTTTGATGCATTATTTCAACTATAAATGAAAAGGACTATTAGGTAGTAGAAAAATAATTATACTATTATATTAATTAAGTTATAGTGGCATTGAATCAGAGACAGACCAATACAGAAAACAGAGCTCAAAAAAAGATGCTGAAATGTGGTCTAAGCCAGCAATGGTGTTGTAGAACAATGGGGAATGGATAGTCTGTCTCCAAATGGACAACTGTGGCACCATACACAAAAGTCAATTCAAAGCAGAGTAGGACTTAGATATGAATGGCACCATTTAAAAACTGTTAGAGCACTATATTGGAAGTGTATAGATAACTGAGAGATAGAGATAGGTTTTAAAAATAAAACATGAACAAAAAAATAGTGTAGGAAATCATATATAGATTTGATGACAGTGAAATTAATTAGAATTTTTATTTTAAGGAAATCCTTAGGAAGTTAAAAGCTGTATAGTAAATCTCCAGAATTTATTTATCCTGCATAACAAAAACATTGTACCCTTTGACAATCACCTCCCTATTTCCCCTTTCCCCTAGCTCCTGGCAATAATCAATCTGTTCTCTCATTCTATGAGTTCAACCATTTTAGATTTCACATGTAAGTGAGATCATAGAGTATTTGTCTTTCTGTGCCTGGCTTATCTCACTTAGCATATGTCTTTGAGTCCACACATTTATTGCAAATAACAGAATCTCTTCCCATTTTAAGGCTAAATAACAACCCATCGTGTGTGTGTGTGTTATGTATACACGACAAAGGTATGTGTATCACATTTCTCGTTATTCTTTCGTCATTGATGGATTCTTTGTTTCCATAGCTTGGCAATTGTGAAGAATGCTGCAGTGAACTTAGGAGTGAAGGTATATTTTCAAGATCGTAATTTCAATTTCTTTGTATAAATACTCAGAGTGGGATTACTACACAGCCTAGTGGTTATAGCTAATGACACTGTATTGTACACTTAAACTGTGCTAAGCAGGTAGATCTGTTTTAAGTATTCTTACCTCACACATACAAAAATAATAATAAAGAGGGTAAGGGAAAATTTTAGGAGGTAATAGATATGTCTATGGCCTCGATAGTAGTGATATCGAGGTATATACTGATCCCTAAACTCATCGAGTTGTATACAGTAATCCCCCCTAGATGGTGGGAGATTTCATCATACTACTCAGAACAGCGGGAAATTTAAAGCTTACAAATTGTTTATTTCTGGAATTTTCTATTTCCGTACAGTGGTTGACCAGAAGTAACTAAAACTAAGGAAAGAGAAACCATGAACAAGGGAAGACTACTGTACATTAGATAAGTACAGCTTTTTACATATTAATCATACTGTAATAAAGTGGGTTTTTAAAAAAGAGATTAAAAGCAAAAAACTAACTGGTACAAGGTACATATGAGTGTTTATCTGTGTGTATAACATGACAAAGGACAAAGGATTAAAGAGACTTGTATCTAAACTATAAGAACTCCAATGAAGACATTAATAATAAAATTTGAATAATTGGCAGGAGTAATAAAATATGCATCAACAATATTAAGGGACATTAAATAATAATAGAGTGAAATATACTGTATTCCTACTACTTTCATAAAAACTTAAACGTAAGATGAAGTTTTAACAAGAAAGCAAGGAGAAAAAACCTTAAACATTGCTGGACAGAATATAAACTTGTATAGCTCTTTTGGAAGATCACTTGGTATTATCTAATGAAGTTGACAAAACAGCAATACCTACAAAATCTGTTGCAAACAACCATTGTTCAATAGTGAAGTTAAATGAAATCAAGGACAAGTCAATAAAGTGGAATGTAGTCTCCCTGCATCATTTTACTAGTGGGGTTAAAATGATGAGAGAAGCAGGATTCCAAGTGTGGATAAAATTCTCAAGTTCCAGGTATTGACCAGAAACAACACTGAGAACTAGGTTTAAATGTCAGACAGGCACTCAGAATCATGGACTCAGGGGAAGCCACATTGAAGATCAATCTCCATTTTCTCAGGTATATTATAGAAGAGTGACCTCTGAAAAGAGTCATTAGATAATTGAGTTGCATATATAATCCTCAGAAGTTTATTCCACAAAACACACAAATATATTTCTAACACCATTCTTTGCCCACCTCTTCTTTTGCATACTGGCAGTTTTTTTTTTTTTAATTGAGTATAAGAGTATAGTTATTTCCATGTCTAATAATGTATGATAGTCTAAAAATTGCATTGTTAGTTCCCCTAGTCTTGCTTAATTTGAGAGTTATAATTAGCTTCAATATTCTTGAACAAAGTGAATGCAAAGTGTATTGGATTTTAATTTAAAATGCTATTTCATAGTTGATTTAAGTAGTAAAATGTAATACACAAATTGCACTTTTAGTCAAATGACTCTGAAGTATTTTTTGAAGTGTATAATTAAAATATTCAAATGTGTACTAATAAGCTACTTTCAGAAGCTCTGGAGTACTCCTAAAGGTGACTTGGAAAAAACCCAAGACCAAGCTTCCTCTGTTCTTGCCTTTTACAACACCTGGTAGCCACTTTAAATAATTTGTTTTTGAAGTGCTTCAGAATAAGACGCTTTTCAGTAGTTATTAACATAAGTCAGCAGTTACTCTAGTTTGCATTTTATAGGCATTTAGAAGTAGGACACATTTTCAAATGACTACAGCTCATTACCTTTAATAAGAGTAGTCTTATGCTACTTCAATGGAAGCTATTCACAACCTTCATTGGCATGTGATAGTTAATAAATGTGTTTATCTTATGTGCATACTCATTGCCATCTCATTATGTATATGTGTGTGTGCATAAATATATACATATATACGTATACATATATACACATGTATATATGTATATATACACGTATGTACTTATGTATATGTATATATGTATACATATATACATATGTGTGTATATACACATATACATATGTGTGTGTATACATATACATATGTGTGTATATATGTATATATGTATGTATACACGCACATATATACATATACATATATGTGTATATATATGTATACATACATAATGTGTGTATGTGTATGTATGTGTGTGTATATATATGTGTGTATATATATATATATATACACACATATATATATATATAATTTTTTAAGTCCTTGACTTTTTTTCAAAACAGGCTATACTTAAAAAAACAATAATGGATAATTTGTCATGTTTCCTTTCTACATGTTCTTACAGAGCTCAGCTTTCCTGCCAGATACTGTTTTGTCACCTAAGCTACCTAGCCAGAGCTAAAAAAGGCAAACAGATACTTCATTTTGTTGCATAACATAAGGTTGAAAGATAGTTTTATACCCCCATCTTGTCTCAGGAATGTATGGTTTGCTATGCTATATTCTATGTTGGATCAGTAATTTTTGCACAATGTATATTAGTTGTAATAAGTTTTCATTCTGTGGTTTGAAGTTCTCTTATATCTGTGGAAGCGTACAAATCATTCCACTTTTCTCTGATGCTGACATAATTTGAGAACACTAAATTTTCATCTATTAATGTCAAATGAGATACAGACATTTTCCTCTTCTAGAACAGCTAAGAGACAGTGTGCACACAGTCCTAAATCAGACTCTCACCATTTCCTCCTAAGATACTGCAAAGATCCAAAACAAGAATACAACTCACAGGACAACCTCCTTTCCCTGCCAAATAAAAGCCTCTGCTTTAAAATAAAGTTTAAACCAAACATGATAATATTTAAAGGAAAAAAAAAATAATTATACAATTGATGTCATGAGTTTAAAACTCAAAAATTATGGACTCCTGTATAGTTTCACCCACAATATAAAATTGACAGGTTTAAATAACACATTATTTATTACCTGTGAGTCTTTATAGCTTGTCTCAAGTTTCATAAGTTGGCAGCTACAACTCAAAGGCAATAATTTTCAAACTGGTCAGTAGTCTGTTTGAATCAGAATTTCCCGAGATCGTTGTTAAAAATGCAAACTACTTGGATGCTCTCCAGGTCTACAAAATCAAATATCTGGAAAGAATACTCATTTTACCAACAAGCTTGGTGATATTAATGTGCAGTGATTTTGAGAAATATGACTGCTCTGTGAATTCTGCTTTGTGAGTGCTGTTTTTTTTTTTTTTTCCATTTCATTGTTGTCTTGCTTTCTCTGCATTCCAGAAAACAAAACATCTGGAAGGGATATGGTGGCTTAGGGTGAGTGGAAAGCTTGAATCCTGAAAGAAAAAGGCTGTAGATGAGAGCAGAGAGAGACACATACACATAGAAACCATAATACCCTAGTGATAGTGTTTTTTAAATTCCTTCTGCCAGAAGTGCCTGAGAGCTAGACAGTGGGGATCAGATAAGAATCTATTTTGGCCCAGCAGTCTTCACTGGATGAAAGCTACAGGATCAGAATAAGAGTCATGTATATCAGCCTGCCAACCAGCTGCAGATCTGAGATTTAAACATCATTCAATTGCATAGAAAAAGGTAGAAAGACAAAATATCACCAATTAAAAAAACACAAAGTGAAAGGATTCTCTATTTATGACATGTTTGAAGATATGTTAGAAACATTGACACAAGTAAATAATTATATAAGACAGGATTAAAAAGTAAAAAAAAAACACTGCAGAACAAAAAATGGAGCATTATGGTGAAAACTGCCAGGACAGTGAGGTTTCTAAAAAGCATTTCTATAAAAACTGAATCATTTGGCATCCTCTCTGAGACAGGAATCCATGGGAGATAGGCAAGGAGCAGAAATTCTCTGGGTACACCCATGTAACATTCCTTGTCATCAGTGCGGCTCATGAAAATGAACCCTTAATTGTGAGTGCTAGGATTTAGGAAGGAAGACTACCAGACATATACACCAACCCTAAAGCTTAAAAACCTGCTGGCACCTCGTAGGGGGCAGGTAGGACCTGATGAAATGCTACAGAATGGTGCTCTTTATGTAGGCAGCCATATCTTCATTGTGTCCCTCAAGGTGAGAGCAGGCATAACAAACAAAACAGGTTTAGATATTCTTCTAAATTAGAAAACTGGAGAAAAAAAATACTGTAACTCAAAGAACAAAATCCCACTGAAGAATCACTAGAAGTGATTACCTTTTTCTGTTACATAAAGAGATAGGAGAGAATTTTTGGAAAGTGCACAATTTCTCTTTTTCAAGAATTTGAAGTTTTTTTATTTTTGAATCTGGAACAACAATTTACAAGAAGAAAAAAACCCCACAGATTAAAAAGAAATGTGATGTGAAGATATAGCACAGGATCATATAATTTTATGTCATGAAGTAATCATCTTTTAAATGTGAAACAGAATTTGATAAGAAAAAAATGATACACATAGATTTTTTTCTTATTAATGAGAATGATCTTTTTTAATTTAATTAATGGCCATTTTATTTGCTAGTATCAGAGTTGCCTGTTCTCTTTAGTTTGTCTTTGAATTGGGTGTTCCTTTTTTTTTTTAATTTGTAATTGCTCTTTTGATGTAAATTATTTTAAGTTTTGGACATTCCTTGTCATAAGTGTTTTCCTGATGTTTATATTTGTCTCTTAAATGTGCTCATTTTATTTATGATAAATAAGTATCCAGTGGAAAATGTTTCTCTTCTATCTCTGTTCCCCAATGATCCAGTTCCTCTCTTCAGAGTAAACACTGTGACCAAATTCATAAGCATCTTGAAAGGTACATAATATGTTTATATAATAAAATTTATGTCAATGTGTATATATGTGCATGTGTATGTATATCTATATCTGTCTATTTTATATATATATATATACATATATATATATAATTTTGATTCTTATAGCACACATTATGGCATACTCTTGTAGTTGCTTTTTTAAAATTCATTCATATTTATCAGATTAGTTCCACATCGGCAAATCAATACATTTTTAAGAACAACATAATATTGCCTTAAATGAATACACTAAAACTCATTAACTAGTCTCCTACTGGGAGACATTTTCAATCTTTTGATGTTACAAACAATGCTATGATAATATTTGTGTATGTAAGACATTTTGCATATTTATGACTGTCTTGATGGGATACATTTGTGAATGTATCTATAATATAAATTCCTAGAAGAGATTACTGAGTTAAAGAGCATTGACTGATATTGCTCTCCAATTGTTCTTCATAAAGATTTTGCTATTTTACAATCCCACTATTATTATTTTATAATAATAGTGTTTATGCCCTCATTCTTTTACATTTAGTGTATTAAGAAACTTGTTGATTTCTGCTAATCAGAGAGAAAAATACTATCTTGGTGAATACTAGTCTTTCGTTCTTATTCTGAGTGTGTTTAAGCATATTTTCACATGTGTAAGAGCTATTTCATTTTTTCTTCTCTTCTTTGTTCAAATTGTTAAAATTAAATAGTAGCTCAAATATTTTATAGTTTTTATTTATCTTTTTTGTTATTATTTATTCTATTTTATCGTGCATAATTTTTCCTTTGTGACCTGAATCTTAGACCAAACAAGTGGTTGCTTCTCTAGCTAAAATGTTTTCTAGAAAATAATTTCTGCTTCCCTAAAATACCTACTCCTCAAGTGGTAATCTTGTCTTAATCATTTTCATAACTTTATAATCAGCATATGTAAACAGCATATGTAAAATAGTTTCTAAAAAGGATAATTTAGTGTACTCATTAATAAAGTTTTTTCTCAGTAATTGAATTATTTTTAAATTTTCAAACCCACAGCAAAGTTGAAGAAATGGTACACCAAATACCCAAATATCTTTTTTCCAGATTCACTATTTTAAAGTTTTGCCACATCTCCTCCATATCTATACATACTTCTATGTCTATATGTACATTGAGATTTATCTATACATCTATGTGTCTATGTATCTATCATCTATCTATCCCTTATCTATTTATCCATCTATGTACAGACATTTCCCTTTTGTAAATATATCCAAAGGTAGTCTGAAGATATTATGATAGTCTTTCCCAAACGTACCCGTAATGACTGTCCTACAAAACCACTTCACCATGCAGCGTCTAAGAAAATAAATATTATTTCAATACTATCAGCTAACATATGACCCATATTCAAATTTTGACAAATAACTTCAAAGTATACTTTATCATTTTCTTTTAACAATCCAGAATCTATTTAATGTTCACACATTGCATTTGGTGTTATGTCTTACCTCTCAAAATCGAGAAGGATCTCATTGCTTCACTTTGAGAAGCTCAGGCCAGTTTTCTTTAGAACATGCAAGTCTGGATTCAATAAACTGTTTCCACTTGATTAGATTGATGTCAATAATTCCCAGCAAGAGCGCTAAGTGAAGTGCTCCTTCCACTGCATTACATCATAAAAGCCAATGCTGAACTTGACTGCTTAGTTAAGAGCGTGACGCCAAATGTCTCCATTTTAAATACACATTTTTTCTATATAATTAAGATGTAATCTGTGCAATGGTGCTTTAAGATGGTGAGAATATTGTTCTTCAACTTTTGCCCATTAATATTAGCATCCACTGGTGAAACAGACTGATACAGTTATTACATTGATTATTAAAAAAAGGTGATTCAGTTTTAATAAACTAAAAATGCCTTTATGTATGCTGCAATTTATTTAATAAAGGACATAATGTTAGGAAGGCATCTATATCATTCACAATAAAATTTATTATGTCATAATAAAATTTAAACTTTTATATTAAATCTCATTTAAGCCTCCCAACAACACAATTCCTATTTCATAAATGCATTCATTTTTTTTAAAATTAAGTTTATTAGGGTAACATTGGTTAATACAATTCTATAATTTTCAGGTGTACATTATAATTTAACATCTATATATTCTATTGTGTGTTAAATGCATTCATTTTTAAGTCCTTAACTTTGTTTCGATAGTTTTAATGTTTATTTTATTTTATAGATATCTTCTTTTACTTTTAAAATAAATTTTCCATCTGTATGCAAAAAGTAAGTTACAGAATCAAATGCAGTATATTTTTAGATTTAAATTTTACTGAGACAATTCATAGCATAGGATGATCAATAATTTCCAGTCATAATCAGTGAAGAGTAACTTATCATGAAAGTAGCAAGAGAGTTTGTGAGAATTTTCCCAGGAATAGTCAGAACTGAGAGATGCTCTGAAAGTGAAGAACAGCTTTAGGGCAACAGAATATCAAAGTATAGAAATTTAGAGATAAAGGGGAATGGATCAATATTTGAATGTGGATACAATATATAAGTAGTTATGTATCTATGGGATATGAATAATCTTTGCAGTTCTGCAACTGAATGAGAAAGGAGTCTATGATTTGAGTACATCATACACTCCTTAGTCATTGATTTCTTCCGTTTTGTTAAAATTGAATGACCAGTACATAATTCTTAACTAGATCTCTTCTTGTTTTACAGATTGAAATACTTAGGTTAGTAACTAGCCATGTGAAAAGTTCATAAATATTAATGCAATGTTCTGAAATGTTCCATTTATTGTCCATGAGTGGTCGTGAAAGATAGTAAAAGAACTTGATTGAAAATAAGCCTTACACTTCTGTAATAAAGACACACTTCATTGGGAATTTTCCTATAATGTCATGGTTTTATCTTTTGTTATTCTTTTTCATCAGTAATGTACAGAATTCCAGTGAGAGTGACTGAGAAGTAAAGGTCTAAGACTATCAAGCATAGCAAAATTCATTGCTTACTTAAGGTTTAATGATCCCTACATTTGTCAAATATTTGAGCCTGTACACAGTTCTTTACTATACTTAACTGAAATATGGTACTTATTTAGATTCACAGAACAAAGAATTTGTCTTAAATATAGGAAAAACTTTCAGTTGCTGATATAGAATTATTTTTTAACTATCTGGGATTTTTTTATAGTTACTAAAATTCCAGAGAGTAATGATTTGGGAGCATAGTATAGCAAGAATCAATGTTTTAAAGGAAAACATGTTTGAGAAAGTTAATGTGGATATGGAAATAAGTCACACCTTATTCTGATTTAGATTTTCTCTAAACTTTAGTAGTCTATGCCTCATTGTGAAAATGAGAGTTTAAATAAGATATGAGTGAGGTAGAAGTTCTCATTTTTATCAGTGATGCAATGATCAAAATAGCAATTCTAAAATGCCCAGTATATGAGCTTGATTTTACAGATTTGTTCTTTTCAAAGTAACCCTAGAACAAGGAAACCCCCTGCCATAGTAAGTAGGAGTGACTCAGCAATAATTCCATTAATGTATATTTCATGTACATTGGCTATTTCATCCTTTTCCAACTTTTGTTAATCATAGATGGAATAACTATAAACTGTACCACAATGCTCATAGTATAAATCCTATAGTACAATAATTAAATGTTTCAGTTAATTAAATATGGCTCAAATATCTACAGACCAGATAATCAGGAATTCCATTATTTTCCCCCATGGGACCCCTAATTTTATCTTTCATTTCCTGAAAAATACAAGGGATCTTATGCTACCTCAAAGGAGTGTCAGTCTGATGCCCATAAACAAATTAGTAGGACTCTGATGTCTGAATCATATAATCTTGATATGGATTATTGTGGAACACGGTGTTACTATTGAGCCCTGGTCAACGCTGTGATAAAAACTTTCTAAAGCAATCTTTTATTCTGGAGGGTGATCCTATTGCCTCAAAGCAAAATTAGAGGAAAAGTTTGTGATGTTGGCTTTGACAGAGATTTCTTAGAAAAGATACTGAAAGCACCATCCATAAATATATATTTGTAAAATGTCATCAATATTGAATTTGATGCTGTTTAAAGGACACTGTTAAGAAATTGGAAAGATAAACTAAACACTGGAAAAAACATTTGCAAACCACAAATCTGATTAAAAGACTTGTAGCCAGAATGCATGAACAATCGCAACTTCATAAGAAAACAAACAATAACAAAAAAATCATTAAATAAACTAAAGATTTGAACAAAAGATACGTGGGTGACAGTTTAGCACATTTAGGATGCTCAGCATCATTAATCAGTTGGGAAACGTAATTAAAACACAATGAAATATCACTACACATGTATTAGAATGGATTAAAACAAACACACAAACAAAAACCTGGCAATATGTAGTACTATCCATGTTGAAATTATCCATAGAAATTTTCATACACTGTTGGTGGGAATGCAAAATGGGACAGCTACTTTGAAAAAGAATTTGAGAGTTACTTACAAAGTTAAACATGCTTAAGAAACAAGAAAAAGATTCAGGTAGTTTTTTAATAATATAGCAAATAAGAGATACCAGAAGAAAATTTGAGCACAACACCTTCCAGAAATTTTAGGTCAAAGGAGATGGAAGGATTCCAGATGTGTTTTGAAAGAACAATACGAGATTTTATCATTTAATGGCCTATAATAATTATCAGCTTTTTGAATTTAACAACCTATAGTGTATTTAATGAGAAGGAGTACAACGGGAGAAGAAAATGTTCAGGGAACATGGGATTCTGGTGCCAAACAAGATTTGAGAATTCCTCCTTTCATTATGCTACCTCTTAGTGAACATGGATGAACCCGAGTGACAGTTTGCTAGGTGAAATAAGCCAGACATAAAAAGACAAATACTGTATGATCTATGATCTCACTTATTTATGGGATCTAAATAAGTCAAACATAAAAACAGAGTAGAATGGTGGTTGCCAGGGGTTGGGGGGTGGGGATAATGGGGAGATGTTGATTGAAGGAGACAAATTTTCAGTTATAAGTTTGGGGGATCTGATGTCCATATAGATATTTGCTAGAATTGTCTAGTTCTGGTTAATATTATACCATTGGCCTTAGCTGTGCCAAGATTATGGAACTTCTGGTAAGGAAGTACCTTCATAGCAAAAACCACTGGATGTCTAAACCCTTTTACTATACCTATGTTGCCGTATGCAAATACATGAGTCAAGATATATTGGCAAACAGATATAGCATAAAAAGGAGATGGATTTTTGGAAAAAGTATAGAGTAAAACAAAACAAATAAATCTGAAGGAATTCCTTGAAAATAATGCAGTTAGCTTGTATCAATTTAGAGTATAATTTGCACAACTGTACTTTGTATCATGTAATTGGATAATTAAGCATGAAAAATATACTCATATCATTTAAATTCTACTCACCTTGACAGACTCATCTTTTCCTTTATGTACCCGAATGAAATGCCTAAAATACTTTAACATTTCTGATAGGAAATATTGGCCTTCAGGCCATTTATTTAGATTGTAGAGATTTTTGTGTTTCCAATTCATCTTGAATAAGTCTAGACACTGGTCATTTGGATTGTAGAGATTTTTGTGTTTCCAATTCATCTTGAATAAGTCTTAATTGTGGAGAATTAAGATGGAAAGTAGAGTTTAGTAGAATATGATTAACTGGATATTTAGAGTTATTTTGCATTATAAATAATTTCAATGACTTAACTTTGAAGAATCCCAAGTAGTAGTCCTATAATTTGTGATAACAGTATGTAGAGGATACGTGTTTGTATTAAAAGTAGTCTATCCCAGATTACTAAGTAGAACTCAGCCACTAAGTAGAACTAAGTAGAACTAAGTAGAACTCAGCTTTTCTTTACGTGTTGGACTAGACCTCGGCAAGGTGGAAACATTTCTCCCTCCTGCCCTTTCTTTCTCTTTAGGACGTCTCACCCCTATAGATGCCCCTGGTGGCACTTGTCTTTTCTGGAAGCTCCACTCTCCCGATTGTCCCAGCTCCACCAGCCACTAACCTAGGCCCCTGAATGGGCCATTTCTGCCTCCTCTACACCTCTTGACCACACACTGCACTGCACTGTTGGGCTTTTTACATTCAACTTTGGTACTTCTACTATTATAAAATGAGGCTTTCCTTCCAAATTCTTCAATAAAGATGGCGTTTTAATTCTAAAAAATAAAAAGAATACTGACATAAAATGAAGGTATGAATTCCCCAGGGGAATAAGCTTCCATCAATGAGACAGAAAGGAAACAATGATATATAGTCCCTTTACTAGTTCCTCTAAAAGCAGATTTTTGCTTTGTGTGTAATGAGGCACCTTCTTTAATATAAAGACAGGATCAGACTTGGGAAAACCCTCATTCTGAATGTATATGTGAATAACAGACCTGTATTCATAGTCTGTGACTCAAAGTGGCTTTCCAGTGCCACTTTGAGTTCATGGGGAGGAAAGGGGAATGGTCTGCATTAGTTAGCTGATTTAAATTTAGGTCACTATCCACATATTTAATTGCAGTAAAATTGGAAGACAATAAGACACAGGATTTTAGCCTCATTTAGTAGTGTGTATTGCCCTGATCTTTCAATTCTGCACATGGGTGTGTAGTCTCATATGTACTTATGTTAACATAAGTAGTAATTTGAAATTACGAACTTTGCTTTGTCTTGTTATTGTCATTTTCAAACCAAATTTAACTCTAATTATTTCATACAGTTGTTCAAAATTTCGTATTATCAACATCTAGTTAGAATTGAAACTTGCTATTCAGAGAAAGAAGTAGATTGGATATATATTTGTAACGAGGAGTTTTTTATTATTTATATTGAAAAGTTTGTAAGGCTTCATAGGTAGCTCTCTTTGATGATGTATGTTTTGGGGTCTAAGGTTAGGTAAGCCTGTGGGGTAGGGTATGCAAAATTGTAAGAAGATAAAGAAAGCTCCCCTCTTTCTCTGCCTGACCTATCCTGTGGGATTTTTCAAATAGTAGCATTCTGCTATAGTTCTTTATAGTTCTCTGAAGTTTACTAGTTCATAAATTGTTGATTGGGACACCTGGAAATCCATTTCTATGTCCTTGTTTACAGATTTTAGTAAGATAATAAGTACAAACTAATTAGAAAAAGATATTCTATAAAGTGAAAGGGATATTTTGATAATTATGGATTGCTTTAGTTGTCTGTCAGCTTAGACACCGGTTGTTTTCTTTTATTGTTACTGTTTTATAACAATCATATAACCCTAGTTCCATATTATGAGTTATTGTAAAAAAATGTATGTTTGATAGTTCCCAATTTTCAGACTGAACACAAAACCAGAAAGTAAGAAGTATTTCTAAATGGAGAAAAATTTCTGCTTCTTCAAAAGATGAGTGTTTTTCTAAATCATATTTAATATCTGAGGCGAAAGTGAAGATACAACAAGGAGACTGTTTCAATTTTGGAAGTAGCATAATTGTATTCCTATTATTTTCTCATTTTATTCAGCATGGAAGACCATTTATGCATGTTTTGTTATGGCATGTGAGTATTTCTTAAAATTTGCCAAATATATATTTAGTGTCTTTTTCAGCCAGCAAAGATATCTTTACATGTCAGGAAATATATAAATTCAGCTAGCAAATGGCTTTCAGCTTAGTTTGCTATAATAAGAAATCTTCAATATTGAAATCATAATATTTGAGCTAAAGTAATAATTTCAGCATATTCAAGACATTGAGTATATTTGAACAACCCACTTGACATAATGGAAATGATCTTTAGAAGAACTATCAGATAATGAAAAGGTTATTTGCGATGTAGTTTTTTCTATATCTCTTCCTTAATTTTAAAAGTGTGAGTACTTCTTCTCTGAAAATCATTGTGTATCCACGTGAACTTAAAATATTTATGTATTTTCTTTCCTTGCATAGAAGAGGATGAGAGACAATTTGTTCATATAAAAATTACCTTTGTTTCAATCAACAGTGAAAATACAAAATGGAGAAGTGATAACTATCTGTTCTTTATGAACAAATATTGTTCAGTAGAGATATGATTATATTTTATTTGTAAGGTAGCACTTTCTACTTTACAAATAACTAATTCGCCATCAGCACTAACTTCAATCATCTAATAAAATCAACATAATAGTTCACAACATAATCTTCAATTAAATGGAAATTTTCCTGCAGTGTAATAGAGTTCCACAGATAAGGAGTACAAAAACATCTATCAAACAATTGACCTCATGTATTTACTACTCTTATGCCAGGAAGTGTTTTGTACTTTGCATAACAGAGGCTTAATCTGACTGTAAAGCAAAATATTTACTATGTATTCATCAGTAATTGCTCTTACAGATTGTGTGCCAGTGAAATTATGGAATGTAAAATAATGCCATTGGATGAAGAGATTTTTTTCTAATAAAACATGTTTTATTTCCAAACAGAAAGCACAATACTCGTCAATTTTGTGATCAGCATTCAAGCATTTTGAGGGAAAAAAAAAAGCATGAGTTATGAATTCTATATTTCTTATTTTCCTTTGGAAAATACTTAAGTTTTATACAGAAAATAGTTTATGATTGTTCTAAATAATTAAATTGTATCACCAGAGAGATATGTTTTGTAAAGATGGAAATTTTTCACACTCTCTCCCTTCCCCCCCTTTTTTTTTTGAGAGGATTTTTTAATTAAAACAATCTCACAGATTCAATTTTCCAAGCCCATATAGATTCATAACATTATTTTAATACATGTATGTATCAAGTTATTTTAATTTTTTATGCTTATGTTATTATTTACATCTCTAACTTCCTTTTTATTGATTTACTTTTTAAAAAATTGGAAAAAAAATTCACAGGAATAACAATGAAAATGCAAACTTAAAATAAACAAGGACAAAAATCTATTTATCTATCTTAATTGGCTAGAAAATAAAACAAAACTATGAAATGATACTTTTCAGGCATTAGGCAACAGGCAATACAGAACTCTAATCCCTAAGATAAGAGTAAAAACAAAGTGGGCATAACAATTTTATCAGATTACTGTTTAGAAGTAATTCCCAAGCCACAATGTAAGAAGGGAAAATTCAAATGAAGAAAAGTACCTCTAATGGTTCACTTTGTGTGTCAACTTGCCTAAATTAGGGTGTCTTCTTGTTTGGTCAAACATGAGTTTAGATATTTTTGTGACAGTATTTTATAGATGTGATTAGCATTTACTTACTTAAAGTAAAGGAAATGACACTTGGTAACATAGGTAGGCCTCCTACTCAGTTGGAAGGAAGCCTTAAGCTCAGGCTGAAGTTTCCTGAAGAAGGATTTCTGCCTCAAGATTTTAAGATAGACATGCTTCTTGAGTGTCAGGCATGCTCTGTCCTACATATCTCAGATTTCTCAGCTCTCACAACCATCTGATCCAATTATATTGAGATATGTTCTCTCTGTACCCATTTTGTTGAGATTTCTTACCACGAAACGAGGTTGAATTTTGTCCATTGCTTTTTCTGCATCTACTGAAATTGTGTTTTCTTCCAGGATTTGTATGGATTCATTTAAATGTGTCTTTAATTCATTTAAATTTGATTTTTGTGCATGGCTTAAGTAAAACAAGGGTCCAATGTTATTAATATTTTTTTATGTGGATAGCCCGTTTTCTCAACACCATTACTGGGGACAATCCTTTCCCCATCGTGTATTCTTGGGATCCTTGTCATAGATTATTAGTTCAACATATATGTGTGCCTTTATTTATGGGATCTTGATCTTAGAGGAAAAACTTTAAACTTTTTGCCAGTGAGTATGTTGTTAACTATTGTTACATGTGGCCTTTATTATTCTGAAGTATGTTCTTTATATACTCAATTTATCATGAAAGGGGATCAATTTTGTCAAATCCTTTTTTTGCATCTGTTGAAATAATTATGCAGTTTTTGTCTTTCATTCTATTAATGTAGGGTATCATGTTTATTGATGTGTGTTATGTTGAAACATTCTTACATCCCAAGGATAAATTGATCATGGTATATGATCCTTTTATTGTGCTGTCTGAATTCTGTTTGCTAGCGTTTGTTGAGGATTTTTGTATCTATTTTCATCAGGGTTATTGTCTTATAAATTTCTTGTAGTGTCTTTATTAGTATTTGCTATGTGAATACTGACCTCATGAAATTAGTTCAAAGTGTTCCTTCCTCTTCAATTTCTTTTTGAAAGAGTTTGAGAAGCACTACTATTAATTATTCTTTAAATATTTACTAGAATTCACCAGCGAAGCCATCCGAAATTTCTGTTTTGAAGAGTTCTTTTTTTTATTACTGCTTTAATATTCTTAATTGTCATTGGTTTATTCAAGTTTTCTCTTTCTTCATGACTCAGTCCCAGGGTCTCTTAGACTATGGCTGAGAAGGGCTGCAGCTGGGTCACAGACTCTTCCAGGGTCCATAGCTGGGAACAAAATTCAATTTGTTACCTAAGGCATACATAGGTATGGTTCCTCTCAGGCTCTTTGATGTATAGTGCTGATAGTGAGATTAAGGCCAAACAGGGCTGTAGCTTAGTTAACAGGAATATGAAGCTATTTCTGGCTCTATAGTCAGACACCTGAGCACAGTCTGCCTTCTCAAAACAACCCCCCTTGGTCTTGGACTCCACTGGAATTTCACAACCTCCTACCCGTACCCCAAAGCTCCCACAAAGGTACTTTTGTCTATGGGTAGCTTCCAAATTATTGTTGCTGAGGGCAGATATTAGTGAGAGACCTCCTATTCTGCCATCTTACTGTCACCTGAATGGCTGATTTGAACTTCTAATAGCATTTTCCCTCAACTGAAAGAATGCTTCATGTTGGCTTGTATTATATTTGAATACATATTTTTCCTTACGTTTGAATGTCTTTCCTCATTTTATTCACTAATAGCAGAAAAAAGTGTAAAGTAACAATGAAATATAGTAAAATGCATCTTTATGATTGTTTGAAATAAATTTTCTGACTGTAATATTGTATTCAAAGTGACCATAAAGTTTCTTAGAGAAATGAATAAGCTGTTATGCTCATTAAAATCTCTTAATTAATTTGCTTCTTTCAGGTGATATTCTTATACACTGATTTCACTGGAGCATTGGCAAGGTCATTTAATGAATGCCCCACCAAATAAAGTACTGTATGAATCATTTAATTGAATGAGTTGTTTAAACAACTTTTTTTTCTTCTCATTTTGTCCTTAGTACAGAGGCTACTGTCCTTTCTATTTATTATTATTTTAATAGTGTGTGGAAAGATCGATTTGAAATTGAATAGTCACCTCTAAAATGACAATTTTCCTAAGTTTTCAAACTAATTTAGAATGTTATAAAATGCATTATTTTTCTCTATATGTCATTTATTGTTTTCTGATCCTTTTTTACTTATTTAAAAAAATAATGTATCTAGCCATCAAATATTTCTTTTGAAACATGTATGATGGTTTACGAATCTGGATAATTTCAGAAATTTCATAAAAGGGTGGAAGAGATGATGATAATTGGCAGGAATTTCTGTTTAAGTGGTAAAGGATGATTTGAAATAACAATCCAACACATCAGGTCAAAATATACTAATTATAAACATGATTTCCATTGAATTATTACAATAACTAAGATAGTGATTTTTTTTTAACATATAGATGCCAACGAGGATGAAAAGTTGCATCTAAGAGTTTATTGTTTTTTTTTTTCCTATAGAAAATCCTTTCTACCAATTTTCATGAAAAATTAGTCATTTTTTTTCCAAGCAAAGTGTCTCTGATAGACTAAGTTGAATATATATATTTTTTTTTTTAGGCGAGGCAACCCTTGGTTGACTTCACAGATTGCAAGGACCTTGTCAATTTACAATCTCTTAATTTTTTTTATTTTTTACTCTTACAGCACCTGGTCTTTCTAGGTGGTCTCCCATCCAAGTACTAACCAGGCCTGACCCTGCTTAGCTTCCGAGATCAGATGGGGTCAGGCTTGTTCAGGATAGCATGGCTGTAGACTGAGTTGAATACTTTTGATACCAGAAATCACTGTCACATAACACTGGATTCGGAAACATTATATAAAATATATAAATAGTTTTCTTTTATTTAAAAAATAAACAAGCTGCATTAAGTATCCTTAATGGTTTTTCTAGCTCTAAAACAAAGTATTTTATATATGTTTGAATATGTTATAATAGGAACAATTTGAGGAGGAGAAAATTTTTTGATCACTTTTCTTTAGGTTTGCATTTCTTCTGTCTTTATTCTGCTTTACCACCACAAATGTAATATTCAACTCCTCTTCATTCTACAGTGTACCATGATTGTATTTTCTTTAATTTTATTTTCCTGGACTTCAAGTTGCATGTTTTCTTCTGACCTACTTTAATTTATTAATTCTTTTTTTTTTTATTCTTAAGTACTTCATCCAAAACAATTAACTACAGAATTTCTAAGAGACAAATTTAGTCCATTTACATGTATTACAGTATCTGAATATATATTTTTGTCATGTCTTGTGTTTCTTATATACTAGGTTTTCTTTCTTTTATTCTCAACTTTTCTCTCTACAACACACACAATCCTTTTATACTTTTGTAGATAACGGTTTGCCAAGAACTTTAGGCTACTTCGTTCTTTGTCTACCATACTCATGTGACAACACTATTTGGGGGAAGAATTAACTTTGTTAGCAGAGTGGTTCTTCTACTCTACTTCTTTAGCCTGGAAACATATGCTCAGATTATTTTAAGGAGAATTCTCACAATTGCACAACTTTTTTGAAGTAGTTAATGTTATTTGTTCCAGGACTCTTTTCTGCTTTTTTGACCAATAATTTAGATTTTTTTTAAAGTAAGGTGCATAAAGGGTCTGACATTTGTAGTTGCCCTCTCTTGCGTGTGCACTCTGTTTGTTTGTTTTTCAGTATGTATTATTTTTGGATTGTTGCTTTCTCTGCTCTATGATAATCTATCAACTATATTTTACATGCTTTTTATTTTCATAAAGTCTTTAGTGTTTTTCTCTTGTTGTCTTTCCTTGTGAATTTATTGTTCTTATTTGCATCTTTTCCACCATTTCAATAGACTTTGGAGTAAATTGGGAGGTAGATGCATCTTTTTTATTCATTTTAACCAACATTTATTGTGATCTATTTCATGTCATATATTCTTCTAAGTGCCGGAGATAAAATAGTAGATAAAACATATGCCCTGATCTAATTGCCCTTACAATTAGATGTGCATGAGATACATATAGTATACGCATAAATCTGTATTTCAAGTACTGTGTAATGATGTTCCAAAGAAAGATAAAACTGTAATATAAACTGGTAGAGACTGAAAGTAGGGAGATGCTATTTCAGATAAGGTCATCAGGGTCAGAAAAGTTTCTTTGATAGTAAGCACTTTTTCAGGTACTGGAATGCAGTGAGAGACAAGCAAAGTAATACCTGATCGCAGATGTTTCATCTTATTCCTTGATTGACGTTGAGAGTCTAATAGTACTACAGGCAGCACAATAAAAATACAAAATAGAGATGAAAAATATTCAGTGAAACAAAGGATATAGTAGTAAGTAATTTGACCTAAAGGAATCCAGTATTTGAAAACCAAATAGATTTGAATTGCAAATACAAGGAATGAGGCTAAGAAGCACAAGTACTATATGTGTGTGTATGTATGCATTTATGTGTTTGTGCATATTTAATGTCTTGATCTTTCTCAGAAACAACAAATGCAGCAGACTGTGGCCATCCATAAATTCATTAAATAATTCGAGTAAGATATAATAAAAAAAATCTAGATCGCGGATAATGTTATTTTGTCAATAATATAGAATAGTTTCATTGTAAGTTCTTTCTTAAAGTCTTAACACATCTCCATCAACATTCCTGTGAAGGCAGTTGGTATTTGAATTAGCACTACTATCACATCATTATGACATAAGATATTTAAGGACATTGGGGACCCAATGATCACTGTATAGCTCACTTACACCGGTTAGTATATACTTCTGGAATATCTTGATTATTCAGTTAATAAAAAGCAGCACCTAAAAGGAAGACATATAACATAGGTAGTCAAGTACAATTTATAATATCATCTTATAACAAAATGAAAGAAATTAAAACTGAATTTTCTATTGCAAACAATCAATTACATAGAAAACAAATTATGGCTACTGAGATACAATAATCTTGAATTAACGATGAATGAAAACAGACAACAAAAATAACTGGCTTTAGATATAAATCAAGGATTTCACCAGTATTTAAAATTTCCAGGTTAACTTCTGCAATGTTTTGTTCAATAAAATAATTTCTCTTAACTTATAATATTTATGCATTTGGCAAAAAGAGATACATTCTTTAATTATTAACAGGTGATGTTTTAATAATCAACTTTCCTTTTTAAAATTTAAATATAACTTTTATATTAATAGACATTCGTGTTAAATTGTTTTTTGCAAAATTCGTCTTCATATTGAAATGTCAAGACTTTTTTTATTGTTGCTCGTCACTGAAGATAACTTGTGACATTTCTTGAGTAACTGATGATGGTCCTAAAGTTTAATTTGATGGCTAATACGATGACTATTATCTACTTAGCTAATTGTTTCCAGATATTTATTTTAATGGCCTTTTTCTTTTTAAAAATACCAATAATATTTTTCACGAATTATTGGTTTTTTAAAAATTTTCTGGATTAATATATAACTACTTTATTATACCTCAAAGTAGAAAAATTAAAATTAATCTTTTTTTTCCTAAGTAGATATTAAATAGTACACAGATTTTGAAAACAGGCATATGTTAGTATATGAATAATATCATTTAAGTATGTGGACACATAAGTAGAAAGATATATGGTGTAAATAGTAAAACTTTTAATACTATTGTATTTTGAGTCCCAGAAAAGATTCTACACTAACAAAATAACAATGGTCCTCTCTCCCAATCCTCAAACTACAAAATAAACCAAACCACCAAATAAACCAAATTGGTACCAACCACACAGAGTACATCATGAGGTAATGCCAGATGACGTACATTTTGCGTCAAAATAATGCATTAAGTTAATCAGAAAAACATATAAATTCTAATAATCTAAACTGTATGTTGATTTAAAAACAAAAAATGTGACATATCTAAATGTGTAGAATGGAAGAGGGGAAGTGTGTGTATGATATTGGGTAAACAAACTTCTTGTTTCCGCAGTAAGATTGTCAAAAGATACCTAAGCCAGAAAAAAAATTATAAAAAAAAATAGTTATAAACATGTTATACATTTGAAGGAAAGGAAGGCAAACAGATAATTTTGGTGAACAAGTAAACAATAGATGAGATGATGACTGTCAAAGTTTGGAGCCTATTTTCCCATTGAATAAATACAATTCTGAACCATATCCCAAGTTTAGAAGAGAAAGTACGTGTCCTCTTTTCAACACTTAGGTTGTTGACTCTGACTTAATAATAATCATCCAGGAGTACTTCCATGAGTGAAGATAATAGCATTTATTCTGGGGAGAAAATATTTAAAAGCATAACTTTAATATGGAAGCTTATAGGGATTCACACACTCCTTATCATTTTCACAATAGCACACTCATCATAGCATAAGATGTAATTTAAAAATAAAATGAATAAAGCCCCAACAATTAAAAGTTTCAAGTGCTTACTAAGTGTCTGCATTATTGCAAATTGAAGGAATTTAGAATCGAAAGTTTACCGCCACCATGGAAATGGAACAATGCACAGTGCAATAAAACTAAAAATTAGTGACAAAGACTTACTACCAGAAATGTAAAAAAATATATACAATAAAATATTGTCTTTTGGCTATATATGGTGAATTTAATAGATGAAATTATTTCTTTTCTAAAATTACAATAAACTCCCAAACAAAAAAATGGATTTATAAACCATCATGGACAAAGAAGATAGGAGGGAAGACAAAAGCAAATGAGAGACATCAATGAAAATTGGGAGGATGGAAAATGGAAGGGAGATAAATCCTCATAACTTAGCAAAGTAGAAGAAGCTAAAACTTAGTTGTCTACAAGAGAATGACATTGAAAAAAAAAAACAAACCTTATTTGAACGTCAAAAATCTAGAGAAACTAGAAATTGTTGGTAAAAAATGCACTGAGGCTTCAGTATTCATGATGCTGAAAAGATGACATGTGTGTACACAAATAATACTCCCAGGATCCCTCCCAACAACCCCTACTAGAGAAGCAATTTCTCCTCATCCACAGAGGTTTATTATATACAAAAGGTGTATCAGAGTAAAACTAGAATTTGGAACATCAGACACAGCTGAAGTGAGACCAATGGGAACACTAAGTTAAAAACTGCATACTGAATAGTGAGACCTAGCAACAACTGACTTCACCTTTTTGGAGTTCATAGCTCAGGGTACAAGACTGCAGATTAGAAGATTTCTTGGTGGGAAAAATGAATAACCAGGAGTTGATGTTTAGTGATTTCACATTAATACATTGCACTTTGATTGATTAACACATAATGAAAAAAAAGTTAACAAATCTCTGCTATGAAAACAAAGCATCCAACTTTATTTTTCAGTGATCTATTATTAAATATAAAAAAGAGAAAATAATGTCATATTTGTGGGAGGCATTAAACATGGGAAAAAGTTCTTAAACTAAGCATTAGGAAAATATGTACACAAAATAGAAAAAAAAAGATGGAGTGTCAGAAAACCTAAAAACACATTACTCTCCACAAAGAAAAGAATAGAAAAATCTCCAAAACTTGAAGGCAATATAATTTGGAATACTCAAGAATAAGAGTGAATGTATGGAAACATTTGAGTATGTACCCAAAAATTCAGTAAAAGTGCTGGGAGTTTAAGCAATCTCAATCTCCCAGAAGGTAGAAAAATTCTAATAATGATAAACATGGACAATCTGAGCAAAACATCCAAAAACATTATCAAAGAAGTCTAACTTCAAAGTAATAAATATTCTTGGAGAAAAAGGAAGACAGAGAAAATTAAAAGGAGAAAATTATCAAAAATATGTGAGAGGAGAAAAGTTACATACCAAATATCAGGATGAGAATAACACTAAACTTTTCAAAAGCAACTTTCCTTTTTAGCAAAAAATAGAGCACAACATTTTGAAAATTCTGCTGGAAGATATTTCTAAGTTAAAATTTGATAGTTGGTTAAATAATTATAAAAATGTAAGGCAGAATAAGACCCTTTCAAACAAGGTCTCAAAAAATTACCACCCATGTGTTATTTTTCAGGAAGTTGACTTTGTACTGCAATGAAATGAGGGTCCAGGAAATAAAGAAATCATCACTGGAGAGAAGTGAAGGAAATTTGAAGAAAGGAAATCTCAGAATCAAATCCACCCAGAGTCTAAAATCAAACAGCCAGATGATATTTGACCAGGATTGCAGACTCCTGAGAAATGGCCAAGCTGTAGAATTTTTATGACAGAGTAGAATTAAAGTATAGCTAGAAAACATTGAGCAGAAGTACATATAAAAAAACATGAAAGAGTTGTTGTATAGGAAGGACACGAGTGTACAAACTTGGATGTATATCAGAATCATCTGGGGGCCTAATTAAACCAGAGATTGCTAGATTATTACCACACACACACACACACGCACGCATGCACGCGCGCCCATAAATGTCCAAAAGATCTGCCTACCTCTAAGTGGGCATATGAGGCTCATTCTGGGAGTACCAATGAAATGCTAGAGATAAGAACCAATTTCACAGGATGAAGAGTCATTTCTGGGATATTGTTGACAGTTACAGAATGCAAGCAGAAAGGGATGAGTTCTTCCTCCCTCTTCCAGCTTTACTGTTTCATTCCAGCACCTATTGCCAAGAATTTGATGTAAAACTAAATTCACAGAATATTAAATCATCTGAATATAAAATTAAATATTATGAATTTGAGAAATTCAAGTAAGGATGACTCTTCATAACTCAAAGTTTTCATATGAAGTTTCTCTAATGAGAGATGTGTCATATTGGAAATAATGGGATACAGAGAATGAATGAACAAGGGAACTGTTTTGATTGAGTTGTGATTAACACTATACTCAATATAACACTGGCATTATATATAAAAACAGTAGTTTATTTCTCTCTCACAAAAAGCACCCTGAAAAAGAGGGTGATTTATCAGCTCTGTGAAAATCAGTCCCCTTCCACTTTTCTGCTTCACTATACAAATGCTAACTACAGTATTGGAGGTTCTTTCACGTTCACAGGTAACTGAGAAAGCTCCGTTATGCTTGCATCTGTGATTTGGAGGGGCAGGAGAAGAAAGTAGAAAAGTATGATAGCATACTTCCCAACTTAATGTCCTTGATGTAGCTTTCTCTCAAATCATACACATTTCTGCTCAGATTTCATCTGTCAGAAGGCACTCACAGGCTACATGAGGAAAGCAGGGCTCAGAAATGCCATCTTTTAGAGGCTTACTGCAATCCTAAATAAATTCCAGATTCTCTAATTAAGGAATGATGAGAGAAATGTTATTGGGTAGTTATTGGCAGGTTTATCCCTGGAACTTAATACAAAAGCTATATTAGAAATACAGTGTTAAAAATTGTTTTATATATGAAGTATTCAATTTGAGTACTGAAGGTTAAGTAATAATTGGCCAGGGACCAATCAGTTTAAAAGGAGAAGAAGGAAGTTTAAGAAAGAGAAATGCACACAAGTAAAAAGATGCTAGAACCTCAAATGAGTTATTTTAAAAGAAATTATTAATAGTGCCTTTGCATAGATAATTTAGAAATATACAAGTTCCATTTCAAAACAACCTCCTCCTGCACAGCATTTGATGACCGCCAATACAAAGTCTAAGCAAGACAAAATAACCTCTCATGATTAGCTGGGGCTTTAAGCCTCAAACCTCAAGACAAAACTCTATTAATTTAGGTTAGACCTTCTTTGAGACTCCTTCATATGCTAAGTTCTTAAAGAGTCTTGAACCAAATATGAAAAAACTCTAACAATCTTTCCATATATCAATTCCCAAACCTAAGTCTCAGGTCAAACCATACTAATGCAAGAAAATATAAAAAGTAGATTAACACACACACCTATTAACAGCAGAAGGAGAGGGGTACATCAACTAGAAGAAGGATTGTGCTTGGCCCACTGTCCAAGTAGGGCATGGATAGTACCACGTCCATGAACAAGTTGTCTTCACATTGAATGCCTAGCCACAGAGTGTTTACCATACTTCAAACCTGATAGTTGATGTGGAGTGTCCTAATTAGTGGCATCAATAACTTTTTGAAGTAGATGCATTTACACAGGATGAGCTTGACTCCTAGAAAGGTTGCGTTACTTGCCCAGATAGTTCTGATCATAGTGGTTGAGCCAGTTTGTGAAACCAGGGGGCTTGAGTCCAGAGCACTTATTCTTACTATGCTACTGTCTCCTTGTTAAAACCTTTTCATTAATGTTCCATTATTTGACCTTCTCAGCAATCTTGTGCAAAATCCAAAGTAGGTATTCTGAGTATTTCATTTTTTAGGTGAGGAAACTAAGGTTCAGGGGAATTTATCCAATGTGCACAACCACTAAGTGTCAGAGCGGGGGTGAATTATGTCTTATGATCTCAAGCCCAATTCTCTTTCTACCCTATAACTGTTCGAGATTTGTAGTCTCTGCTGCTTTCTGTTCATAACTCATAAATGGGCACCTCTAATTCAGTCATATTCATAGGAAAATAATAAAATATATTGCTCTGATAGCTAGGTCCATCTATTGGAATTAGATAACTTTTTCTGGTATACTTATTTTATACAGTACATTTTTTATTTTTGATAAAAATGAGGTGTTCTCAAAACCATAGGATCATCTGAGGCTTTACTAACTCATGTGAATCTCTTTCTGCATCTGTCTGAACATGTGTAGATTGAGAATTCATTCACTTCAATATCAGGGCTCCCAAGTAAAAAACATTTTTTTCTCTTTTATTAATTCAGAATTTGAGGCGGAATAGATGTCCTTTAGTTAGGCTATATTTGAATTATTTATCCTGCCTGTGGAGTCTGAAACAACAATATGGAAGAATATGATTGCAAACATTATTTATGTGAAGCCAAATTCCATAGGTGGAGATAAAATTAAAGATTAAACAGAAGAGATGTGGAAAATAAATTCGGAAGATCTCAGTAAACTACAATACATGTTGGAAGAAGTTATGGATGTATATGCCTTACATCGAGTCAATTTTCACCCACAGCTTTAAAAAGTTAGAAAGAGCCTCAGAGTGTCATCTAATTAAATTGCCTTATTATCAGTAAAGATCGCCTTACCCAAACCCTTTACAATAGGCGCATGTGTCTATATCTATCAATTGTTTAAAAAGAGGGCCACCATGTTCATTTAAGAAACATTACCACATTGTTATGATGAATATATACTGAAGTCAAGGAAGACTAAGAATGACAGAGCAAAAAGATGGTAGTTCCATTTAATAATGGACCACATGAAGCTGGTTGGAACTCTGAGGAGCTTGTCATTTCAAAAGTTTTGTATAAAGTTTTTAATTCTTATAGCTTTAGAAATATTTCCTGGAAGAGAATTTATTTTCATGCCTCCTCCTAATTTTAAAGATTATCCACATTCCTTGGCTTGTGGACCAATTTCTCCATTTTCAAAATGGACAACAATCAGTTGAATCTTTCTCATATTGCTTCACTTTGACTGGAACATTACTGCCATGCTCTTCCCCATTTAAGGATTCTTATGGTTATTTATTAGGCTCACCTGGACAACACAGGTTTATCTCTTTATTTCAAGATAATCTGATATTCACATGCTCTGGGAATTTGGATATGAATATCTTCGGGAAGTCAATATTCTTCCTACCATGGTATTTTCTTGGTTTATTAATTATATTTTTTTACTTTCAAATGTTATGTGTAATGTTTGTTAATTATTGTTAAGGTAATCCAGAGATAGCTGGGTCATTCTTTCATCTTTTTCAATTTGATTTACTAATTTCTATTTTTAAAATGTGAAGTAATAAATTAGGTGCATTATGATCGCTACTAAATTTGCTAACTCTGCTTCATCACTTTTATTTTCTTTTCATCACGCATTTTTATTGCTTTTCTTTTTTTGCTTTCATAGCTTTTATTCACACATCTCCTTTATTTTGACTCTGATTTTTCTTCATTTTTTTACACAAAGGTATTTGTGTATTTTAAAACAACTTAGTGAATTTTCCATTCTATCATCTTGTTATCGTTGCATAAAATTATAATTTGAACTTTTTAAACATAAAATACATTTCTGTGTTTGTTTAACAGATATACCATCTTTTATATTGAATGAATTGTCATGCGTTGTTTCTTGCTTTTCACTTTTTTTTCTGCGTTCATCTTGTCTATAAATATATTCTACACTAAATACTTCATCAAAGTTTTGTGTTATACATTTTGTTAGCTTTTCTTTTTATGTATGAAAATACATGCCTTAATTAACATTTTTGGCTGAATATAGAATTCATAATGACAACATCCTACAATATTTTGAAGATATTACTCCATTGTCTTCTTACATTTGGAATTACTTTTTCTGCTATTATTCTGTGATTATTCTGTAATTAGTTTAATTTCATTTCTTTGAATACCGTGTTTGTTTCTTTTAGGTAATTTAAATATTTCTCTTTATTATTTTTACTCTGAAGTTTTACTCTTCTTTAAGTGTGAATTTATATTTATATATCTTTGTTGGCACTTATCTTGAAACTTCTATCAGGTATGTATTAAAATTTGTTAATCCTTTCTTCTTTCTTTTTAAATTCTGTCATAGTTTTTATTGCTTTATTTCTATGCACTTCTATCTGTATCAATTCCTTGTTAATAGCATCCACATAATGTATTTTCACTTTGGCCAAGTTTAGTACAGGTTTTCAAAACATTTTTAAAGTTTCTAATAATTTATTTGCTATCTGTGTGTAATGCTTTTTAAAACACGACCACAAATTCTTTGAACACTCCTCTCACAAAAGTAGACTCTTATTTGTCTCCTTTCAAAATTCAGCTAGGCTTGATTACTCACTTATAAAACATAGAATGTGATAGCATGTGGTAGACATGATACTGCATGACTTCTGAGGCTGTCATAAAAGGAGATATTGTTTTTGCCTCTCTCCCCACCCCTTTCCTCCCCTCACCCCCCATGTAAGCTGTTTGCCCTTCCTTCTGGGAAAACTATATGTAGAGACCATATAAATATAAAAATGATGTTTAAGAAGACTCCGAGCTGCTCATGACTTAAGATATCCAAATCTTACAGCTCAAATTTCAGATCACTCAGGCTCTCAGCTTTTGAATGTCCTACCTGATGCTGAGTGGAATGGAACAAATCAACTTTCTCTCCTATGTCCTATCTAAATTCTTTGTCCCTCGCCTCCCAAATCTGCAAGATAGTGAATATTGGTCGTTTTTATGCAAGAGTTTTTGAAATTTGTTATGTAGCCATAGTAACTGGATTGGAATTTTGTCACAAGAGATTTCTTGAGAAATATTGGATATTGTTCTAATAAAATCCCCAAAGGTGACAGTGGCTATAAGAGTAGGTGGCAGGTGGAAGTTTGGGGTTGGGGTGGGGAATTTAAGGAATTGTTAGTGGCAACTTAATGCCCCTGAGGAGAGTGTCAGTGAAGGCTAGAAGGGTTTTAGAGGCTTGAGGAAAGGTATCTTCATTGTGTATGTAGTGGTAGGCTACTTAGATTCCCATATTAAAGAAAGGACTTCAGAGCAAATATCAAATCAGATGGGGAACTACAAGATCCATTCTTAAAATCTGAGAGGGATATAAGGTGATGTTTCAGGAAACTTCACAGTCAGAATATTTATATAAATTAGAAAAATTTTAAACATATATTGTATGCGTATATGTGTGCATATATATGGTCTTTTTCTTATTGTCAAACATGTTATGAAGCTCATAAAAAGCAATTTTCTAATAAAGAATATTAAAATATAATTTGAGAAATACTGAATATGTAGTCAGGATCATTAAATAACTGGCCAAATATTTTTATTAGCAGATCTCTTTATCTTTAGAAAATTTTCTTCTCTCTCTCGGAGATCTTCTTTCTTTCTCTCATTTTTACTATTGATAAAAGACTAGATTACACTAAGTAGTTTCTAAGATTGCTTCCTAAATCCAACATTCTTGGCTTTTAAGTACTTTTAAATTATTTACTATAAGCTAATTATTATATATTGTTCTGATTTTGATAGAAGATAATTTTAGTAGAATGTTTATTTCTTCATACACGTCACATCAATAGTGATGGAGTTATGTCTAAAACAGTGACATCTGGTGGATTCAAGTGAATATTGCAGATACTATGTTAAAATTTTCATACAAATAAGACATAGTAGTAAGTCAGGGGCCAAGATACAAATGACAAATATGCTTGAAGTTACTTAGAAATATTACATTATTTTTAATATAACATTATGTATTATTATTTAGAAATATTATTTTTACTTTAGAAAAATGTTAACATTTGAACATATATGTGGTTTTACCTTTTATAATTACAATATAAATCTATTAAAAAAATAAAAACCTTGATTTAGTGCTAATTTTTGTCTTATGGTAGGAATGAGGTGATTCCTATATTATAATTTTTATAAGATGACATTTTAATATTATCTATTTCTAAAGAGACAATTTTGATCTGAAAGAGAAAAAGCTATCTTAAAAATTTCTTTCACATTCCTGATTTTATGAGAAATAAGGTATAAGTATTAAGAGAAGCAAATTTGCTTTTCCCTGTTTAACTTTTTTTAAGGCTATGTTTTTATTGAGACATTTACTTTTCGGTATTTTTCTTTTCGTGTATCTACAAAATTAAATGACAATTACGAACTCACCTGAGTGACTAAAACTTCTCTCATCTCTACCATCTCAACTCTCTGTTAAAAAATAAAAATTCAATTGAGAAAATTTAAAGATCTAATTGGCTTTATTGACCAATTCATGAATTGAACAGCATCCCATCTACAAGTAGAGAGTAGCTCCAAGAAACTATACAATATGAAAGGTTTCGTAGGCAGAAACTGGGCAGAACAAGAATGTTATTAGGAAAAAGAAAACAAACAAACAATTGTTTCAGGCAAGGTTACCCGCCCTTAGAATAAAGTAAGGCTCTTATCAGGCAGATTGTCTCAGCTTCCTTTTTGGGATGGAGAGGGCTCATGTCATAGACTATCTCACTGGTACCACCCAGAAAGTTCCATACTGTCCAGTCAAGAGTACATTCCTAGAGAAGGTTGAAATTGCAATTTGGTCAGGCTTCAGGTGTACATGGATTTTTTTCTTTTTTTTAATGTTTTATTTTTTATTAAGTTTATTGGGATAACATTAGTTAATTATATAGTTTTCAGATGTACATTATAATTTGATATCTATATATTCTATTGTGTATTTACCACCCAAAAGCCCAGTTTTCTTCAGCTATCATATATTTGATCTCCTTTACCCACTTCGCCCTCCCCCTACTCCCCTATATTTGATCCCCTTTTGGTGAAGTTTTAAATCTAGTTTAGCTGTCATGGACTTTAGGACAAGTGACTTCATTATGGGTCTGTGGTTTTCTTTTTAACAATTGTTCATTTTAGATCAGACTCTCAGCTTGACAGAGAGATGTGATCAAAATTTAAGGCATCACTACCCTAAGCTACCACTTTGTAGTACTCACAGGTTTTGTTGATCCTCTATGTGCTATTCACAGGTCATGATGTTTTTGCTTAATTTCTGTAATACTCATAGGTCATAACTTGAGGTTCACAATCTTTAAGTCAGTCATTCTTTGTTCCTTTTCTGACCTTTTAATCTCAGGGAGATCATTTGTTTGGTATTCAGTGTCTGCAAACACACATTTAAAACTTTTGAGAGAATACAATGGGCCAGGGAGATTATTATTATTTATTTATTTTTTTACTTTTTTTTTTAATGTGGCTGATGAAAAAAAGAGACTTGTTGAAAACCTTGCTATGTATACACGAGGTTGTTATGATAACTATAAACAGGATAATTCCCAATGTTTGGAATGTACTTTGGAGCTATAGACCCAAACCAATCAAAATCAAATAAGTCAAAGAAAGACCTCATTGAGGGGATCACCTTTTTCAACCAAATGGTTTGCTCAGTGACATTATGTAACTGAATTTCAACTTCTCCAGGAGTGTTAATCCAAATGCAGCAGGTGGCATTATGCACAGTACAAATACCTTGTTACTTAGCTAAAAGATAATAAAGGGTTATCCTATATTCAAGAACAACTTTGGGCAGAGAGTCTAAGGATTTTTGTTACCTATAATCTTGACAATTCATTTAATTTGCAGCCATTATTTACTTAATTTAATTTCTCTGACTCAAGAACAGACTGTTTTCATGCTACTAGGACATCAGAATGGCCAAAGTCTGGCAAAAAGCAATCATTTTTTTATAGAAGCAGATTATATTTCATCCACATGTGCCACAATTCTTATAGATTCAGTTTTTGCATGAAAGTCATTACAGCATTTCCCTGATACTCTGGTTTAGTCGCTTTAGTGTCTATTTTGATGACAGCAATTTTAGAAGGTAAGAGAATAGCAGTAGGAAGATCATTCACTTTTCGCCAATTTTTGATAGGGTTTATAGAGGACTTAAGAAAACTCCTGTTTTGTTTCGTTTTGTTTTTCTATAACATCTCCAAATCATGGACAACCCCAAAGGCATACCAGCTATTAATATAAATAGTTGTGCTTTGGATAATTGACATGCTTGAGTAAGGGCATGAAGATCTGCTTGTAGGGTAGATTTAGCTTGTGGGGAGTTTCCACTTTGGAGTAGGCCATATTGGGTAGTAATAGCTTCGCCACCTTAATATTCCCTTTTCCGTTACTACAATATGACCCATCAACAAACAAGATAGATTAGAATTAGTTAAAGATGTGTCTCATTAATCAGGATGTGGTGGCACAGGATGGAACTTCATACCTCCCAGTCTCGGTGCTCATCTTCATCAGGTAGCGGTAGTAACACAGAAGGATTAAAGATGTTGCAGCATTTCAGATATAGATTAGGAAGTAAAAGCAAAAGAATTTCATAGGAAGTTTGTCTGCTTGCAGAAAAATGTCGAGACAATTCAGAGTTAAGAAGACTTTGAACAGTGTGTGGAGTTTGCAAACAAACATCATTTCCCAGTATTAACTCTGCTTAGACTTCCACTAACTTTGCAGCTGCTGTGATAGCCTTAAGATAGCTGGGACGGGCACAAACAGTGGATTCTAGCTGTAGGCGACAGGCTTCTGGTTAGTGAAATTTTAGTGAGTTCATAGAATGAGGAAATTAATAGAGAAAAATTAGGAACCATAGTATACAATAACCAACTGTTACCAGAACAAAAGGGGTCTGTCTACCTGCCTGTGAGTCAAAGGTTGCACAGGTTTGCAGCAAAGAAGGTAAGGATGTATTTTAGGGAGTTGCAAGTCCCTGGAGATACAGGTGAACTAATGCTCTTATTAAACCTCCCCCTACCCCCTCAGTGTCTCCAGAGTACAGATCATATAGGGAAAAATTAGTCATCATGGAAACTAAGGGAGTTGGAGGTGTGGCTTCTACTGACTAAATGCTTGGACAGGGCTCGGGTAATTGATCTTTGTGTCCAGTTCTGAAATTATCTTGGCGCCATCCCCTCCATTCCCCAGGTTGGTGGGGTTATTCTGCCTCAGTGGTCCTGGGGGTGAAACAGTTAAGGCCAAGATCCTTAGTGTAACTGAAACTTATTGTCCCCATTATTATAGACCTGAGGCTCAATAAATCATATGTCCTAAGGCTTAATGACTAAAAGATAAGGCCTACAAAGTAGAGGGTAGAAAAAAGCAAATAAGTCACAATGCCATTATCTGGGCAAAACCAGCTTGAATTAGAAAAAAACTAAATGAAATAAAGTTTGTGTGCGGTTACACAACCAAGCCTGAAATCCACAAAGCCGTCACTTAGTTGTGGGTTTAGGAAATTTGTGTGTTAGTGTAATTCTTTTTGGAAACAGCGGAATTCCTTTAGCAATTACATCGTGACCTAGGTAGTGAATAGTATCTAAAGATAATTTTTTCTTACATACTTTGTGTCCTGTTTAACTAACCATTGCAGCAAATAAATGAATTCTTATATGGACTCTTCTTTGGTAACTAAGCACAGAAATGTATCACCTACATATTGTAAAAGGGTCAATTTTCTGGGGAACTGGAGGGTATTTAAATCTAGATGAAGCCCTTCGGAGAAATCAGAAGGGGCCACAATGAACCCATGAGGCATAACTGGACAGATATATTGTGGATTGCTACAAGTAAAGGCAAACAGATATTGACTGTTGGGATCTACAGGAAAGATGTAAAAAGCTGAATGGAGGTCCGCAACCAGTGAACCATTTTGTGTCTGGTGGAACTTGTGACAAAAAGGTGTTCTGGTTTAGAACAACTGGGAAATGGGGACTAACTATTTTATTAATAGCTCTCAAATCCTGAACAAATCACCATCCCTATCTATTAGGTTTCCAGACTGGCAAATTGGCATGTTGCAAAAACCTTATGGAGAAGGATTAGCCCCTAGGCAATTAGGTCTCCCACTAAGGTAACTTAGGAAGAGGTTTAGCTATATCTATCTGAATCTTTATAGATTCCACACTTTTTATTCTTCCAATGTGAATTTTAAAGGTAGTTCACAGATTTTCAGGCACCTGAATTAAATTTGAGGAACTTTGTTGGAATCCTTCCTCTTCTATGTCAAGGACAGACTGCAAGGAATATAAAAAATCAGGTTCAGGTTAGTCGGGAAATTCTAAGGTGAGGTCTCTATTGGAGAAAAATGTATCAGAACTTTTTTTTTTTTAATTAAGTTTATTGGGGTAACATTGGGTAATACAATCATATAATTTCAGGTGTACATTACCATTTGACATCTGTATATTCTATTGTGTGTTCACCACCCAAAGTCCAGTTTCCTTCAGCTACCATATATTTGATCCCCTTTACCCACTTCACCCTCCCCCTAAATCCTATATTTGACCCCCTTTATCCCATCTACTTTTCCCCTTCTCCCTCACCCCACTAGTAACCACTACTCTATAGTCCTCTGGTAACCACTAATCTTTAGTCCATGTCTATGAGTCTCTGTTTGTTTGTCCTGTTCATTTGTTGCTTTTAGGTTTACACCCCACATGTAAGTGATATCATGTGATTTTCAACTTTTTCTGTCTGGCTTATTTCACTTAGCATGATTATCTCAAGATCCATCCATGTTGTCACAAATGGCAGTATTATATCTCTTCTTATATCTGAGTACTATACTATTGTATATATGTACCATAGCTTCTTTAGCCAATCATCTATTGTAGGGCACTTCGGTTGCTTCTATGTCTTGGCCACTCTGAATAATGCTTCTATGAACATTGGTGTGCAAATATCTTTATAGATATGAGTTTTCAAGTCTTTGAGGTAAATACCCAGAAGAAGGATTGCTGCATCATATGGTAGATCAATTCTTAGTTTTTTAGGAGCCTCCATACTGTTTTCCATAGTGGCTGTACCAATTTGCAGTCCTACCAGCAGTGTACGAGGGTTCCTATTTCTCCACATCCTCTCCGACATTTGTTATTGCTTGCCCTGTTAATTATAACCATTCTCACAGGTGTGAAATGGTATCTCATCGTGGTTTTGATTTTCATTTCTCTAATAGCTAGCGGTGTTGAGCATCTTTTCATATATTTGTTGGCCATTTGCATGTCCTCTAGGGAGAAGTGTCTGTTCAGGTTCTCTGCCCATTTTTTGACTGGATCATTTGTTCAGAAAGAAAATCTCTGCCTAATAGTTGACTGAGGCTGTATCACATAGTAAAAAGAAATGTTTTTTCAGTAAAAGGTCCCAGAGTTGTTTGGACTGGTTGAGATAAAAATTCTTTCTGAACTTTATTAGATACTCCCACTGTGAAAACATTTTTACTCCGAGGGTGTTGTTGTCCTATGAGGGTGGGGTTTAAATTAGAAAGTGTAGCTGTGATATTAGCTAGAATTTGGCGAGGCTTCTCATTAATTTTAATTTTAGTTTCCTCTTGGCCGTTTAAGGGATTACTGGTAATTGTTCATTAGAGAACACCTCAGAGCCCATCAGCCATGGGAGGGGACCATATGGGGGCTTTTCTTTGGAGGTTGATAATAGGGGCATTCAAAATGATGTTGAAGAATTTGTATAAGATCCTTGAGAAAAATTTCTTTCCAGTGTCCTAGCTGATTATAATTGAGACATCAGTTTCTGGGCCAGTGTTTTGATAATGGACCCCTGAAGGTACAGTGCTGGAGGTCCAGGTGTTATTTTGGTTCTCTGGCCTCGGAACTCTTGGAGCTGTAAAGCTAATAGCTTGGCTGAGTTTTATTTCGGATCTTGCTCCAGGGTCCTTTCAAAATGCTCAGCTGTAGTCAAGAGTTCAGTCAGTCCTGTGGCCTCCCATTCTATTTTCTGCCTATCAATCCACTAATCTCAGGAGATAATCTGTTACAAAGAGGGCAGCTAGAGCAGTTTGGGTGATTCTATTTATTGTATGGTGTCTGGAATGCCATAGAAAGGGGGCTTCCCAGCTGGCTTTAAAGTCAGCCACAGATTCATTTCTCTTTTGTTTGTATGTTTGAATAATAGATCAATCAGTATAAGCAGGGAAGACTCTAGGAATGGCTTGTGAAAGGTTAGTCGCTATTTTGCAAGCTCTTTGTGGCTGAGAATCTCAAATATCATCCTCAGGGTTTTGTCATTTTGCATCCTGCACCCATTTTTGGGCTTCTCCAGGTCTTACTGTTACTGCTGGGGTGATGTGAAATCTGGCGTTGCCCCAGCGACATGAGGGAGGATGGTGATGTTGTGTGTTGTTCCTCGGTTCTTCCCTGCCGATGCAGCAAAGAATTACAGGTCTACAAGATTTAGAAAAAGTAAGATTTATTGAAAGTACATTTTAGAAGGGCCACACTAAGGAAAGCTGCAGCCTTGTGGAATTTAGGGGTGAAGAGATAAGACAGAGTAGACCCCAAGGGAGGCATGGGTTTTCAGCAAGGAGAGCTGTAACAATTCAGAAGTGGGAAGGTCAGTTTATATTTGGGCCATGATGGGAGGTCCTAGATGATCTGTATGTGAGGTCACCTTGACTGATAGTTGGCTGCTATACAACACTTTTCCTGCTGCATATATGCTTATCCAGAATTCAGTCTGATATAATTAGATTCATAAACTTCCAGGCATAAACATGGTATTCTAATCACAGTATAATGAGGCTGAGGTTGTGAGCAAGTTAGGGTAGTACCTTCTGTGCAGGCATCTGTGGCTGAATTAAACAAGCTATAGATTATGGCCCTCCTGTCTTTTGTCTCTGGGCATGTGGGAAAAATCCTCAGGAAGGTGTTCTTTGGGAGGTCTCTAGGCTGGGCCTCTATTTCTTTGTTCTCCCTGTCACTCATATCTGACTAGCTCCCTAACACTACCAATGTGTGCCCAAGTTTATTTATAAAGACCTGGCAGGCCAGGGTCATATGCCCCAGTGATAACTCTAAATTCCTCAAAAAATTTTACAGTTCTTCTCTAGGTTTTAGGACACTTTGAAATAATGGCCCTTAGTTCAGTCTTTGACCAAAAGATCATCCACGACCTTAGGTAGTTTTATTTTGGAAGATAACTATCTAACAGTCTCATCAGAGTGAAAGGTAGTTGAGACAGAGAATTAGTAAAATGTGAGTACTGAGGAGAAAAAGGATAGAAGGGGCAGTAGGAGTTGTGTTAACCCTAGTCAATCCTATCATCTATTGTTTTAGGTACCTCTTATACCTTTAATTGTTCATTAGCCTTTTGTAACAAGTCTTTTAAAAAAAACTTTATTAAAATTATTGGGGTTCATTGGTTAATAAAATCAAATAAATGCCAAGTGTAAAATTCAACAGTATGTCATATGTATATCGCATTGTCTGTTCACCACCCAAAATTAAATTTCCTTTCATCGCTAAATATTTGACCCGCCCCCGCTTTACCCTTATCTACTTTCTCCCTCCCCTCCTTTCCTTCTGGTAACCACTAATTCACTATTCGTGTCCATGAATCTTTGTTTGTCTTGTTTGTTTGTTGCTTTCAGTTTTATATTCCACATATGAATGAACTCATGTTTCTTAACTTTTTCTGACTTATTTCTCTTAACATGATAATCTCAAAATCCATCCACGTTGTCACAAATGGCAGTGTTTCATCTTTTCTTATGGCTGAGTAATATTCCATTATATACACGTACTACCTCTTCTTTACCCAATCATCTATCATAGGACACTTTCACTGCTTTTATGTTTTGGCCACCATAAATAGTGCTGCAATGAACATCTGGGTGCATATATCTTTATGGATAATGTTTTCAAATTTTTCAGGTAGATACTCAGAAGAAGGATTGCTGGATCATATGGTAATTCTACTCTTAATTTTTTGAGGATCCTCCATATTGTTTTCCACAGTGGCTGTACTAGTTTACATTCTTTGTGGATAAATGTTTTCAAGTTTCTTGAGTAAATAACCCAAAAGAGAGAATACTGGGTAACATGGTAATTTTATTCTTAGTTTTTTGAGGAACCTCCATACTGTTTTGCATAGTGGTACATATTTACATTCTCACCAGTAGTGTATGACAGTTCCATTTCCCCCATAATCCCTTCAACACTTGCTATTACTTGTCCTTGGTGATAGCCATTCTAACAGGTGTGAGGTGGTATCTCATTGTAGTTTTGATTTGCATTTCTCTAATAGCTAGTGAAGTTGAACATCTTTTCATATGTTTTTTGGCCATTTGTATGTCTTCTTGGGAGAAGTATCTGTTCAGATACTGTGCTCTATATTTAATTGGATTTTTTTTTTATTGTTGAGTTGTATGAGTTCTTTATATATTTAGATATTAGGCCCTTATTGGACACATTATTTGCAAATGTATTCTCCCATTCAGATGGTTGCCTCCTTGCCTTGTTGGTTTCTTTTGTGGGGCAAGAACTTTTTAGTTTGATATAGTCTCATTCATTTATTTTTGCTTTTACTTCCCTTGCTTTTGAGGTCAAGTTCATAAAATCTTCTTTAAGTCCAAGGTCCATGAGTTTAGTACCTATGTTTTCTTCTATGCAATTTATTGTTTCAGGTCTTATAATCAGGTCTTTAATCCATTTTGAGTTAATTTTGGTGTACGATAAAAGATAGCAGTCTAGTTTCATTCTTTTTTATATATGGTTTTCTAATTTTCCTAGCACCATTTATTGAAGAGGGTTTCCTTTCTTAATTGTATGTTTTTGGCTACTTTGTCAAAAATTATTTGCCATGTATATGAAGGTTTATTTCTGTACTCTCTATTCTACTGGTTTAAGTGTCTGTTTTTCTGCCAATACCATACTCTTGATTATTGTCACTTTGTAGTATAATTTGAAGTCAGACAGAATGATACTTTCAGCCTTGTTCTTTTTTCTCAGGATCACTTTTGCTATTTGAGATCTTTTATGCTTCCATACAAATTTGATAATTTTTTGTTCTATTTTTTTTTTTTTTAAATGCCATTGAAATTTTTATGTGAATTGCATTAAAGGTGTATGTTGTTTTGGGAAGCCAATTAGAGTGGGGGCTCAACTAAAAGAGAGTAGAGCTCAGACTGAAAAGAACTCACCAAAGGCCCTCAGAAAAGATAAGACAGAGAAATCAAAAGCATTGGTGGACACCATACCTGTGTTTCTTTTTGTCCCCAAATTTCCTCAGAAATTTGCTTCAGATTCCATCATTGCCACCAATTTGTTAAATAACAAAAATTCAATAAAATAAGTTTGAAGGTCTACTTGGCTATTGACTAATTCATGAATTGGGCAGCATCCCATATAGCAAATAGAGAAGAACACCAAGATGTTGTAAGGCTTGTTATGGAAGGCTTTTATAAGCAGAAACTGGGTGGGATAAGTAAATTATTAGCAAAAGAAAAAAAATAAAGGTTTGTTTCAGGTAGATTTCCTCAGCTTTCTTTGGGGATGATGAGGACCCAAGTGACAGATTACCTCACTGGTACTGTCCAAAAAATTCTAGACTAACTGATTCAGATTACAGTTTTGTTGAAGATTGAAACTATGATTGGGTCAGATATTAATTCTAGGTTCGGTGTCATGAGCTTTAGCATATGAGCTTTAGCACTATGACTTCATTTTAGGCCTATGCTTTTCTTTTTCACATATCCAATAGGTTGAAAATTATAACTGGAAAACACTTTAAAGAGTTTAAAAGTATCTTCTTTCTCCTAAGTCTTCCTTGCAACTTGTACAGTGCCAACAGTTCTAAGAACAGTTATGTGTTCAATACATTCTTACTAAAATGAAATTCATTTTGAATATTCCTTATTTACCATTACAAACATTTCCCTCTTTACTTCAGCACACACCTTAGTTAATAAAATATTTTTCTATTGAAAGTTAAACTTTCTGCTTAGTCTCTTGATTCCACCCTTTATTGCTTCTTCAGGAAACTTGCTCCATCAATTATACATTATTTTTCTAGACTTTTCAATCATTTGCCTTTCATTTGAATTCTTCCTTTCTGCTTTTAAAATGTGTTCCTTCCAAAGTTGAGAACAGTTCAAACCAGACAACCAAACAAGCAATCAACAAACAAGAGGAAGTAATTCTTTACTTCGCCCTATCGTTGCCTTTATTTTCTTTCATGGCCCAAATTCTAAAATGTGTCCACTTTTGTATAACCTCATTTATAGCTAATTTAACTGTCAGAATCTAGCACTTTATTAAAACTTTTTATTTGACATTTCTTCTCTCTGAGCACTATTTTGATCCTTGAGAACTTATGCTGAGAAACCCATATTTCTCTTCCCAAGCCATTTGTAACTGCTATCTAATATGGAACTATGTATACTAAGCAATCCTATGTCCTAATGACTTGAGGATTATGGGGGTAATGATTTATTTTACCCAAATCTCCAACTCAACAGTTTAACAATATACAATGAATGTAAGAGAACCTCTGCCTGCCTAATTTCCTAATTGATAAAATGGAAATAAATAACAGAGCATTACCTCATAGGAGTGCTATGATGACTAAGTCAGCCAATATGGATAAAAACACACTTAGAACAGTGGCTTGCATGTAGTAAATGTTTAATAAATATTAGCTATTATAATTTAAAGCTGTTGTTTGTTGCCTCAATGACTCCCTGAGTGCCAGCACCCTCTCTGCTTGTTTTGAAATGTTACCTAGTTATTACTCATATGTATACTCATCCCCAAAGTGTGTGATTAAACAATAAGCCTCATGATGACTTCTTTATTTTGCTCCTTCCTTTCCATGTTATCCACAGAACATTCAAATCACCCAAAAAGAATGCTTCCCACATGCCACAAGCTACAGCGCCCATGACCTTCACAAGGGCACTTGGCAATGATCCTTGCCCTGCTCTCTTCTTGTCTGCTGTGACCAAACTTCAGGCTTTTGGATGACTTTGTGTGGTCATCTGGGCATGTCTTGCCCCCTCTCTAGTACTTGTAGGTATAGTAAATCCTTTTATATGTTTCTCTTGCTATAATTTCTACTGATATGTTAGAGTGATCCTTAAAGAATCCACAAGGGGGACTTATTCCCCCATTTACAACACACTAATTAGTAGCATTTTTATTTTCTATATTAAAGAAATTCAAACCCCCTCCGTAAAATTTCCAAGGATTTTATAAAGGAGTATCTTACAATGAATTCCTGCTCGGAGACAATTTAAAATCTTGAAAAATGCTTTCTAGTCTTTATCCTGAATTTGATGTCTTGTCTTCAGACTTTGTTAACTGTGCTTGAATACAGTTTTTCCTTAATTCAACCACAAAGCACCATTATGCAAGGTTCTTATAAAAAACAGATTTTAATCTGATCTTCAAATATATTGAAGGAGAAATACAGCACAGCACAGAAAATGATAGAACTCCGAGAGGTCCCATGACATCAACAATCTTAAAGTTCTTTGGATCGCTGAATCACAATAAATTTCTCTCTTGTCCGCATTCATTTCGGACACAAACTGCCAACATTTTGCTCAGGCCCACTTCAGTTTCTCATCATTCTATTTTTTTCTCAAATTCAGATGCACCCTTCCACTAACATCTAGTCTTATTTCACAGATGCTAGCACAAAAATGTCTATTACCTTATTAAAGTTAGTTTTAAATGTCATTGAAATATCTTCCATACAGATCAACTTGCAGATATCTTTTAAAAAACAGAAAGATTTTAAATCCTCTAAGTAAAAGAACCAACAAGTACTAAACTCAACTCATCTGCCTTAGCCCGTCTCTATATTGCAGAAGTGAATGCATCAATATTTGTTTAAATAACATTGCCTTTCTTTCTGCTTTATATAGAGCATGCTAGACATTTCCTATAGCCTAACATCATCCCTATTTTTAAACTAATATCATTCTCATTCCAGTTCATTTCCAACAAGATGTCTTTATATTGCTTCAGGCTTAATGTGTATAAAGACAGATTTCTATTTCACTTCAAATTGTCTGCTATGTCTGACTTTCTCCCAGTTTTACAGATTTGTAAACAAAAACTATCTTTTATTTCTTGCTACCATGAATTTCCTTCATACAGAAAGTTCTTCAGACATACTGCTTTTGTATACATAATTAGACTGACTTGGTTTTTCACCTATGTAAGACTAATTTGTGGACTTGATGATCTTTGAAAGTCTAGTACCTATCAAATTTAATACAGAAAGATAGTGTGGCCATTTCTTGTTAGATAAATATATGTAATAAATCTTCTACAGTGAGTATTTTCTGAACATTTTTTCTTACATTTTCTTATTGTATGTATATATGTGTTTACACATTTGCCTACTTTTGATACATATCACTATACTTTTTTTGTAACTATAATTTAGGAAACAATAATAAAAGTACTGATCTTGCTAAGGCGATATTCTACAGGTGGTGACATCTACCTTCACCTGCACCCAAGAATCTTAATTATATATTCAACGATGCTTTTTTAGGTATTTCTTTTTAACTGATAGTGATGTCTTTGAACAACACTTCATAAATACAACCAAATAATTATATATAAATATGACTAAAATATACTATACATTGTAATACTTACCTAATATATGTATATTTGAAAATATATATTTCAGATATAATAAAGTATAACTTATGTACAAATCTCATTGCCACAATGTCAGCACAAGGTAAAGAAAAATATCTTGTATCTGATTCTGGTTCGAGTCCTCTATTTTTCTTATTTTAGATATGAATGATCTATTGACCTTATAAAGTTCATCGTGGTCTGTCAGATGCTTAACCTTCTGCATCTGAACTGATAAATTAATTGCAGTCTGTTATTCTGCAGTCGCTTAAGGTTCAAAAGTTAAATAAACAGTTGTCATTTAGTTTTTTATCCTGTTTCAAATATTATTATTATCTACCTTACAGTTTTGTACACTTCAAAACTCAGAAAATTTCTTGTTTTCAAGAGTACTCTGAAATAAATAAAAAAAGAAACAAACAAAAAACAAACAAACAAAAAACCCCACAAAACCAAAAAAAACTACTTTCTGTTAAATTTCTAACCTCCGGAGAGATTAATATCTTTAACAGTGTTGTAATTGGGAAAGAAGATACCTACTAAGAAGAGCTCCTGGTGGCTAACTGGGCTCAAATTAAACAAAACAAAACAAAATAAACAGAGTCTAGCAGCCATTTTTACATAGGGGCTTCTCACAAAAACTGCAGTTCAGGGAGAATCCTGCACTGAACTGCCTGCGTGTACTGTGCTCTTGCCATCTGAACTAGCTCTTAGAAAGAAGTTCGTGAAATTGTATTTCAACAAATAGGATTGAAGCTTCCCCTGTCCAGTTGGAGCTGTGCAGATTTTGCCCCATCAGCACAAATCAATAAGTGGCTGATTCTCATTCGGGACAGTTCCTTTTGGACCAACCTAACTGCAAGGATTTGGAGTTCTCATTTGAATGAGGATGGACCAATCAGGGGCCAGGAGTGAGGACTGCTATCTAAATAAGTCAGACCCCCTCTGGCTTTGAGAGTAAACTGCCCCTTTCCACTAAAGATTGAAAGCTACGTTTCCCCAGCTGGAGCTGAATCACCAAAGATGACTTACCAGACCAGAATGTAGTAGACTGGTGCAAAGCAAAGCAGAGCAGAAAGGCAGCGCAGAGCAGAGCTGTCTAGCTACTGAAGAGGAGCTTAGCCCCAGGGCTGCCTGGCCCCAGGGCCATCTCACAGCCCTGCTGTTTCACAGCTGTGCTGCCTCATAATTGAGTTGTAACACTATTGAGCAGTTTCACAGCTGTTCTGTACTCTCAGCCATGCTGTATCACAATTGAGCTGTTTGCACTAAATAAACTTTCCTTCTTCACCACACCCCAATTAGGATTCCTGTTGGCAATGAATTGGTGTCATGACCACCAATTGACGTAAAGTGATGGACAATTATACTGCTAATAAACATTAGGTTGAAGTCTGCCTGATAAAGTTCTCTACAGTCTCTGTCAATTTCCTTCATATAACAACAACAACAAAAAACCCAAATATGACAGCTGTTTAAATATTTGGCCATCATTTAGGTGCACACCATACAAAGTATTAATTACTTTGAAAAATAATGCAAATTCATACTGATTAATAGGAAAATATAAGAAGGCGTTGTGAATGTTCAGAGGGTGAGAAAGTGATTTCAGTTTGGGAGATGAGTTCATAGGAGTGATATTTAATGTAGATCTTGAAGGTTAATTTAGGCCTATTGTTAAATGGAGAATAGTATCATTGTCTCCATTGTCCTTTCAATATAATTTTTAGAAAGAACTCCCCAATTCATTTTTTGTGTTTAAGTTTAACCTATTTTTACCTATAATTTCCCATGGATATGTGTACCTCCAGCTTTAAAATATATATTTTTAATGTGAGATACATCTCATTGTAGGTAGTAAAGAATTTTAGGTTAGAGATTGCAAACTTCTTGGGAGGTATCAGTGAATATTAGAAAACATTTGAGTCAGATAGCCTTGTGTTCCAATTGTATATCATTCATGTTTTCTTCATGTCAAATGGTACTAGAATGGTAATTTTCAGGGTTTAGGAAAGTCAAGTTAAATAATACATCTGAGGGCTACATTAGAAAGTGCATACAGTATTATGGATACTTAATAAATGATCATTTATTTTAACATTTTTTAGTTCCATCGAAGTGATAAGACTTCTGTTTAAAAATGGTACACTGTGCATTTCCATTCAAGATGGCAGAGTAGGTAAACACTGCTTGCCTCCGCTCATGACCACGTCATAATTACAACTAAACTACAATACTATCGTCACTGAAAATTCTCTGAAGTCTAGCCGAACAGAAGTCCTACAACTAAAACATACAAAAGAAGACGCCCATCTGGCAGCTAAAAATTGGGAGGGATATCTCGGCTGCGATGTTCCCCTGGAGGAATGAGGAGTCCCAGCCCCATACATGGCTCCTCGGTTTACAGTTTCAGTGCCAGGAATAGAAGTCCCCACAACTTCTGGGTGTGAAAATCAGCAGAGATTGTGACTGAGTGAGACAGAGGGCTGCAAGAGTCCCAGGCATTCCTTTTAAAGGGCCAATGCATGGACTTACCCACTGATGAACTCATTCTGAGCTTCAGTGTTGGGGCAGCAGCTCAAAAGTTCCATGGACATATGAAGAGTAACTGAATAGTCTGGCTTCAGGGCAAGGGCTGGAAGGTCAGCTTTCTACCAAATAGAAGTGCTGATAGAAGTCACTGTGCTATTGTTGAGCTTTCCTCTCACCGAGTGGCAGATGCTAGTGGCCACCATACCTGAGTCTCCATCAACCTGACTACCAGATCACCCTGCCTTGATGATTCCCTGAGAACCTGCTCCACCCAACTTCTGGGCCCACTCAAGCTGCTTCCAGTGGATTTTCCATACAAATGGTCTGTCTTGGCTCATCTGCAAACTTTCCTAAAATCTCTCAAAGGTTCACAAAACCTAAACAAGCAGCATCTGACCTCAGGGTGCCACATACCTCTTCCTGAGCAGCCTCCAGCTTAGCACCTGGCCTCATTCATAGCTTGGCTTCTCAAGTCACATCCAAACCCAGTGTGGGTGGCAGCCATCTAAGCATCGTTCGATGGCTCATGCCAGGTGGCCCGAGGTAATGTAGAGACTACACAATGAACTTAGCCTGCAGCGGGGCCTTTCCTAGGAGGCACAGTCCTAAACACCCAGTGATCAATCGGCTTCAGTCTGAACCTGAGCACTTGGGGCCATATTCAAGATGACACATCCAAAGGACAGACTTGGAAGGCACCAGAGCCCTACTAAAGCGAATCTTGCTCCATAGGGTCAGCCCCTAAACAACAGTTCCTATACTGTAGTCACCAGCCAGTCCTCACACAACCAATCATCCTGAGGAGCAATCCCTCCCATTGATGTGGAAACGATAATCAAGGCTCGGTGACAATAGAAGAGCACATACAACCTATACAAAGTACACACCTGTAGCACCCGGCTCAGGTGAAAGAGAGATTGCACCACTAGTTCCCACAGCATGCTTCCTATACAAGGCTACTGTACTTAAACCAGGAAACCTAGCAGTTCTACCTAATACATAGAAACAAACATAGGGAGTCATCCGAATGGGGAGAAAAAGAAACTTTGCAAATAAAAGAACACAACAAAGCTCCAGGAAAAAAACAAACAAACAAACAAAAAAACTAAACAAAAATGGAGACAAGTAATCCACCAGATGCAGAGTTCAAAATATTTGTTGTAAATGTTTAGTGTGAATTTAAGAGAAGAGTAAAGAATAGATGAACTCAATGTGAACTTTAACAAAAAGATAGAAAACGTAAAAGAGAACCAATCAGAAATGAAGAATATAAAAACTGAAATGAAGAATACATTAGAGGGAATCAACAAATTAGAAAAAGCAGAGGATCGAATCGGTGATTTAGAAGATAAAGTAGCAGAAAACACTCACTTGGAACAGCAACAAGAAAAAAGAATCCAAAAAAAATAGAATAGTATGAGGGGCCTTTGGGACAACATCACATCATAAGGATACTAGAAGAAAGTGATAAAGGGATTGAGAAATTATTTCAAGAAATAATGATGAAAAACTTCCCTTACTTAGGGAAGAAAATAGACATACAAGCCCAAGAAGCACGGATATTCCCAAACAAGAACCCAAAGAGTCTCATACCACGGCACATCAAAATTAAAATGCCAAAGCTTAAAGACAAAGAGAGACTCTTAAAAGTGGCAAGAGAAAAGCAGTTAGTTACCTACAAGGGAGCTCCCATAAAACTGTCAGCTAATTTCTCAATAAAAACTTTGCAGGCCAGTAGGGATTGGCACAAAATATTCAAAGCAGTGAAAAGCAAGGACCTACAACCAGGACTACTATCATTTAGATTCAAAGGACACATAAAGAGCTTCCCAGACAAGAAAAAGCTAAAGGAGTTCATCACCACCAAGCCAGTATTACAGGAAATGTTAGAGAAGAAGAAGAAGAAAAAAGATAGAAAATATGAATAATAAAATGGTGATAACTACATAGCTATCAACAATTACTTTGAATGTAAATGATTAGATGCTCCAATGAAAAGATAGGTGGCTGAATAGATAATAACACCCGTATGCTGCCTACAATGGACTGACTTCAGATTGAAATGCACACACAGACTGAAGTAAAGGGATGAAAAAAGATATTTCAGCAAAAAAGGAACACTAAAAAAAATAAATAAATAATGTCGGAAACCAGCTGACCACGTCAAACTGGGTACCTGAATGGGGGAGCGGGGACTGAGAAAAAAGAGAAGACAGACAGGGTGCAGGAGGGAGAACAGATCTCACAACTGTCTCCCCGAGTTTATTTCTTATGCTCCTTTTTATACATAATCTGTTCCTTTGTGTATCCCAAGATAACATAATTAAAGTAACAACCTGAAGATCAGGTACCTAAATAGGTAAGAAAATAAGACCATATGCTGCCTGTAAGAGAACCACTTCAGATCGAAAGACACATACACTCTGAAAGTAAAGAGATGAAAAAAAGATATTCGTGAAAATGGAAATAAACAAAAACCTAGGGTAGCAATACCTATACCAGACAAAATAGACTTTAAAAGAAAGGCAATAACAAGACAAAGAAGGACTCAGTAATCCCACTTCTGGGTATTTATCTAAAGAAATCCAAAACACTACTTCAAAGGGACATGTGAATCCATATGTTCATTGTAGTCTTATTTACAATAGTTAAGATATGGAGGCAACCTGGATATCCATCAATAGATGAATGGATAAAAAAGAGGTGGTACATATATACAATGGAATATTACTCAGTCATAAAAAAAGAATGACATTTTGCTATCTATAACAACATGGATAGACCTAGAGCTATTGTGTCGAGTGGAATAAGTCAGACAGAGAAAGACAAATGCCATATGATTTCACTTACATGTGGAGTCTAAAGAACAAAATAAACAAAACTGAAACAAACCCAAAGATACAGAAAACATTTTGATAGTCTCCAGATGGGAGGATTTTGGAGGGGTGGGTGAAAAAGGAGAAAGAATTAAGAAATACTAATTGGTAGTTACAAAATAGTTATGAGGATGTAAAATATAGCATAAAGAATATAGTCGATAATATTATAATAATGACATTGTGTCAGATGGGTACCAGATTTATTATTGTGATCACTTTGTAAGTTATACAAGTGTCTAATCACTATGTTGTACACTTGAAACTAATATAATATTGTTTGTCAACTGTAATTAAAAAAATTAAAAAGTACAAATTAATAGTTACAAAATAATCATGGGGATACAAAATACAGCATAAGGAATAGAGTCAATGATATCGTAATAACTGTGTATGATGTCAGATGGTTACTAGATTTATCAAGGTGATCACTTTGTAAGTTATATCAATGTTTAATTATTAAGTTATATACTTGAAACTTATACAATTTTACATATTAACTGTAATTGAAAAATAAATAATTTGAAAAAAATGGCGTATGTACTGAACATATGCTGTTGTCATATCTCAGAAGCCCTTTAAAATAGTAGTAGAGGGAAAACTTAGCAACAATAAAATTGGATAAAACCATAAGAACAAAGAACACATAAAAAGAACATCCGCAACAAAAGTTTTGAAAGCTAGAATATAATTAGACTATAGTTTTATTATTTAGAAGACTGAAAAAATCTGAACCTCATGTCTGCATAAGGAGGCTCACAATCTCAGACAACTCTAGGACTGGAAATATAAATAATTCTAAAAGTAAGGATATGTGTGGGGCTGAAAAAAATGTTGAATGTCTATACAAAGATGTTCGATTCATAGATCCTCTTCTATCCACACGACTGCATGTCTGGGTCTCCCTAAACTTCAGTGTAAGACTATAGGTTTATTAGCTAGTCTTGAGAAATTAAATCAGAATGTCTTAAGATCTATAGTGAAAATGGAGTATAAGGGACATATGCACATTAAATGGTGGCATTCCTACATAATATACCTTCTCTACTTCATAAATAGTTTACGCAAAATGTTTTAGCTTCCAGACAAAAGATGAAATAATTTATTTCTGAGAAAACTGACAAGTCTAAAATGAAAGAAAAGTGGACACTGACAGTTGGGAATATCTGAAATAATGTCTCAGCCTGTTTTTGGAGAAAGCTCACCATTCAGCAAGACTCTCCACACAACCCAACTAACATTCAACTGATTAGTGCCCTATTCTTATGTATGAGTGGGCCACTAAAACCCAGGTTTTTGAGCAACACCAACATGAGATAAAGGCCAAAAACAGAGAATTAAAGGAAAACTGGAAAAAAAGAAACAACACGATGGATAGGGGAAAACTAAACATACCACAATGTCCTCAAAAGACAAGAGATCTTTCATTTGTGAAACATGAATAGGTGTTATGAAGAACAAATATTCAGAAAATCCTAAAAAAGCTCTAGAAAATTAAAAATGTGATAGCAGTTACAAACAAACAAACAAACAAACAAAAGAAACTCACTAGATGTTTTGGCAGAAATAATTTTTAAAAATCTCTCCTAAAGTAAAATTTTAACAAAAAAGGGAGAGAAGTCATAAACAAGAACAGATTAGGACCCTGAGACATTAGTCCTGGGAGCTCAATATCTAAACAGTAGGGATCCTCAAGAAAATCACAGAGGAGAAGGGAAGAAATTACCAAATAAACTGTTCAGGAAAATATCTCAAAATTGAAAGATTTTCATTTTCATTTGACTTTACCAAGTGCCAAAGCAAAATAGAGTGGATTAAGGAAATGCAAAAAAAGCACACCATTGTGAAATATCACTGGAGAAAAAAAGAGAAGCTTACAGAGAGAAAGTAAGTGTCAGTAATCAAGCCATTTTGACCGAATAAAGATAACCAAATCAAGCTAATCATTAGGATAACTTGACATAAGTTCCATAGAGTGATTAGGCACAGGCATTATTTCCTAAAAAAAAAAAAAAAAAGACGTGAAGCTGTTTTTAATATTGGAGCAAAACATAAGGGCTTTAAGCTGTGTAGTCTCTACTAGCAGGATTTAGAAGAGGACATTTTTGAGATTTTTCTTTGGAGAAATCACCTTGGAAAGTAGCAGGGTGAGAGATCTTACCCAAGAACTGTAGATGAGATCATCTTAAAGAAGGAAGACTAGTGATGTGTGGATTGCTTCATGAAAAGCCACATCAAATGACTTACAAAGCAGTGCTTCTCTATGGAGGACAAAATTCTCCACTCTACGAAAACCCATTCTTAGGATACTTTTCACATATGGTTCAAGGAGCAAGAATCATCTTATTTGTGATTTTGATTTTAGACGTCATTTTTATCTAAACCTATTTTTGGGTGTAAATATTTATTGTTACTTGCTTTGCCAGGATCCGTTTTGACTGTGGCAATTATCCATAGAAATAGATAAAAATTCTTGTTTCATAGAGGTTGCAATCTAATATTCGTATTTAAGTGTTCGGTCTTTGACTAGTAAGGAAGCAAAAAGCTCATATGGGTCATAAGTACATTTATCTATATTAAATTGTGTGGGGATCACAGATTAGAAAGTAGGCAACTATACCTAAATAAATTAAAGTGCTTCTCAGAGCCCCCTCTTGGAATAAGTATTTAGGTATTTGAAAGTTAAAGCTCTCTCAGTCAATGGTGGGAATATTTTATTGGCACTTGTGTTGGAGTATGTCACTGCATGCTCCTTAAATAAAATATCCCCCATAGTATCCTGAGACAGTATTTTACTTATCAATTTTTCTTATTAGCTTTATCTGGAAGCCGTTGTGTTTTTCTTCTTCCTCCAACTGAGTTCAATTGACTTCCCATGTGTAAATTAAGCCTTAATCTAATTTCCAGAAGTATTGCTAATTTCGGGGGTGGAGTAAATAAAAAATAGGAAATAAAGGAGATTAAAAGTTTGTAATTCTGACCTAAATACCAAATCTCTATAGCTGTTAGTGTGCCATTGACTGTGTGACTTGTTCCCACAACTTAAAATATTTCTTTTTCTGGAAACATGATTTAGTCTTTAGAGTAGGGCAAGATGAGCTTCTAGTGTTTTCTGTTTCCCTCTGTAAATTACCTCTTTCTAACAAATGTATTGATAATTTTTCCACAAACCATGTACTTTTTTTCATACCTTTAAAAAGTAAAATAATTTGGAAGCAGAAAAAAAGCACCAAATGTTAACAAAAATGTTATACAAAACTGATAGCCTACTACTGCTAATTCCCAATTCACTTCACATGGGTAATCTATACATCTTTAATCCACCTCTGATATTGCTAAAAGTGTTTAGAAATAATTGTCTGTCACATCATATCTTAGATTTATCAAATATAGATATCTTTTGACTTCCAGTCATGAAAAGAGGAAGCAAGAATTTAAGTATCTCTCAGTCATCTTTGTTTTCTTAAGGACACTCTTGATATCTTCCTGGCCCTGTCTTCCAAAGTGGTTACTTTATAATTGGGTATGGCTGTGTGTGTAGGGGGTCTAAATCAACAGCATTTAAATTATTACGTATAATTAGACATTGTTCACTGCTGTGGCCTCTAATGAACTTTTGTTTTATACTAGAATTTATTATCTGTTTGTTTTAGTCTCAAAGTATATAACTGTAATAAGAATGGCATGAGGTAATGGAGTGTAGTAATTTTACCTCAGTTTTTCCACTGTCTAAATTTAGACCTCAGTTCTTCTCTTTACTGTGCCCTTAATTATTTTAAATCTTTCTATATCTCAGTATCATTTTCTTTAGTAAAGTCTTGCAAATTTTTACTTATAGTTCTTACATATTTCATTTTAGTGTTATAATTATTTTATTTTTACATGTTATTGTGAAAAATTTTTTAAATGTTATATTTTCTGAGACAAAACAGGAAATATTTCAACATTCACAGAACAAACAAAATAACCTGCTTATATAAAATAATTTTTAGTTTTATATGTAGCTCATTTTTTTAAATATTTTATTTTAGAGTTTTACCAAATTTGTAAAAATTTGTGTTGGTTTTTGTTTATTAATGTGTATGCATACACATGCTTGTCTTTGATTTGTTTTACTTAAAACTATACTAGCTTAAAAACATTTAAAGATTTCAAATTTTTTATGTCATGGAGCTGTGTGAAGTGAAAAAATATATATGCTTTTGCTGGGTTGACATGGTGCACCCTTAAAATTATGTAGAGCTACTATTGTTTAGTTTTTTTCTTTTTTTAATTTTAAATTTATATTTCCTAATTGTCAGCTGCTTTGTGTTTCTAAATATGGTATGCATCTTTGGAAAACACAATATTTCCAATTTCTTCTTTAAGACTGATATAATTTTATATGTGTTTCATAAAGATTCCTCTCTGTCAATCCTAGGATTTTTTGAAAAAGATGGCTTTAAAACAGAAGTTGTCATTGATGTTTTCTATAGCAAGCATTATTCATTATTAGCTAATAGAATAAGTGCCAAAAAACATGGTGTAAAATTTAAAATTACGATGTTGAAGCAATATTCCGAGACCAACTTTTGCTTCTTCAGATCCAGCGCTTCTCTTTTCTGTACATGCTCTGCATTGATAGGCCTCTCTGTCTTGCTAACCTAACAGAACAAAACAACAGCAGCAACAACAACAACAACAACAAAATGGAGCCAACGCAGACTCTGAAGTTCTTCCTCATTGCCAAATGTGACTGTACCACATGTGGCTATCTTGTTCCAGCTGCAGATACATCTGCTATTGATATTTTTTGGCATTGTAGCAGATATAATTGTTTCAAAACAGCAATCTGTCAGTGTAAATGTTTACAAGCATTATTTTCTGGAATACAGTTTAACATTTCTCTCCCAGTAAAGATAACAAAACATTTATGCAAATAAACATTTTTATTGAAAAAAAAACTTTACAAAATATTTCAAAAAATATAGAAACAGTTTAAAAATAACATAAACACTCTTCTATACTCCTGGCTCTTCCAATACTAATTACAATGCCATATGTATTTCAATTCTTCTAAGAAGTAAAGTATGACAGAGATAGTTGAGGTCCCCATATTCTACCAAATCTCATGTTCTTCTTTCTCATCTGGTGCCAGATGCTTTCACTGGTAAATCCTACCAAACATTTGAGGGAGAAACGATACCAAGGCTCTAGTTTTTTTCTCCACAGATAGTATAAGCAGAGGGAATAATATTAATTCGTTTTATCAGGCCAAATTATTTTAATACCAAAACTATATGGAACTATAACAAAACAAAAATTAACAAATTGAATCCAAAAATTTATTAAAAGAATTTTACACTACAAGAGAGGGAGACATATTTTAGGGAAGCAAAGCTGGTTCAGTGTTCAAAAATCTATTAAATTAACCTATCACAACAATAAGCTAAAGAAAGAAAAATTACATGATCATATCAATTGATAAAGAAAAAATTTTGAAAAATCTAACACCTATTTATTACAATAACTTTCAACAAAACAGAAATAAAGGGAACTTCCTCAACTTGAACATGTATCAAACAACCTACATTAAAACAATGGTAAGAAAACTCTACATGCAAATTAGAATGCCTCAAATCCAGAACATTGATACCACCAAGTGCTGCTGATGATATGGAACAACAGAAACTTTCATCTTGAATGCAAAATGGTATAGCTGTTTTGGAAGACAGTTAGGTAGTTTCTTACAAAATTGGACATACTCTTACCATATGATCCAGGAATTAGTATTTACTACTCAAAAGAACTGAAAACTATGTTCACACAAAAATCTACGTGCTGATGTTTATAGTAGCTTTATTCATATTTGCCAAAATTTAGAAGCAACCAAAATGTCCTTTAGTTGGTGAATAAATAAATACACTGTGGTACATCCAGACAATGGAATATGATTCAGTGCTAAAAACTAATGAACTGTTGAGTCATGAAAAGACAAGGAGGAAATATAAATGCATAACAGTAAATGAAATAAACTAATCCGCAAGGACTACATGCTTAATGACTCCAACTATATGACACTCTGGAAAAGGCAAATATGGAGACAGTAAAAATATCAGTGATTGTCAGCAGTTAGGGTAGTGGGAAGAAACAGTGGGTGGAACACAGATTTTGATGGACATGAAACTATTCTATGGCACTGTAGAATACCATAATACTATAATGGTAGATACATTTATCCAAAGCCATAGAACAAATGCCAAGTTTGAACTCTAATGAAAACTATGGGATTTAGATGTTCATGATGTATAGGTTCATTAGTTGTAAGAAATATACCACTCTTGAGTGGGATGTTGATGGGGAGTGTCATGTGTGTATGGGGAGTGTTATGTGTGTGTGTGGAGGGAGGCAGTGTAACAGAAGTGTTGGTAACAAGGAGTGTTTACAAATTCTGTATTTTCTGCTCGATTTTGCTGTAAACTTAGAACTGCTCAAAAAATAAAGTTTATTTAAAAGAGGAAAAAAAGGAGAAAAAAGAAAAAATAAATCTATAGCTACGATCGTATTTAACATTGAGAAATAGGATGTTACCCTTATGACTGGGAAAAGTCAAGGATGTTCTCTTTTATCATTCCTATTTAACATTGTACCAGAAGTCCTAGTTAGAATAAGAAGACAATAAAATCAAACAAAATTTGTGAGCTTAAAAACAGGAAATAAAACTATACAAACTTATTCTTGTTCTCACCTGATATTATTCTCTGTGTAAAAAATTCCAAGAAAAGACAACAATAAAACAACAAAACCAAAAAAAACCAAAAAAAAACAAAAAAAAAAACTTGTAAATAATAAGCAATTATAGCAAGGTCACAGGATACAAAGGTAATATACAAAAGTTAATTGCTTTTCTATGTATCAGCAATTTATAATATACTTTGAAATAAAAATGCAATCTATTAAAAATATCACCAAAATTAATCATTTGGACATAAAGGGTCAATCTAACAAAAAAGTATATCTTTATGCAGAAAATGACAAAACTTAGAAGAAAGAACTCAAAGACCTAAATAAATAAAGAGATATTCTATATTCATGGGTTGTAAAACTCAGTATTGTTAAGATGTCAATTCTCAACTTGACTTACAGAGTAAATGTAATCTTAATCAAAATTTCAGCAAAATATTTTGTGAATATAGATAAATTGATTTGATCATTTCTATGCAAGGAAAAAAGACTCAGAATAGTCAACATGATACTGAAGAACAAAACTGAAGGACTAACACTACATAACTTCAAGACAACGCAGCTACAGCAATCAACAATGTGCATATAGCAAAATAATAGGAACGTTTATCAAGGGAACAAAGTAGAGAGCCCAAAAATATACCCACATAAGTGTAGTTAACAGATATTTGTTAAAGGAGTAGACTAAATTTCCACAATTGGTACTGGGAAAATTAGATATCAATATGCTAAAAATTTGAATGTAGACAATGTTGTTATACCTTTTACAAAAAATTAATTCAAAATGGATAATATGCTTAGATAAAAATGCATTATTAAACTTTTAGAAGAACACATAGAAGAAATCTATGTGACAATGAGTTTTGAGATACAAATCTAAAAGCATTGTCCTTGAAAAAATGATTTTTGGCTTTATGAGAATTAAAAACTTCTTGTCTGTGAAGGACATTGTTAAGAGAATGGAAAGATAAGCCAGAGGCTAGGACAAAATATGTCTTTCTGATAAAAGATATACCTAAAATATAATACTCAAAAATAAAAAAAATAAACAACCCAATTTAATAAATGGCAATAGTTTTGAATGGAGACTTCACTCAGGAAGATGTACGTATGGCAAATAAGTCTATAAAAAATGCTCAAAGTTAGTTGTTTTTAGGCATTTTCAAATTAATCAAGAATCACAACGCACATATTAGAATGTCCAAAATTCAAAACATTGACAATATCAAATGCTGCTAAGGATATGGAGCAACAGACACACAGATACTCTTATTCATTGCTAGTGGGAATGCAAAATGATGCAGACACTGTGGAAAACACTATGGCAGTTTCTTCCAAAGCTAAACATAGTCTTATCATATGATACAGCTGTTGTGTTCTGAGGCAATTTAAAATTTATGTCAACACAAATCTCGCACCTATGTGTTTATTGTAGCTTATTCACCCAAACTGGAAGCAGCCTAAGATGCCCCTCATGGATGAACAACCTGTAATCAATCCATGCAATGAAATATTATTCAGCAATAAAAAGAAATGAACTATCAAACCACACACACACACAAAAAAAACAAAACAGAGGGACCTTAAATGTATATTGCTAAATAAAAAAATCAGTCTGAAAAAGCCAACATACTCTTTGATTTCCATTATATAACATACTGAAAAAGCAGAACTTTTTTATGTTTGCCAGGGGTTTGAATAGAGATGCAGTAGAATGAATAAGTGAAGCACAGGGGCTTTTGGAAGGCGAAACTACTTTATTTAATATTATAATACTGAAAAGGAGACATTAATTAGAATAGAACTTTATAGAATGAAACTGAAACAATATATGCAAACTAAAAAATATATATATATCATTTAAGAGTTCTCAGGATTCCTGAAAGGAATGCAGGCCACCAATAAGAGAATATAGTGCATTACAAATGTATGTTTGACCT
>NW_006430723.1:4079873-4102546 GCF_000325575.1 Pteropus alecto | reverse complement strand
TCTATAATACTAAAGACAAAAGAAACTGCATGTAAAAACTGTACTCTAGTTCAAAAGTTGTTTCCCAAGGTGATACGGTTAACGAGATTGATACTGCTATACATTTATATTGTGTTTGAACAATAAATGACAGATGATGGGAGCCCGTTGTGTTGTAACACAGGGGTTAAGTTCACTTGTGGGGACTTTATGGATCATTTCAACATGGCCACAGAAATTATACTAGTAGAAGCAAATTAAATTAAAAGTTTTGTTATAATTCATACTTTCTGGAGGATGTAGAATGGCATGCCACCAGGGGGCCATATAGGAGAAACACCCAATGAGCAGGTGCAACCAGTCAGGCGGAGACCTGAGAGAGTGAGGACCAGCGGTCAGGTGACTTTATGGAAAGCCATGGTGGTGATGTACACAAAACACGAGAGGATTTCATTGGTGTGTTTGAATGTCACTATTTATGTCAGGGGGGCAAGAAGGGGACCTTGTGTCTGGGACCAGCCTTGTCATACTGGCAGATCTAATCATCTGGGCAGGGAGCTCATGGCCTGTTTCTAGGGATGTTGAGGCATCAGGAAAATATAAAGTTTTTAAAAAATTCAGTACCCTAGCGGGTTAGTGAAAGTCAAGTTTCTCACTTTTGAAGTGGGAGGTTACAGATAAGCAAGGGGAGGATTCTTAAATGACCACATGGTGATAAATTAGAGTTGCAGATAGTATAAATTTAACTTTAGCTTAATTTGTATACATGTTATTAAATCGAGAATTATTTACAGATATGTGTATATACCTGGGTTGTGTGTGTGTATATACATATACATATGGGTTATTATATATACATATATTATTGCTCTTTTAGCTAAGAGGGCCTAGAAACAATGAAACCCAGTGATAAAAAAGTATGCCTGGTACCCTGATCTTGGTTCCTAATATCATTTTCCAACCAAATGTACTAGGAAATCTGGAGAAATGGCTGATTCCAAAGCTGGGTCAGTAAATATACAAGATGAGTCTGGAGTATTTAACAGAGCTAGAAAGTAACGAAGTGCTCAAAAAAAAAAAAAAGTGTCACATGATAGCATATATTTAAAAGGCTCATAAGAGCCATATGAAACAGCTCCTAAAAGCCAAAGTTAAAAAAAAATGAGCAAAAATTGAATAAGAAAATAGAATATTGGATTATTATCTAGTGTTTGAAATAAATACCAATTAGTTTATAAGATATAAATAATTAAATAAATTAATAAATGAGAGAAAAGAGAAAAATCACCCATGCAGAATAATTTCAAATAATTATGTAGATAGTTCATCTTCAATAAAGTGAAATATAACTATATTTCTTAAGTATAAACTTCAAAATGACTTCTTCCCAAAGAGAAGGGTATGGAAAGGGGACAAAAAAAAAAAAAAAAAAATCCACCTTTCAATGGATAAATTGTCAGCAACATTATGAAGTTTTAAGTGTATAGGTCTGGAATAGATTTGTGAAATTTCTGTCTAAGAAACTCATGGATTTTGTTAGTATTGAAAATTGTATTTGACTACTTTTTCTAATTGTTTACTGCTGCAACATAGACATGCAAATGATTATTGTTTATTGACCCATGAATTTACAAAACTCCTCTGTTGATTTTAGAATGTTTTATGGATTCCTTAGGATTTTTTTCATTAGATTATGAAGACTATGCATGTTATTTTGTTGAATAGCTAGATCATTTTGTACTCCTTTAAGTACTGTTGTTTCTTTTAGATGTTTAATTTACTTACAGATCAATGATTCTTCTGAGTCTTATTTTTAAACTATGTTACTGTGGTGGATCTAGAATAGCCTTTACTCTAAGGTTAATTTAGCCCTACTTCAATGGTATAGCTTTTCTTTACATTTCTTCTGAAAAAATCCTGGTTTTCAAGTTTTCTCCAATCTGCTTGGCTGAAACTTAGCTGTCTCCTGGCTTTCTTTTCCAAATGGCAGGTTGAGTTGTGTAACAGCCCCAAAAGAGTATAGGCCCCTGTCATATAAACACCTTCTTCAGCCGTTCAATCAAATAGTAATCTAGATAATGCTGAGATGGGATTTTGCAGATGTAATTAGAATTCCAAGTTGTTTAACCTTAAGATTTTGAGATTATCCAGACAGGCTGACATAAACACGAATCTTTTAAAAGCAGAAAGTTCCTCCAGCTAGTCACAGAAGACCAAGTCACAGAGACATGTTCTCTCTGGTGTGGAATAAAGCAAGCATCCACTCTCTGAAGTGCCTATGGTAACAACTTGGCGAGAAACTGTGGATGTTCTCTAAGAGCTGAGGATGGTCCATGCCTAAGAGCAACAAGGAAAATGAGCACTTCTAGCATACAAGAACAAATAAATTAATTCTGCCAACAACAGTGAGTTTCAAAGACCATGAACCCAGATAAAAATGAGAGGATAGATCTCATTTTGGTGAGACCCTGAAAAGAGAGAGAATCCAGTATTATCAACCCAGACATCTGATTCTCAGAAATTGCGAGATTTTTTTCAGTTGCTAAGTGTGTAGTAATTTATAATGCAATAATAATAAATTAAGATATTCCAGTAGCTGTTCCTCATATTGATGTTGTACACTTTTACCCTATGTATTATAGCTCAATATCCTACCAAGAATTCAAAAGAACTCAAAAGAAATAATGAGTGTTGATGTCTCTTTTTCAGTAGTATACTCTGCACATTTCAGCTCCTTTAGCCATCACAAACTCTGATTTCTGATATTTCAGCTCATCGACAAGGTCATTCTTTGGTTAGATTATACCTCCCTATTTCTGGAGTCAGATAAATGCTTCAAGAGAAAAAACATTAAAGTGATAGGTTTTTTTTTTTTCCTCTAAAGATCTTAGCCCTTTGATTAATATTTGAAAGCTATTGTTTCCAATATTTTGTCAGTTTTCTAGTTGTTTATGGAGGAAGAGCAAGTTTGAGACTATTTATCCTAATATGTCCCAAAGTCTAAACTAGAATAGTTTCATTGTGTTTTCTCCACAGTGAAATCCCACAAGTGTACTATTAATGCATTTTGTTTTTCCTCAGATATTCCATTTTTGGTTGTTTGCTCTCTCCTGGTTTTGAAACTTTGGGCTATACTAATGGTATTTTAGTGATTCACTTCATATCTTTATGATATTTACTTAAGAATGATTTTTTTCTAAGAAAATCCATTCATTAAGTTCTTTTATCTTTCCCTTCCACAGTAACCTTAAAGTAAATAAATCATATGAAAATTCTTCTTTCATCTAGTCATTATATAAATATTTAATTTTTTTAAAATAAAAGTATTTTTCTTAAGTTGCTAAATGCATTTATCACTACATTATGTTAATTCTGTTCTTATTAGAGTTTTCTTATATTTTATTCTTTCCTTCAGTATTTTACTTTTACTCAGTCTTTTAATCAATTTCTGTGGATGGTCAGATCTCCTGTAATTCTGTGTGTCTGTAGGAGAAAAACACTTTTATTGTGCTCACTTGAAAGATATTATGATTGGATATAAAATTATATGTCAAGGCTATTTTCTTTCAGTGGTATGAAGATAGCATCCCATTTTCTTTTAGCATCTGCTATTGAAAATAAAACATTCATTGTCAGTCAATAAATTAACTTTATTGTTAAAAATGTGTTTTTGTTAGTACCTTTTATGATTTATTATATCCTTAATATAAAACATTTTCATTATAATGTATATAGAAATAAGTTTATTTATTTCCTTTATTACTAAAAACTGCACTTTTTAGAGGTTACATATTGTCCCCTCACAATTTGGAAACATCAAAATTATCTATTCAAATATAGTTTCTCCTCTGCTTTCCTATTCCTTGATATAGCTATGCCTGGTTCACCTACAACTTTAGTTTTCAAATTAAAGGCCACCATCAAAAAAATAATAAACAGATTTATGCTTTCACCTTTGACACTTTAAATCTTTCTTTCTTTCTTTCTTTCTTTCTTTCTTTCTTTCTTTCTTTCTTTCTTCTTTCTTTTTGTAACTTATTTGAGTGCTGGGAATTTTCAGTGTATTCTCCACAGTTCTTAAGAGTTCCCTCTATTGTGTATCTAAGTTTTTCTGCATGTGTGTTGAGGTTCTCTTATTATCTTCCATTTACCATATTTCTCTTTGTCTCTATCTAACCTAGAGATTTACAAAGACATTTTTTAAAAATATTTTATTCTAAGTGAAGTACATTTTATGTCATGATTTCTAAACCTTTTTTATAGTAATGGGATATTATTTCATTTCATAACTTCATGCTACCTTTAAACATAATTCGATATATTATTTATATGTTCAAAATTATTTAATATAGTATTTGTTGGAATGGCACATACAGTTATTTTAATCTGATGAAAAGTTGTCTTGTGATAGTCACTGTTTTGTCTCTTCAATATAAAATCTAGTGTTCTGTGTTTGGAGTAGTAACTGCTTTGTGGTCATCTGGATAATGTGGTGAATCCAGTCACTAAATCAGCGTTAAATCTTTCTACTCACCATTTCTAATCTTGGCACTTGCAATTGCTCTTGGTCAAGGTCCCCAGCTCCCAAGCCGCTCACCGGTACTGGTCAGTGTCCTGTTAGGGACTGGGCCGCACAGCAGGTAAGAGGCAGGCAGGCTGAGGAAGCTTCATCTGTATTTGCAGCCACTCCCCAGTGTTAGCATCACCACCTCAGCTCCACCTCAGATCACCAGGCATTTGATTTTCATAGGCTCACTGGTCCCTGGTGCCAAAAAGTTTGAGGACTACTTATCCAGGTAGTGTTTGACAATGTTTTCAACTTCTATTCTTTAACATAGGGGGCCTATATCTGGCTGCCGGTTGCAATCTGAGAGTCTGGTTCAAATGTTTTATTTTGACTGGGAGATTTTCAGATGTTTCTTTTCTACAGAAGTAAAAGTTTTGACTGGTGTTGCCCACATCTGCACTCATCAGGGCTCAGCGAGCAAACCTGTGAATTCAACCCATTTGTCACTTAATATTTCTGTTCTGTCTCTTCTTATGAAGATGTTTGTCTTGTATTTAATCTTTGATTTATATTTTTTCATATCATATGTATTATAATTGTTTTGCCTTATAAGTGGTGTTTGAAATGTGAACTCACTTTATCATCACATATTTGAACTTTGAGAGTCAAATTATCACTCAATTACATATGGAATAAATGAACATGTTGTGTTTCTATTCGAAATTTTAAAACTATTTAGGCATGATTCTCCCTAACAACAGTTTTCGTTATACAGTTATTTGCCATGTAACAATGTTTCAGTCAATGACAGATCGCATACCTGAAGGTGGTCCTGTACAATTGTAATGGAATTGATAAATTCCTATTCCTATTGCCTAGAGACATCATAGATGTCACATGTCATAGTGCAACACATTTCTCACTTGTTTATGGTGATGTGGTATAAACAAACCTACTGTACTGTCAGTTGTGTAAAAATATAGCACATACGATTATGTACAGTATATAATACTTAGTAATAATAGTAAACAACTATGTCACTGGTTTATGTATTTATTACACTATAAGTTTGATCATTATTTTAGAGTGGACTCTTTCTACTTATAAAAAAAGTTTGCTATAAAACACATGCTGTTATGCTGGCAGCAGCCTCATATATCTCATGTTTACTACATCTCTGGATTGCATCGTTTTCTCTTGTGCTTGATTTAATATTGTGTTGTTTTATACAGTAACATGTTGTATGGGTTTGTTGTCTAAGGGCAGTAGGTTACATCATGTAGCCTACTACCAGGTGTGTAGTAGGCTATAACATCCAGGTTTGTGTAACTTCACTCTGTGATGATTGCAGCACAACAAAATCACCTACCAATTAATTCCTTAGAATGAATATTTGTCATTAAGTGGCGCATGGCTGAAGTCAAAGTGTTTTAGAAAGAAATACTGTCTCCATTTTGTTCATGCGAAAAAAGAAGTTAATTTTCCAAGAAGATATAATTTCTAACGTGTATAGGTTTCAAACATTAGATTCATCAGTAATTGACAACATTACATACATTAAATTTGAATTTGAGCCACATGAGATAGATTGTAGTGTAGGTGTTTTGAGTTTGAGTTTTGTAACCAGATGTTCTAAATCCATATTCTGGTTCTGCCATTTTCTAGCTTTGTGATCTGGCTTAAGATTTTAAAATTCTCTGTGTTTCAGATTTTTGATGTATAAAGGGATATCTAAAAGTATTTAAATAATATAAATAATAGTATCTAAAATTTTATGCATTTATTCAAAAATTAATGTCAAAATATGCAAAGTACTTAAAACAGTGCTTCACAAAGTGCATTTTGCTTATGAAATTATAAGAAAATGAATATCAGAAACAATGGAAAAATGGTGATCAGGAATTACTTCAATTCATTTTAATGTTTTTTTTGCTACTAACTGTATTGGTCAATGAATGCAAAAATCGAAATTATTGCAAAAACAAAAAAAAAGTTTAAATGTATTCAGTGATTTCTAAAGCATAATATTATTATGCTTCTAGGAATAATTTGGAGTATGGGATAATATAAGTAATTTTTAAAAAATAAAGTCTAATTGATTTTACTACTAAATTAAATGAGGTTATGCAATTATTCAAGGTTGTACTGTATGTGGAACAATACTCATTCCCCTACTCCCACCCTAAAAAAAGAAAAAATATTGAAAATGCCTTTCAATTGCTCTGCTGTTTATTTAATGTGATGTAATAGATCCTAAATAAAGTAATTGAAGTGACCTAACAGACTTTTAAGAATCTATGGATGAATTTGGTGACATCAGAAAATAGCCAAGAAAATTATCATAAAGCATATATTCCAACGTGTCAGCTTGCTAAATAACTCTCTCTTAGAATTGAAGAACAGAAAGTGAAAAGAATAACTACAATAACAATACAAAAACTGAATTGGTAACAATACTGAAGCCAGGATTTCCTAGTTCATATCCTGAATTCATCTTTTTTTTTTTTCTGGCCACGTGACCTAACTGGTTAAAAGTTATACACATTTAAAATATTAACTTCATTTTATTCATGTGCAAAATGTAGATGGTATGTCTTTCTAAAACTGTGACACTTTTTCTACAGATGGTATTGGAAAAACTGGATATTTTCATGCAATGAATTAAATTAGACCTTTACTTTACACCACATATAAAAATTAACTCAAAATGCATCAAACTTAAATGTAATACCTATAACCATAAAACTCTTAAATAAAAAAAGAAAGAAGAAAGCTTCATGACATTGGATTTAGCAACAATTTCTTGGATATGATATCAAAAGCACAGAAAACAAAAGTAAAAATAAATTGTACTACATCAAAATTAAAACATCTGTGCATCAAAGAACACAATCGACAGTTAAAATTCAACTTATAAATTAAGGAGATATATTCACAAGTTGTTTATCTGATAAAGGGTTATAATCCAGAATACATAAAGAACTCCTATAATTCAACAGTAACAAAATAAATAACCTAAATAACCCAATTACAAAAAAAATGGGCAAAGAACTCGAATAGGCTTTTCTCTAAAGAAAATATACAAATGGCCAAACACGTAAAAAAATTCTTAGCAAAAAATAATCATTAGGGAATTATAAATCAAAACCGCAATAAAATATCACCTTTTACCCATTAGAATGGGTAATATTAATTCCTCAAAAAATCAAAAATAGAATTACCATATGATCCAGCAATTCTACTTCTGATATATATCCAAAATATCCTAAAGCAGAATATCAAAGAGATATTTGCACACCCGTGTTATAGCAGCATTATTCACAATAGCTGAATGGTGAAATCAACTCAACTGTCCATCAATAAAAGAATGGATAAACAAAATGTGGAATATTATTCAGACTTCAAAAGAAAAGAAATTCTAACACATGTTACAACATGGATGGGCAGGACACTTTGCTAAGTGAAACAAATCAGTTATAAAAAACAAATACTGCATGATTCCACTACGTTAAGATACCTAAATTGGTCAAATTTACAGAAACAGAAAGTAGAATGGTGGTTGCCAGGTTTTTTAATGGTGTGAAATTTTGATTTATAATAATAATATATATTTGATCTTTGTCCCATTTCAGGCACACAGCTCTTAAAACCTTTGTCATTTCCTAATAAAAGTCAATGAAATATATTTTTATTATAATATTTGGTGTTTTGCCCTTTATTTCTGAAATGGCTACAGAGTCATAAAGTTTAAAGGAGCATCTTTTGTTATTCATAACTGCATGTAAGTTTACGGTAATGCGGTGACTGTTGGGAACCCCTAAGGATAAGAAGTCAATAGCCAAGGAAAATTGACCATGTGATTAGAGGGTTGGAACTTTCAGCCCCACCCCTGACTTTCAGGTGAGGGAAGGAGGCTAGAGACTGAGTTTAATCAGCAATAATGAATGGCTTAATCAATAATGCCCTGTAATAAAGCCTCCATAAAAACTTCTAAAGTAAGCAATTTGTGAACTTCCAGATTGGTGAACATGAGGAAGTGCTGGGAGGTTGTCATGCCAGGTGAGGATATGGGATCCCTTTGCCCTTCCCATATATCTTTCTCTATGCATCTCTTCCATCTTGCTTTTTCTGAGTTGTATATTTTTAAAATATAGCAAATTACTGAACCTAAGGAAAGGTCATAGGAACCTCTCATTTTTAGCCAGTTGGACAGAAGTACAGATGATCACCTGGACTTGTGATTAACATCTGAAGTGGGAGAGGGAGTGGTGTGAAACTAAGCCCTTAACCTGTGGGATCTGAAGCTAACTCCAGGTAATGTCAGGATTGAATTGAATTGTAGGACACCCATTTGGTATCTGAAAAGAACTGGAGAATTGATTAGTGTGGGGGAAAAAAAAATCTATATATCTGGTATCAGAAGTGAAGTGTTCTGAGAGTATTAAGAGAAGCATAGATATAGAGTCTCAGTTTTCCAAAATGAAAAAGTTCTGGATATTGGTTGCACAATAATGCAAATATTCTTAACACTATGAAACTGTATATTTTTAAAAACGTTAATGCGGTAAATTATGTTATATGTATTTTATCAAAATTTTTAAAAATGCTATGACACTGGATAAAAGGATAAATTAATAACAAAATATAACAACAGTATATTCTTTGCAGCCTTGAGATGAAAAAGTTTAAAACTAAAATTGTACAAATTGTCTCAATGACAGTTATACTATCAAAGTGGTTTCATTCCTTAGTATTTAAAAGATATATAATTTTGGCTTAAATATCTAATTGAAAAAAAAAAAACAACAACAACTCAGCCAATAGAATTTAATGCACTGTATGATATTTTATTCTTAAAATGTGTTTTCTTTAAGTTATTTAACTTCTATAATACAATTTGCTTCAAATGACAATTCTCATATAAATGAAAACATGATTTACTGAAATGATATTTTTCAAGTTTTATGTGAAGCAAATGGTTGAATGTTCTTATCTAAATTAGATTACTGAGCTCTATAGCTTTCCATAGTAAGCATCATTAAGCTCACCGTTATGTCTAAACAATGAAGGTATCAAGGGAATTATATTCCCAACATATTAATATAACATATTACCATATAGCCAGCAGAAATTTGAAGCTGAGATAATTCAGGAAAAAAGAGGGAACTATTAGTCATTCTGATTTCCATGTTTGAATATTTTTGTTTTTTAAAAACTAGGATTATACTTATTGTTCAGTTACCTGAGGTAACGAAAGTCCTAGTTTTATAAAACAAATGACATTTTATATACATACTGAATGCAGCAAGTCCCCACAAATTTTCTTAATAGAAAATAGAAATTTTATTCCTCATATGTATTATGACATGAAAGAAAGGAAAATGTATCATTGAGTCTTTGTAGTCTGTATTAGTCCATTAGATCTAGGCTAATATTAATTTTATAATGCATTCCATGATATATCCTGAAATTTGTTTACAAAACTTTTTCTGTAGAAGGAGAAATGAAAGGAAAGTGTCTTGAAATGAAAAGGAACCTATATATTAGTTGTTGTGCATTACTCAACTATTAAAATTTTATTTTTTTCTACTTTAACTTACCTGTATACTGTCTTAATATCTAAGTTGAATTTATAACAAGAAACATTAGTACATGTGAAGTGTTAGCAAAAGTGTTTAAATCACAATTATGTGATTCTACAGTTACAATAATATCACAAACACATTCTTTTTGCTTGTGTAGATCATTATATCAATTATTTCATGTTACTATAAAGTTTTCATAACTGCTTTATAATAACAGCTAAATATATATTTAAGCAGCTATAAATTATTTAACCACCTAGTACTTTAATACAGCTATATCTTCCAATTGTTGATATTAATGTATATTTCAGTAAGCATCTTCTTTTTTATTTTACTTGATATTAGTATAAAATCAACCCAGCCATTATAATCTGAAAGATTGCCTAATAACAGCAGGTATATGCCATTTTTTTCAGTCTTTGCTAAAACATTTAGGAGCTTTTTCCCAAAAAAATATTCTCCATAATTTACAATCACCCTTATTATTTTAGTCTATTCTATTTCCTTTTTCCTGGGCAAACATAGCACTATTGTCTTCTCCATCACTTACATGGTTTTCCTAAAGTTCTGCTGTGCAGTTTTCTACTTCAAATGTAATATGAATTTTATTATTGCATAGTTGATTTCATTACAGTCTTATTTGACTACTCTTACATTTATTTTACATTATTTATTTTACATTTATTTATTTTCACACATTTATTTTCTCTATATTGTATAGTATCATTTACATTTATTTTTTTACATTTTTCTCTCTATTGTATAGTATAGTTTTACATGTGTGTATTTTTAACAAACTTTCATTTTACAGTGGATTTAGATTCATAGAAAAGTGAAGATAGTGTAAAGTGCTCACATACCCTGCACCCAATTTCCATGTTATTAACATCTTAACGTTAATGTGAATCATTTGTCACAATTAGTGAACCAATATTGAAACATTATTATTAACTAAACTTCATGTTTTATTCACCTATCTAAGATGTCATGTTACATACTGTATTCTTTGGAGAAAAATCACTATGCCTTGCCCATACTTAAAGAAGGTAGAAGCTGTACTCCACCTTCTTGTGGGTGGAGTATCTACATTTATGATATAGAATTCTTCAGTATTGGACTGCTGTCTATTCTCCCTCATGTACTTACTTAGTCAATCATTTATTTATAAAAGTATAGAAAATTTTATATACCTGACTGTGTCTGTGTTTCACGCTAATGCTATTTCTTTGCAACTTTACTTTGTACTAAACAGTATACGAGAAATTTTTCCATGTCAATTATCTAGATTTCTCTCATTTTACTGTTTGCATGTTATTTAATGACAGATTTTACTAATTCTAAGATGATATATTTTTATACATCTCATAGTATCTTATACTACTGTAAGTCTGAGGAATTTGCATCATATTTGTCATTACCTATACCCAGGTATACTTGGTGAAAACTGTTCATATTTTCATCACTTCATCTGAGTTCTTCTATAATTGGTACCTATGCTGAGTTTAATTAACATTTAATAGACTTCAAAAAGCTTATACTCTAATTTGGCATTGAAATTAAATGTTATTTTCTATGTAGACAAGCATAAAAACAGAGCAAAGTGTAAATTTAAAATAAATAACCATTCATCATTGTAGTTAAGGATACAATTTCTATTCTTTAAAAAAAAAGACAGCAAATGTATTTTAGGTACTAAGAAAGGAAGAGACCTCCAAGTAGATAACACCTACTGTACTTAGAAATGCATGAAAGTTTGACTTTCACATGCTACACAGAGCAACTTTAGATAGAAAGATGGATAGATAAACAAAAAAATCCCGTATAATTGTTGAAATAAATTTTATAGTAAATAGAGTGTGACTGATACGATATATTCAAGGGTCATAAATAGCTATTTTACAGGCATTCTTTCATATTTTAGTTATTTTTTTCTGTTTTGATTGCACATGAAATAATGATTCATATTACTATTTGTTTCACTTTGGATTCAATATAATAAGGAAGTATGAATTTATTATGATTTTTTAAACCAATTAGGTCTTTTCCAATTTTGGTCATTAGGACTCATTTTTCATTGAACACGTTTTTACCTACTACTTTGTTCACTTGTTCATGTTATTTCTCCTGGGTAGATAATGAGTAATAAAATTGATGGTCATAGTAACATACCATACACTTACAAGTTAATGCTGTTAAATTATTCTCCAAGATACTTGTAATTTTTATTTTTAAGTTTTATCAGGAGTGTACGAGACTACAATTTCTCTATTCCATTGAAAACATATATTATAAAATGTTTAAATTTACCAATTTTAAACATTATAAGTAGTATGTCAGCATAGTTGTAACTTGCAATTAATTTGCTTTTACAATCAATATTTTTTCATTGTTTGCATTAGACATTTCCATTCTCAAAACCATGATGAAAAAAAGTGACAGAAATTTAGGCATCATTTGATGAGTGTTAGGTTTTGTTTCTTTGGTGTTCAGAGTTGTGAAATAGCAAACAATACAAATGCCTGGCACTCTGGGCTATTGTTCAGAACTATGATTATTCCCATATGACCCAGTCATACATGAGATGTGACAACCACAGTATAAAGTAATTTCACTGGGCCTTCTTGAGTGTTATGCCCTCATCATGGCCAGGTTTAGCATGGTTCCCCCTGGGGCTCTGATGAGCAGAATCCATAACCCCAAATCCCCTAATCGTTTGCAGCTAGACTTCTCTCTCTTTAGCTTGGACTAATATGATATTCACTCTCTTTACCGAATGGTCTTTACCTATCACCTAAAGCCCTATCTCCACTGTTCCCTTTGCTTTTCTCCCAGTAGCTGAAAAACATTGGCTGGGAAACTGTTAATCATACTTTCCTTAAAGCTACAGCTGGTAGCTTTAAAAAGCCTTTCCAGAGACTCTACTGTAGTTCAGCCTTAGAGATCTGCAGTAAAGAAAATATTCCCATCTCTTTTTTGAAAATCATCTTTGAGTTGGCTCAGATTTGCAACTTTATTCTCCCCAACTTTTTGTCCCTCTCAACTTTCGACTTCTGCCCTCACTCTCTAAACTAGGCCTGTCTACAGAACAAATATTAGGGGAAAACTCCATGATATTATTAATTCATAATGATAAATGCAACTGTCAAGTGGACCAAAATGCTTGACTTGGAAGAACTGCTGCATAAAAACAATTATAATGTTAGGGCCAGCTTATTATTTTTCTCTGAGGAGAAAACTTCCAAAGCAAACAGGCACATTCTTCAGGCAGCACATTCTCTCCTTGTGGGCATATTATTTGGAAAGCCAAATTATAATCATTTTTGTGATGATAATTTCATAATAAGAGGTTTAAGATATCTAATTTGAATTTTAAGTGGCATCTCCTCAAAGTAAAGTTCATACCACTGCAGACTGCGTTAAGGCTGTTTAGGCATTATACTTGAATCCCAGCACTTACCTGGACAGTGCTGAGTGGGCATCATCATCCTTTGCTTCTTTTGGATTCCCCTACATGAAACAAGAGATGATATGTAGATAAATCAGCATTGAGTTGGTAAATAAAGACAAGAATGACATATCTCAGATGTTAGAGGAAAATAAAAGGAACAAAGGAAATATAAGAAGTGGAGAGTGGAGACAAGAGTATCATAAAATAATAGATTGTGGGTTCAGATTAAGCATAAAAATTATATTGAATTATTAAAAGGGAGTTCGCAAGACATTTCATAGCCGTCCCTGGAGAACAGCAATTGAACATTTATGATTTCAAACATGATGAAGTGATTTTAGAAGTTACAAAGCCTTAGGTGTAGCAATGCACTCGGGCCAGGCATTGCTGCCCACCACATCCATTTTTCGTGGCAAGAAATATTGTTGTAGAACTATGAGTGGGAATCCAGAAGCGTTGGATCCCTTTGAGACTCAAGCCAGTCTGGATTTAAGCAGATCCACAACCAACCTGTCAATTTTCATACAGATGGAACTATTAGTTGAACTATTTGTTGTAAGGTTACAAAACGTCAGATATGACAAACATATAGGTTCATCAAAAGAGCAATAAGAGAATTTAGGAAATTGTTGCCTCAATAGACAATCATAAATGCTGTAATTTTCACATCATACAAAGATTTGTACATAATTATAGAATAATGACCAATGAAACACATCGAAAGCAGCTTTTTTTCAGAAAGTCTTGCTGATAAATGTAAATACCCTATCAAAATGAAAAAGACAATGGACCTTCACTTAATCCTATTTATTATTCCATTAAATTCCATTTATTCATTCTACCATTCAAATATCTAAGATTTTAGATGATTCTTGTAATGCCAGCCATAGTTAAGGATACATAATTAACAAACGATTATCAAGTAATTGACCACAAATCTTGCCTTTTTACTTGGTCACTTAGAACATCTACAGATAATTCAATTAGAAAGCAAATTCTGATTTGGCATTACAGAAGAGGACCTGAGATGGAGAAAGTATCTCTGCTGTACTGTGGTCGTCTGCTTAATTCAATTTGATGTTTGTATTAATTACTTAGCATGAAATTCCTATTGGACCACAAATATGGGGATATAAGGGACCATTTAAATTCTTATTTTACCACTTTGAATAGTCCTGAAGAGAACTATTATAGTCTAGGGTGAGGATGAAGGCCACTCTCTATCCCCTTCACTAGTCTGGGAAGGTAAATGAGCTTAATTCTATAATCTATACCTTAAATCTCAATAGGAGAAAGTACATTTGTCTCTCCAAACACACTAGTCCTGCTGATTATTGCCACTTTGAAAGCAGCTGCTTAGAATATGTAGTCTTTTTTAATGTTTAATAATAACTGAAATGATTGAAGTTAACAAGGCTAATCTGATTTGTAAGAATAATTGAGGTCAATATGTTCGGACTAGAGAGTGGAAGACATACTATTAAATATAAATGAAATTATAATCTTTATCTGAATTATAAGCCCGGAGAAAGTTAGGAAGAACTCAAGGAAAATTCAGTCTAAATAACTATAAGAATTGAAAAATGAAATGCTTGAGTTATAATGTTTCCATGACATTTTGTGGTACACTGAGCAGACAAAAAACCATTGTAGCATAGAAAAACCTATAAGTTACTTATCACTGAACATAATAAAAATATTCTTAATAATTTAATTGCAAACCATTATAGTACATACAGAAGAAATAAACATTCTTTAGAATCTCTTTTTATGGAGGATTCACATTTGAGAAAACATTGGGTAAATGAAGTTAAAAACAATAGAAGATTTAATTCACTTTTAAAGATATGTACATCATTATAAAATAATCCCCAATGAAAGGCAGCAAAAGCAATTTCTCTGATTATAAGCACACATGTCATCAAATCTATAAAGGCATGAAACTTCATTCATTTACTTTTCATTCGACAATCATTTATTAGACACTTTAATATGCCAAGTTTGGTGCCTAGTACAATGTAGTCTCACAGTATTTTTTGTTTAATAAATATGAATAAATATAAATGATAATAATGCTGTATAGAATCCATATACTTACAATGTTTTAAATGTTTATTAGTACCATCTGCATACATAAAATACAAATAAAATCAGTAGGTGCAAAAGTAGAAACGTATTTTTTGAGAAATTTGACTCCAAAAGTGCTTTAAAAAATTAAATTCCATACAATAAAATAAAATTATTCTCTCCTTCATATTTTTAAGTTTATGAAGTTAGTTTATTAAAATTAAGAGCAGCATTACTAAACACTGTGTTGACTAAAGCCAAAAGTCTCATGAGCTCATCTATGGAAATGCCGTCTGTAGTGTAACATCTCCTGCTGGGCCTCTCCACTCTCCTGTGTGCCCCTACTCTTCAAAGGGAGAGAAATGAGCTTCCTTTGGAAGGGAGTGTTAAAGCTGATAAAAACTCACAGTTTTGATTAAAATGATGGAGTAGTTGTATCCTATAATGCTCAGAAATTTCTATCCCAGTTGAATGAGTCCAATTGTCAACCCAAGGTCTTAATTTGAAATTAATTGAGGACGTACAGGAAAATTACCTCCTCACGAAGACTGCAAGGCTAAGGAGATTTGAAGGAAATACATGTGGACTAAGTTGTCTGATGGCAGACAAGTCATATTTTCCTTAGCTGTAATTTGATTCATAGATTATGATCCAAAATAAAGCTATAGTATAAAAACCTTGGATGCACTAATCTTTTATTTCCCCACAGAACCAACAGAGGGAAGGGAGAGATTTCCCACTGGAAACTGATGTGATGTGAATATGCTCTTACAAGTTCACAAATTCCGATGTATGGAAAACAGAAATAAAAGTATGAAAGGTATGCTGAACATCAAAGTTACTAATGATTTTCAATCTCAACATTTGTTTCGCACATTCAGAGAACTGACCATTTAAAAGAAAAAAAAAGTTGTATTGTTTATGTTTTATTAAGATATAATTGGCATAAAATCAAGCTATATTATGTTTTATTAAGATATAATTAGCATAAAATCAACTGCACATATTTAAAATATGCTAGTTGGTAAGTTTTCATGTATGTACACCTATGAAAACATCACAACTATCAAGATAGTGAACATATCTTTTACCTCCAAAAGTTTCCTTGTGTACCTTATAGTTCTTCATGCCCCGTCTATCCTCATATCTAGGTAACTGTTAATCTGATATCTGTCCTTTTCGACTTTCTTGCATTAATATAATTATATACATTGAATCATAGAGAATGTACTTTTTTTTTTTTTGAGTTCTTCACTTAGTGTAATGCTTTTAAAGTTAATCTTGAGAAGTATCCCATTGTATGGATATACCACAATTTGTTCATTCGTTTACCTGTTGGTGGACATTTGAGTAGAGTTTTGGGACATAAAAAATAAAACTGTTATAGAATTTTGTGTACAAGTCCTTGTATTGACATATACATTCTCCTCAACAAATTCTTAGGAGTAGAATGGCTGGATTATATCGTGTTTAACTTTTTAATAAACTGCTAAACTGCTTTCCAAAGTGGTTGAATAATTTTACATTTCTACTCGAATGTATGAAAAATCCAGCTTTTCCCTTTCCTTTTGAACACTTGGTATGCTCAGCTTTTTAATTTTAGCCATTCTAATAGGTGTGTAGTAGTATATCATTGTGGTATTAACTTGAATTTCCTAAATGACTAATAATGTCGAGGAGCATCTTTTCTTGTGTTCATTTATCATCTGAACATCTTTTGAGTGAAGAATCTCTTCACATCATTTGCCTAAATTTTGGTATTATTTCATGATGATGATGATGATGATGATGATGATGATGATGACGACTGTGTTCTGAGAATTCATTACATGTTCTGGACAGAAGTCTTTTATCAGATATATTTTTTTACAAATATTTTCTGCTAGCCTGTGGCTTACTTTTTTCATTTTCTTAATAGTTTCTTTTGAAGAGCAGAATTTTTAATTTTGATGAAGTCAAATTTGCTAATTTGTTTTTTTATGGATTGTGCTTTTGACATAATCTCTAAAAATTCTCTAACACAAGATGACAATTTTCTTCAATGTTTTCCTCTAGAATTTGTACAGTTTTATTTTTCTCATTATGCATTTACTTTTTATTTATTTATTTATTTAAAAAATGTTTAAAAGTTGGACATTTATACAAACCATGAAGTGATTTGGCACTTCACACAACCATTACAATAATATTGACTATATACCCTATGCTATGCTCTAAATCCCCATGACTGTTTTGTAACTACTAATTTGTGCATATTCATCTCTTCACTTTTTTCACCTCATTCCCTAACTCCTCTCCTTTTTGACAATAAACAGTTTGTTCTCTATCTGTGAGTCTGTTTTTGTTTAGTTTGTTTGGTTTTTTTGTTCCTTAGATTTCACATATAAGTGAAATCATATAGTATTTATCTTTGTCTGACTTACTTCACTCAGCATAACACCCTCTAGGTCCATCCATGTCCTTGCAAATGGTAAGATTTCATTTTTTTAAAGTAGCTGGATAATCTTCCGTTGTATATATGTACATAACTTCTTTACCCAGTCATCTATCGATAGGCACTTAGGTTGCTTCCATATCTTCACTATTGTGAGTAGTGCTACTGTGAACGTAGGGGTGCATAGATCTTTATGAACTAGTGTTTTAATTTTCCTTGGATAAATACTCAGAAGTGCAATTGCTGGATCAAAAGATAGTTCTATTTTTAATTTTTTCAGGAACTTTAAACTGTTTTCCAGGGTGACTATTCCAATCTACAATCTCACCAACAATGAACAAGGGTTCCCTTTTCCCACATCCTTGCCAACATTTGTTATTTTTTGATTTGTCGATGATAGCCAATATGGCAGGTGTCAGGTGATATCTCATTGTGGTTTTAATTTGCATTTATCTGAAAATTAGTGACCTTGAACATCTTTTCATATGTCTATTGGTCATCTTTATGTTCTCTTTGGAGAAATACCTATTCGAATCTGCCCATTTTTCAATTGGATTATTTGTTCGTTGTTGTTGTATGAGTTATTTATAAAATTTGGGTATTAACCACTTGTCAGATGTATCATAGACAAATATCTTTTCCCATTCAGTAGGTTGCCTTTTTATTGTGTTGGTGGTTCCCTTTGTTGTACAAAATTTTTAGTTTGGTGTAGTCCCATTTGTTTATTTTTTCTTTTGTTTCTTGTTTGAGGAGATATATCAGAAAATATCAGAGAGTTTGTTGCCTATGTTTTGTTCTAGAAGTTTTATGATTTCAGGTCTTACATTTAAGTCTTTAATCCATTTTGAATTTATTCTTATATATGGTATATGGTAAAATTTACACAACTTCAGGTTTTACATTTAAGTATAATCCAGTGAGATTTAATATTTTCATATACAGTATGCATTGAAGTTTATGTCTCATTATTATTACTATTATTTTTATTTTATTTTGCATATAGCTATCCAATTGTTTTTGCATCATTCTTTGAAAAGTCTATAATTTCTCCACTGAATATCTTTTGGATCTTTGTGAAAAGTCACGTCTGGACCTATATCTAGACTTTCTGTTCTATTTCATCAAGATATTTGTCTATCTTAATGTCAATATCTTATGTCTTGATTACTATAACTTATTAATAAATATTGAAATTAGGTAATATTAGCATTTCACATTTGTTCTTTTAAAAAAATTTTCAAAAACTATTTTTTTTGAGGATTTTGCATTTTCTTATGAACTTTATAATCATCTTATCAATTTCCACATAAGATATTGCTGGCATTTTGATTGGGGTTGCATTGAATCTATAGCTAAATTCGAGGAGGATCTTATCAATATTGAGACTTCTCACCCAGGATCAAGGTATATTTCTCCATTAGTTTGTCTTTTTTAATTACTTTCAGCAATATTTTATAGTTTTCAGTGTAAAGTCTGCACTGAAAACTATATTTTGCAAATTTATCTCTAAGTGGTTTATATCTTTTTGATGTTGTTGTAAAGTGTATTTTGAATTTCAATTTCCAGCTGTTTATTGCTAGTATATAATAATATTATGGATTTAGTATATTGATATTGTTCCTATGGCCTTGCTAAACTCACTCATCAATTCCAGTGTATGTAGATTCTATACAGTGATCTTTTCTGTAAAAGAAGGCAGTATTACTTTTTCCTTACCAATAGAAATGACTTTTATCTCTTTTTCTCACCTTGCTAGAATCTCCACTAAAATGTGAATGAAGGCGAAAAGGGACAGGCTGTTTTCTTCCTGATATTAGAGTGAAAGTTTTCATTCTTGATATTAGAGTGAAAGCTTTCATTCTTTCAATATTAAGTATGTCAGCTCTATGGATGACCTTTTTTAGGTGGAAGAAGTTTCCTTTTCTTCTTAACTTACTGAAGAGTTCTATCAAGAATGGGTATTGGATCTGGTCAAATTCTTTTTCTACCTTATTGCAACAATTATTTGGTGTTCTTTTATAGTTTGTTAATATGATGAATTACACTGATTGAGATTTGAATGTCAAATCAATCTTGGGATAAGTCTAAAAGGAATAAATCTTACTTGGTTTTGATGGGTTAACTTGTTTATATATTGTTGGATTTTATTTACCAAAATTTTGTTTAACACTTTTGCACCTATGTTTATAAAGAATATCTGTTTCTAGATTTTTATTTTTCCTTGCAATGATTTTGTCTGGTTTTGTTATAAACATTATTTTGGGTTCATAGAATAAATTAAGAAATATTCCAAGTTTGTTTTAAATTAATAATATTTATTTTTAAAATTTTTGTAGAATTCATCAAAGAATGCATTTGTCCCTAAAGTACTCTTTCGGGAAAGCTTTTAACTTCGAATTATATTGCTTCAATACAAGACCATTCAGGTTACCTATTTTTTCTTAAGTGTGCTTTGGTAGATAATTTGTGTCTTTCAATGAATTTGTCCATTATATGTAGTTTGTCACCTTTAATGGCTTACATTTCTTCATAACATAGTCATATTATCCTGTGAGTAACTGTAAAATCTATAATAATGTCACTTCTCTTATTTGTGATATTGAAATATTTGTGTCTTCACTTTTTCTTTTTTTGTGACCAGCCTGACTAGAAGTTTACCTTTTTTTCCCCAAATAACTAATTTTTTATTTCATTGATTATTTTTCTATACTTTTATATTTTTATTTTCATTATTTATCTTTTCTAGTTACTTATGATAGAAATGAAGTCATTAACTTGAGACTTTTCTTCTCTAATATAGCCATTTGGCATTAAAAATTCACGCTAAACACTGCTTTAGCAGAATTTTATGATTTTTATATATTGTATTTTCATTTTTGTTTACCTCAATATACATTTTCATTTCACTTTTTTTTTAGTTTTTTTGACCCATGGATTATTGAGATTTTTTTAATTTAGTTTCCAAATATTTGAAAATTGTTGAGAGTTCTGGTTTTTGAGTATTAATTTAATTCATCATTAACAGAGAATATATTTTGTATCACTTGACTCCTTTAAAATGTATTGAGCCATGTTTTATGATCTATCTTGTTAAATGTTCCGTGTGTACTTGAAAAGAGCTTATATTCTCCTAGCTTTGGGTTGAGAGGTCTATAAATGTCAATTAGATAAAATTGAATGATAACGTCTTCCTATATCCTTACTGATTTTCTGTCTACTTATCCTCTCAATTATTGAGAGTGGTATTAAAATCTTCAACTACAATTGTGAATTTGTCTTGTTCCTCTTGCAGTTCTATCAGTCATTGCTTTGTGTGTTTTGAAACTCTGTTATTAGGGCAATAAACATTTAGGGTTGTTATGACCACTTGATGTTTTAACCCTGAAACATTATCAAATGGCCTGTACTCCTAGTAATATTCTTTGCTTTCAAAACTTCTTTGTCCAAGGTTAATATAGCTATTAATGCTTTCTTATTTCTCCTCCATTTTCTTTCCTCTTCTCTTCCTTCTTCACCTCCTCTTCCTCCTCCTCCTCCTTCTCTTCTTTCTTTTTCTTAACAACACCTATTTGTTATCTCACAGTTATGTAAGTCAGGAATATTGATAAGCTTAACTAAATCTCTGCTTAGAGTCAAAAAAGCTGAAAGCAAGATGTTAGCTGGACTGGGATGTCATCTGAAGGTTTCTGGGAAGAATTACCTTCTAGCTCATTTGGGTAGATGAAAGAATCCAGGTCCTTGTAGTTTTAGGATGAAGTTTCCTGTGTCCTTGATAGCTGTTGTCTGGGGATTATTCTCAGTTCATAGAAATCACTCTGGTTCTTATGCTTGGCCTCTTCCATCAACAAGCCAACCACAGTGCATCATAGGCAGCAGCAGTGCTTTTAGTCCTTCTTATGCTTTGAATCTCTATGACTGTTTTCTGCTATCAGTCAAAGAAAACTGTTTTTAAGGGCTTTTGTGATTAGCTTAAAATCACTCCAATCTTCTTTTGTTAATTTTAAAGTTGACTAACAAGGGACCTTTGCTATAAAACATAATAGAACTAGAGCATATCTTATCACAGTCATATTCCCAGGGATTAGAGCAAGAAATTGGGGGTGGGGGTAGGCGCAATTTAGGAATCTGCCTATTCTATTCCCTTAGACTACAAGCTGATCTTTTCTCCTAGACATGTCCTATGAATACTGTACTAGTGTTCAAAATGAAACTTATTTCAGTTTTTCCTGGCTCTACTATCATCAGCATTTGCCTAGTCACATGGGTTCAAAGTTTAGTCATGTCTACGTTTTCCTTCTCCTTGACTTTTACTTACCTAATTAGCCCTCAAATTTGATCCACCCTACACCTGAAATGATGCCCACATCCATCAGATCATCTCTAATGTTAGTACATTAATTCTGGCCTTTCTTTTCTTTCCCTTGGACAATCAAGTAGCCTCTAAATTGGTAGTGAGATGTTTCCAATCACTCCATCTAGTACTGCATTTGTATGGCAGTTTATAACTTTATAACTTTTAAAATGTTTATTTAAGTCTTGTCACAATTCTTGGACTAAGCTTCAGTGTTCAGATGAGGTCATTCTGTGAAAATTAAACAACTCGGTGTCCTACAGTTAGTTATTTACTTGTCAACAAATCATATTACTTGTTTT
>NW_006430723.1:4057462-4079790 GCF_000325575.1 Pteropus alecto | reverse complement strand
TGTACATCAAATGTGTGTTTCTTATAAGCAGCAAATAATATCTTGCATTTAAACTCAGTATAATATTCTCTGATATTTAATCAGAATGTGTAAATCATTTATATGTGATTATGACCATGGTTAGGTTAAAATCTATCATCTCAATATTTTTCTATGTACCTCATCTTTTTTTGTTTAGTTTTCTTCTTATTCTGCCTTGTTTCAGTTGAGTACTTTTTATGATTTCATTTTATCTCCTTTGTTAGTTGGTTAGCTATAGTTAGTTTTGTTATTTTAGTGGTTAATTAGAGTTTATAGTACATTATATAACTTTAACTTACAACAGGCATTGAACTTATCACAGATGTCATTATGCTATTTCATGTATAGTTTAAGAAACTTAAAATTCTTGCTTTTTTCCCTTTCTATCCTTACACTATTATTGGCATACATTTTAGTCACACATTACAAGCTGATCTTTTCTCCTAGACATGTCCTATGAATACTGTACTAGTGTTCAAAATGAAACTTATTTCAGTTTTTCCTGGCTCTACTATCATCAGCATTTGCCTAGTCACATGGGTTCAAAGTTTAGTCATGTCTACCTTTTCCTTCTCCTTGACTTTTACTTACCTAATTAGCCCTCAAATTTGATCCACCCTACACCTGAAATGATGCCCACATCCATCAGATCATCTCTAATGTTAGTACATTAATTCTGGCCTTTCTTTTCTTTCCCTTGGACAATCAAGTAGCCTCTAAATTGGTAGTGAGATGTTTCCAATCACTCCATCTAGTACTGCATTTGTATGGCAGTTTATAACTTTATAACTTTTAAAATGTTTATTTAAGTCTTGTCACAATTCTTGGACTAAGCTTCAGTGTTCAGATGAGGTCATTCTGTGAAAATTAAACAACTCGGTGTCCTACAGTTAGTTATTTACTTGTCAACAAATCATATTTTACTTGTTTTTTCTCAAGAATCTCAGCACTCTTAATTTAGCATTTGCACAGTATATTTTTGTCTGTTTTTTAAACTTTTAACTAATTAGCATCTCTACATCAAATGTGTGTTTCTTATAAGCAGCAAATAATATCTTGCATTTAAACTCAGTATAATATTCTCTGATATTTAATCAGAATGTGTAAATCATTTATATGTGATTATGACCATGGTTAGGTTAAAATCTATCATCTCAATATTTTTCTATGTACCTCATCTTTTTTTGTTTAGTTTTCTTCTTATTCTGCCTTGTTTCAGTTGAGTACTTTTTATGATTTCATTTTATCTCCTTTGTTAGTTGGTTAGCTATAGTTAGTTTTGTTATTTTAGTGGTTAATTAGAGTTTATAGTACATTATATAACTTTAACTTACAACAGGCATTGAACTTATCACAGATGTCATTATGCTATTTCATGTATAGTTTAAGAAACTTAAAATTCTTGCTTTTTTCCCTTTCTATCCTTACACTATTATTGGCATACATTTTAGTCACACATACATTATAATACCAAAACATGTTTTAAAAATTTTCCTGTAAAGTCAATTATATATTTAAATGTTTCAATAATAATAAAACAATCATATATTTACCCATTTAGTCATTATTTCAGGTGCTCTTTATTCCCTTGTTTTGATTATAACCCTATGTGACATCATTTTTCTTTGGCCTGAAAGACTTCATTTATTTTTCTTATAGGTTTGCCGGTGATGAGTATTTCAGTTTTGGTATGTTTGAAAAAGTCTATATTTTGTCTTCATGTTAGAAAAAATATTTTTACAAGGTTTAGAAGAATAGGTTGATAGAGATTACTTTTTTATTGCCTTAAAAATGTTTCCTCACTGTGTTTATATTTGCATTTTTTTCTATGGGAAATCTGGTCATCTGTATGTAATACTATCCCTTCCTCTGTTTCCTTTTAGCATTTTCTCTTTATCACTGGTTTTGATATTATTCATGCTTTTTTTTTCTATTTCTTAGGTTGTGTTGCTTTCTTGAGCTTTGATTTATAATTTTCATCATGTTTTGAAAATTGTCACACCTTATTTCTTCAAATATTTCAGCCATGTTTATTTCTATAAACATCTATTTTTCTGTACCCTTCTTTCTATTTTTCTTGGGCACAATACTGCTACATATATCAGGCCACTTAAAGTTATCTTCCCAACTCATTGATGGTCATTTTATTTTAAAAATTATTTCTCTCCGTGTTTCAAATTTGGTAGTTTTTATTGGTGGTTATATGTTCGAGATCACAGATTTTTTTTGTCTTCTTTTATGTCTAATATGTTAATTCTATTCAGTACCTGTACATTATAGTTTTTGATTGAAAAGTTCAATTTGTGTCTATTAAACATCTTCCATATCTCTACTTAACCTATTAAACATACAGACTATGTTTATACAAATATTTTTATACTCTATATGTTAATTTTAACATTTGTATTGATTTGGCATGGGTTCCAACTGATTGTGATTTGTTTTGTTTACTCATTATTACGGGTTGTATTTTTCTGCTTCTTTGCCTGTGTAGTAATTTTTTAATCCCCATTTTACATATGAGAAAAACAGGATAAGAGATGGCGAGTAACTTCCCAAAGGTTGCACACCCTATAAATGGAGTGGAGCTGTGATGTAAACTCAGGAAAGATATGATTATAAAGTCTATGCTCTTACACCTCTTAGAATGACTATTATAAAAAAAGCCGAGAAACAGTAAGTACGGACTGGCAATGATGTGGAGAAAAAGGAGCACTTATGTACTGTTGATGGGAATGTTACATTATAATACCAAAACATGTTTTAAAAATTTTCTTGTAAAGGAGCACTTATGTACTGTTGATGGGAATGCAAATTCGTGCAGCCAGTATGGAGTTTTCTTAAAAAACTAAAAAATTGAACCACCATATGATTCAGGAATCCTACTTCTGAGTATATATTCAAAGAAAAAAAAATTTTTATCTCAAAGTGATATCTATACCCCCACAGTCATTGCAGCATTATTCACAATAGCTAGGACATGGAAACAATTTAAGTGTCCATTGACAGATAAATGGATTAAAAAATGTGATATATGTGTATATATATATATATACATATCACATATATGTATGTGATATGTATATATATGTGTATATATACATATCACATACATATATGTGATATGTATATATATATATGTGATATATACATATCACATACATATATGTGATATGTATATATATGTGTATATATACATATATATGTGTGTGTGTATATATATATATATATATAATGTGATGTATATATGTGTGTGTGTGCATATGTGTGTTTACATATATGTGTATATTCGAGACAACATAATGGACCTTAAGAGCCTTATGTTAAGTGAAATAAATTAGACAGAAAAGACAAATACTGTATGATTCTACTTATAGGTAAATTCTGAAAAAGCTGAACTCATAGAAATATAGTAGAATGGTGGTTGTCAAGGGCTGGAGATGGGGAAATTGGGAAGATATTGGTAAAGGGTACAAACTTCCAGTTAAAAGACAAATAAGTTGTGGGGCTTTAATGTTTAGCATGTTGATATAGTTAATTATACTGTATTGTATACTTGAAATATTCTGAGAGTACATCTTCAATAGTCTCGCCTTACAAAAAATGGGTTTATGTGTCTTGTTGGAGATGTTAACCCATCTTATTGTGGTAATGATTTTGCAAATATGTGTATCAAATCATCATGTAGTTTACCTTAAACTTACATGATGTTACATGTCAACTATGTTTCAATAAACTTACGTAAAAAAAGAATATCATTCACTGTTTTTAATCTGTTTTCCCACATGGCTAACTTTTACTTTCAGGACAGCACTTGTCTTTGAATTTATCCTTACATTCTCACAATTCTTAATCTTGGGTGGAATATTTGGCAACTGTCTGACATTCTCCAACCACACAAAGCCTGCCATTTGGCAAACCCAATACACATAAATGTGCCTCAACTTTTCTAATTCTAGAATAATTCATCATAGGGTAAACACTCCTATATATCGACAACTGAGAAAAAACATTCTAAATAAGTAATCATTATTATCTTTTGTTCTTAAATATCAATAGACAATCAAGGTTCTTCTAGCATACATGGATAAACATCACATGAAAAGAAAGATTAAGATAAATATACAGAAATAAACTATTAAAACTGATCTCAATTGAACCAAAGGTAATTTAGGGTATAAATAAGAAACTTAAAAATACTGGCATCTTAACATATTCAAGAAAAAACAGTACATCTACAAAATGGCATGGCATAGCCTAACTTCATTTGGTAATGCAAATATCATTCGTTCCCAGACTATGTTGGAGCAGTATTAGATATGTTTAATCATTTTAGCAATAAAACACCCTGAAATTAAGAATTAAGAAACCCTGGTTGGTTGATCCTTAATTCTTTCTGAATAATATGAACACCTAGAAGAGACTTTAGACAATACCAAGACCAGGCCATGGACCTCCATTCTCTGCCCCAGAAATTGGGATTTATCAGTGTTATTCCTTGGCACCTGACTCTTTTAATTCTCCAGAGTAGTCTACTCTGCAGCTGGTTTTGAGGACAACTACTTTAAGACAGACATTGCTCCACAACTCTGAATTTGGTTATTTCCACACAGTATTTTATTCTTTGTCTGATCAGAGCTTCTATGCCAAGTTGGTGAGAATTTTCATGGAAGTTTTTCACATCGTTACAGCATTATGTTCTTTCAGTGAATCTTGTCTCTAAGATTCACATAAGTGTATGATACATAAAATAGATTAAAAAGGAAAAAAACCAAGATTTGTGTATTGCCGATAGTCCCTAATTCATATGGGAATTTATAGATTCTAGAATGCATCATTGATGACTTATTCTAATGTGTTATATTGACAGTGCCTTCAACTTTCAAATATCAGTTATTTGTGATTCTCTTGGACTTCATTTGTTTTATAAATGGTAGTTGTTTCTTTATATGATTCAGATATGACTCCAAACCATATTTGAAGGGAAGAAAATGCATACCTGTTGTATTTTATAGTGTTATCAAGCCATTCAACAGAGTGATTGCCTTTTCCTATTATGTATTATTGTATATTACAAAGTATATGAATTTTCTGTTCTTGAATAGTAAAAACATCTTACTTTTGTTGTGTGTTCCTACATATCATGTATCCCAATATTAATAAATCTATATTTTCTTCACATTTCTCTGTGAATTGATTTAGTTTTATGCAGCAAGACATTCAAACAGACTTGTCAGTTCAGATAGCATGTATCATTAAAAATGTAATTGAAATAACAAATCCATGAGAGCCCTTAAGATTTCAAGAACCACATTTATAGGGTAGAGAGCTACCAAATTAGCACTGGTAATTTTTCTTATTGTTTCTGAGATTGCTGTTTGCAAAAGTAAAATTTTATGTCAGTGTTTAAACATATTAGTGTTCATAAAAATGCAAAAGGCCATCACTTCCCATTAGCTGTTATCCCTATATCCATAAAGTTGGAAATAATTTTATAAGTGACACACCCAGGTGAACAGTCAAATGCAATAACCCTTTTAAAACTGAGGTTAGAAATTGCCAGCAGTTCTTCAAAACGGCATGGTGCTTTTAAACACTTAAGTAAACAGAGCCATTGAATGAGGAGATTTTTTTATAAGCTGGCCAGACATGATAGATGTCATATGCAAATTATGGTCAGTCATGGATTAGACAAAAGTTTTGAAAGGTGCACAAATAATTCATGCTTTCATAAAATTAAGTCATTCTTTGAAAATAAAATTTCAGGTGTATAGTCTGCTGCTCCTGTGAACCGTGGCTGATGCTTTTCTCCAATCCTGTAGTTATTTAAGAAGAATGATATTTACCTCTATCTGCTGATATGGAAATATCACCAAGATAAAATATTAGCAGCCATTTAAAAAAGTTAGAAAGTGTTGTATGTATGACATGGCAATATGATGATATATTATTGACTGAGAAAAGTAGAATATATTTCTGAAGATAAGGTCTTCCATATGAATAAAATTGAAGTGTTTTATGTTGAATACTTAAATGTACATATTTTTTTCAGTAATACTTTTTGGATAATAGAATTAAATAATCAAGAGGGTTTTTTTTTCACTCTTTTACTCTAAGTTTCTTCGCATGCCTGCATTATTTTAACAATAGTAAAAGAATAGCAATAACTACTTTACAGAGTGTATTTTGTGTTCAGGGATGCGGACAATGTATGCATGCATACCTATTATCACATATTTTCCATGACCTGAAATAAAGGATTTCCATATACAAGACATAATAATAAAGTTATGCCTGGTTCAATACTGAAAACTAGAGGACATAGTTATCCAGTTCCAAGAAATGAATAAAAGCTATCATAGTGAACATGGATCAGATGACAGACCATGCTAAGGGACTCCACACAGCTTTTTCTTCCTTTTTATTCCAATTTATGAATAAAAGCTATCATAGTGAACATGGATCAGATGACAGACCATGCTAAGGGACTCCACACAGCTTTTTCTTCCTGAGAAACAATAGCATCCTTAAACAATAAGGGAGATACGTTTAAGAATCCTTTTTAACATCTCTATATTTGCAGGTGAGGACTGGGGACAAGCGTCAGTCATGGTTTACAGAAACAGCGGACCACACACACTCTTCCTTCAATGTTATCAACACGCTGACGAAGTAACTTATAGACCATAGGGACAGCACAGTAGACATGGCAAGCAGGAAGACTGAGGATGTGAGGACTGCTCAGAAAGAGCAGGAAACCCGAAGGAAAGAGGAGTTAATATAGACACTGGTGGCAAAGTGAGTAGCCTAAGATACAGAAAGCAGCAGCTTAATTAAACAGAACAACAACAAATACACAGATGAATTCCTTTTGGACTGCCAATGGCTCTGGCATCCTTCCCAGTTAATCTCATTCATTGCTCAACTAATGACAAAAATTTATATCAACCAGACCTGCAGCTTAGGAATGCAACTGGACTGTTATCGGTATCAAGGCAAGGTCACCCATGGGGGCTTTCAAGAGAATAAAAACAATGTCTAAATGTCATTTATTCCTGTTAGGGAGAAAAATTAAGAAAATTAAGATAAAATCTTAAAACTAATTTTGCAACTTAAAAGAGAAATTTAATAGAGAAAGAATAACCATTTTAAATATAAAGAAAAGAAAAGCAAAATTGTTAAGCATCCATTTTATAATTTCCAAAACAAAAAACAGAGTAGTCCTAGTATATATTTAAACTGTTTTGAGATGAACAAAGTAGTGGTTGGAGAAAAATTCTATGACTAAAATATTTTTTATTTTCAAGTAAGAAAGAATAAAAAAAGATATTAAGCATTCACTGTTAAGAACATTAAGAAAGATACATAGGAGAAATGAATTTATAAAACAGAAAACAAATATTTAGGAGTCTGAAAACAAAAATATAACAAAAAAGAAGAATTTAAAAAATCTAAAAACTGGTCTATAGCCATTCTACTCTGAACAAGCCTGATCTCATCTGATCTTGGAAGCTAAGCAGGGTTGGGCCTAGTTAGTATTTGGATGGGAGACCACCTAGGAAGACCAGGTGCTGTAGGTGTGAAAAATAAAAAATAAGGGATTGTAAACTGACAAGGTCCTTGCAAACTGTGAGGTCAACTAAGGATTGCTTTGCCTGAAAAAAAAAAAAAAAATCTAAAAACCAATTCCTTGAAAAAAAGTAAAATTAATAAAAAAAAAATAAAATCTGTGCAATAAAAATGTCTAGTAAGGCTATTGAAGAAAAGTAGGAAAAAAACCTGTGAAATGTAGTTCGTAATATAATATACTTCAATATAGAGAATGTAATGTGTATGTGTGTGGAAAGGGAGATAACCTATAAGCTAGTTTTTATCGGCCTTAATTGGGATACATTTATGAGATGATTAGTTATGATTTGCTCAAACAACTTTAATTCAGAAATAGCTATCAAAAATGCTTCAGCTTCTTTTAACTCCAGTCATCGTTGTAGGTTTTTAAATCATCTAAATGAATGCTAAAAAATTTATTTACTGGTGAAAACAGTGGCAAACTAGATTTATGGAGTTGCTGGAAAACTAATATAGATATATTCTACATCTGAATGAACTGTGCATTCATGATCTAGTGAGCCCAATAGTCAATACACTTTGAAAATGAATCTGGAACTTAATAGCTGAATCCTGCCTTTAGACATTGCTACAATTGCTTCTATTGCAAGCTATGCTACTGGCTAGAGAACCGGAAGGACAATAGCTGAAATTTTATTGAATATATAAAACAAGTTCATCTATGTACCTATGGAAGAATTAAGTTTTAAACATCCATTTATCAACTTTTTCTAACTGTTGGAAGCTACAGAAACCAGAAAAGAAACTTGTGCATGAACATTTATTTAGATAAATTTGCAACCCATGTATACAAAATATTTAGAATAATAATAAAAAAAAAAAACAACACTATCTTATGTATGAAAGTTATAAACATCTTATAATTACATGTAAATTCAAATCTGAGAAAAGACTTCTATAAACCAGACATTTTTCTAGGAAGAAGTATTTAAAGACAAATGAACTTAAAACAAAAATTCACAAATGGTCCTAGATTTAAAAGAATGAAACTGTTTCCAAGTAACCATTTCCAAGAACAAGGCTGAGATAATTTGTAAATTACAAAAAAAAAAAGCTCTAACAAAGCAAACTTTACAATGTCTGTTGTAGCTAAATCCTGATGGTAATCTTTTCTTTTTGAATTACAAGTGCCTGACTTAAGCTTTGATTGCTGAGATGCCTAGTTCAAAGAGGCATTCACTTCAAAGATGGCTATCTCCAATAAACAAATGGCCAGCACAAGCCTAGATAAAGTCAGACTGGACCCCTCTCACTCCACCCAAGCTCCTTTGTTTTAGTGATCTCGATTGATTTTGATAACTGACAATTTAGGTTGCTTGGTTTGCTTCTTTTTTTTTTTTTTTCTCTCATATTTAAGTTCTGCTCTTAACCAATAACAAGTGAGTCCATGTAACCCTAGGTTCCCATCCTTGACTACCCAAATAAAAACAACCCCCAGGCCTATACTCGTATTCTCTCTCTCTCTCTGTCTTTCTCTCTTTCTCTCTCTCCCTCTTGCCTCCCTGTCTCCCTGTCACCACTCCCCCTACCTCTATAGTGTGCACATGTGCATGTGCTTTCTCTCTGTCCTTCTCTCTCCACTACCTCATTGTATAATCTCAAATGTGTCATGTAAGTTCAAGGACTTGAAAGTAATAAACCATTTTGTTTTCCATCCAAGTTTCCTGATGGTTATTCCTGAAGGCATTTTGCTATCATAACAAGAACCACAATGGCTAGTTCATCCACAGGATTGATTATCAATAGCCTGAGACTGACACACAAAATCTGGTATCCAGTAAAAAATTACCACGCAGAAGCATGAAAATCTGACCAATAATGAAAACGAAATTTATCTGAAACCACAAAGAACTGACACAAATATTAGAATGAGCAGACACAGTCAAAATAATTTATATGACTTTTTTTTGTATATTGAACCACTTTAGAAAATAGCTTAGCATTTTACTTAAAAAATAGACTTATTCCTACTATGTGATCTAGGTATTTCACACCCGAGCAAAATAAAAGCATCTATAAAAATATTTATAAGTAAATGTTCATAGTAGCTTTGTTTTTAATACCCCCATACCTGAAAATATCTCAAATATACAGTCACAAATTAAGGAATAAACAAAATATGATATGTCCATATAATGGAATGTTACTCAGCAGTATAAAAAAATGAACTATTGATATACACATAGCATAAATAGATTGCAATGTAGTTATGCTGAGTGAAAGAAATCAGGCACAAAGAGTACATATGGACTGATTCGTTTATGTGAAACTCTAGAAAACAAACTAATCTACAGTGACAAAAAGATCAATTGTTGCTTGAGGACTGAGGTGAGAGGAGCTGGTGGTAGGATGGAGGGATTTCATAGTGGCATAAGAAAACTTTGGAGAGTGGTGGATAGGTTTATTAACCTTATTCTGATTATTGTTCATATCACATATACATAGTGAAATATATATGTATGTAAATGTGTGTTGTCAACATTTATCAGATACTAAAGTGTATAATAGCCAACATCTAAAAAAACTCAATGTCTATTCACAGGTTAATGAATAAATATTGCAGCTTATTATATGTCAATTTATACCTCAACAAAGTTGTATAAAAATCCAAAGAAATGCTGTTTTTATCAACCAAAGGTATCAAATTTCCAAGGTACATATTATATGTATACATATATATTACATATACCTATATAACACCTGTACTATTTTAATTGAATGCCAAATATATTTTCTAAATAATTCTTATTTTTTAAATAACAAAATATGTAAAGTATAATTTTACATTTAGAAACAATACAAACGTTTTTAAACAAGCTCCAAAGTAACTCCATTGAAATCAGGAAAGCAATCACAATAGTTTTGATCACACCACTACATAATGTCGTTGTAAATCAAATTGAATAAGTTATCTAACAAATAAGAGAATATGCACATGAAGAAAACAAAAATAGTGCTATTTTTTAGTGACTGTGTTTCTGAGAAAAAATATTGAAATACTTAAAAGTTGTAAGAAAATCAATCATTTTCAAAACATTTGGTCGAAAAGTGAAAAAATGGAAAAAATAGTTTATTATATTTATACAAAAATCAGTTAAAAATGAAATAAAAATTTCATCTCCCAATATTCAGAAATATTTAACATAAAATGTCAGTCACATGAAGAAAACATTAAAACACTACTGAAAACTATAAAAAAGCATAAATATATGGTAAGGAAAAAGAATTTTCCACTCAAATGGCTGACCTTGTAATCAGCTCTGTGTTCTGCTTCTGTAAACATGCTAGCTTGTTATAATCAGCTTCTTGTCCTATTTCTGTAAACATGCAGATCCACCCTTCCCTTAAGAATACTTTGTATAGATAACTGATGTATTGACTAAATACCTGTTTGAACTATCTGTAACCCATAGCAACTCCACAGTCTGCAACTGGTTGAGGACAAATCAACCAGTTGGCCCATGCCAACTGTAACAGCTCAGATATATAAACAAAATTTCCCCTAAGCTAGGGGCCCAGATTTTCAGAGCACTAGCTCTTCTGAGACCACCAGCGTAATAAACCCGAGTTTCTCCAACCCTCTGGGTGCTGCTTGATTTCTCGTTGATCTGAGTTTTGCAATTTTTCTGCAACAGTAAGGTACCTCTTATTTTCTGTTTAGATAATTCAGCCTTGTAAAGATATAAATTATCTCTTTGTTTATTCCTTTAAGAGACTGTTTATATTTAAATTTATGGTCTTTGTCCTTTCAGCTCAGTTTAGCTCCAAACATTATTATCTGAACTTTAACATCATTTTATTAATTTGAAAACAATAGTTGTTTATATAGTATAGATTTTCTATTATGTCACTAATTTATTTAGTTTCATGATAAAAAAGAAAAAATGAAGAGGGATTATGAGTAGTATTTCTTTTCAGGAAGTTATTCCACTAAGAAGTGATACTCATAGCCATATAGAAATATCTACCTTCTGAGGGACACCTGTGAAAAAATAACTTGTATAATATTGTCCAGAGTTCTCTGTGGGACATTTCATGATGTGCTAGAATGATCCTTGTGTTAAGTTTATGTTTCAAGAGTGCAGATCCTTAGCTATTACTAGATTTTATTCTTATAACTTAAGTTGCAAATGTCCTGGAATGTTAAGTGATGAACAGCTTTCATTTCTTAACCTCAGTTTCCAGAATTCAAGTCAAACCTAGCATGATATAGTGTGTTTGTTGGCATCTCTGTATTATTTCTACTTTGGTCTTTCAGTCAAATTCTTTAAAGGTTCTTATGAGACATTATAGCATAGTCCATAAAAAAGATTTTAAAAACTTTATCTCTTAGGAATTTCTAGGTCAGTGTATTTGAGCAAGGGTACCCACAGCATTAAATAACTATAGCTCAACCCAGCTTCCTATTACTTTGAATCACCCTTTAGATCCATAATTATTGCTTCTAGCTTTGTGTTTTCCTATGGTTCTAGCATGGAGCGTTCATTAATTTCCTTCAGAAATATCAGGTCCTCAAAGGAAAAAGAATTGGTGCAAATTCCTATTCTAGCTGAGTTTCTCTCAGAATGTTCAGGGACATATAAAATCATTTCCTTTAAACATCCATGGGCCTAACCTAATAAACCACAAAAGTATTTAAATTATAAATCAGCAGTAGATCTGGGTTACAAAACTATTCACAAAATAGTTTATACTTAGTACAGTTCTACCCCTGCAGAATCTTTTGAAATAATGCCATTCAACAATTATTTATTGAGCACTCACTATATATATTTAGGAGAAGCAGAGTTTGGCACCCCAAAATATGCCTTATGAGATATTGATTATTTTAAGCTGGCTATTTTTTAAGAAACAAGACTAAGAAAGAAACTTTAAACCTTTCATTTTACCCTTCTGAGGGAATTCAGATAGAAAAACCTGTTTAATGGAAGAGAGCGATCACCTTAGCGTAAATGAGCTAAGTATAGCAGCAGACAGAGAAGAACCTAGCAAAGTCTACCAGACTCCCCTGTGTGTCCCATTGTTTCTGGGTCCTCTGGAACGAACTCATTACCTAAGCATTTACTTTTTCTCATCTACTTGTGAATTGCTTATTTTCCCTTTGACGTCTCAGACACCAGCCTTCTGCTTCTTAGTTCAGGAAAGCATATAAGCCTCATGTGCCTGATTTGTCGTTGTATCCCATATTCTTAAGAACCCCTATATATACCTGTGTAATAAATTTGGTTATTTTTTCTATTAATCTATGTCACATCAATTTGATTATTAGACCAGCCAGAAGAATTTAGAAGAGTAGAAGAAATTTTTTTTCTCCCCTATTAGTAATGTGCCTTAGAAGACAGTCAGAAACAGCTCTTTTGTTCAACTGAGACTATTTATCTTAGGTATTGGACAAATAACCACTTTTTTTTTTTTTTAACAAAGTGCAGTAAGGTTTTGTTGCTGTATAGAAAGAACATTAAAATGTTTCGTTGGGGTTTGGTCACTCAAAAAGGGGATATTCACAGCTTGAAAAAATAAAAACAGGAAGTCTCCACTAAAGAGATGACACTTGAAAGGAAAGGCAAATTGAATTTGAACCTCCTTCTATATTTGTATTGAGAGAGCAAAGTGAAGTTGTCTTGAACTCTGCATTTCTAAATTGGATTACTAAATCCACCATTGCTGCGATAAACTTGAGCAAGCAATATAATCTCTCTAAGCCTCCATCAGATGATGTATATGATGGAGAGGACAGCATGTTAACACAGAGATGCTGTGAAGCTAAAATGCTTTATAAAGCATTTATAGAGAATGTAGCCCAGTCCCTGGTACATAGTACATGTTCGATCAAGGTTAGTTCTTATTAATGTTGTTACAGTAATAACTATAATTATTACATCTTAGTTGGGGAGGCGCAATGGCAGTAAAACAAATACGAGCAAAAATCTAGAAACAACAGCATGAGCATTTTTGAGAAACAATAGGAGTTAATTTTATTTTGAACATACGGCTCATTTGGAGAAAGTGACAAGGTGGCAATACTAGAAAAGTAGATTGGGGATTTATGGAGGGGCTTAAGTGCCAAGTTAATAAATTTATAATTAATGTGACACACAAAAATGAGTCACAGAAGTTAATTGAGCATTGAAGTGATATAATTGGGCCCTTTCTTTAAGAAGATTAGTCATGGACTTCAGTGGAAAAATAGGCAGACAGGCCATTTTGAAGCCTATTAAAGTTGTCATTGAAAAGGAAATAATACCCTTTACAAGAGAGTAGCTGTAGTAATGGAAAAAAGTATTCCAGGAGGATTACCAAAGTATAAACTGCCTACAATGGCTCTGAGTAGAATGTAGAAAATAAGGAGGCTGACCTGAGTTGACTAAGACTTCTCTCAACAACAGGAAGTCAAGTGGGAACTAAATAAAATTAAGGAAAAAAAAACCTGGAGAAACCAATTCTGTAAAAAATATGGCACTTTTTGACTGGTATATAATAAGGCTTACAAGTTAAGGAAATGAAGGCAATTCAACTCCAAGATGGCAGTTAAACCAAGATGGACTTCAAGGGAGAGTTCAGGGCTATAAAGAGATATTTTGGCACCATTTACATTGAGTGTCAGTTTAAGACATTAGAGAAGACAAATCTTAAAGAAGAGAGGTTTGAGAAAGAAAGTAAGAACTCTTCTAAATAGTTCTAAGCCAACTGTTTCAGGTAGGAAAAATGATCTAAATTGTCAATTTCTACAAGTTACTGCTCCAAACTTTAGCACATATACATCATACAGATATGTAAGACATCACATATCTTTTCATTCTCAATTCCAGGTTGCTTATAAACAGCTAGGCAGAGGTGTGGCGGGGTAACCATGTGAGCCATTACATGATCTATGATCTGTACTAAGTGATGAAGTGATACATTTTTGCCTTCAATAGACAAGTTCAGGATTTCCTCTCATGATTTCATTATTTATCTACTATTAAAATCTTCTCTTGACTTTATTTCTAGATTATCTCTCAGGGTGGAGCTAGTCTGTCTAAGGTTTTTGAATGCATTAACCACTTTATTTTTTCCACTATACTCTAACATTTATAATAGCATTAGGATAAGAGGTCCTTTCCTTACTCAATTGTACCTTCTGTTCCTTTGGAACAAACTGTCCTTGACTCATTCCAGTTGTCGTGATAGTCTTGCAAGCATTCAAAAATTAAATTAAACGTTGTCTTCTGAGTTCACTGAAATTAGTTTTTTTTAAACTTATATTGCTTATGTTCTCGATTATATTATGTAATCCCCACAACAATATTTTCCAATTAATATTGGATAGTCTTGCAAGCATTCAAAAATTAAATTAAACGTTGTCTTCTGAGTTCACTGAAATTAGTTTTTTTTAAACTTATATTGCTTATGTCCTCGATATAATATGTAATCCCCACAACAATATTTTCCAATTAATATTGACAACAGAAATATGAGGAATTCCTATTTTCTCTGGGCATAGGAAGAAGAAGAAAAGGTAGAGCTTTTAGAAAAGGAGCAATAGGAAATTTTCATAGCATGAGAAATTCCATGGGAAAAAAGTTTTAGTTTAATGTAAGTTGTCAAAACATATAATAAATAGTATAAATACTTTGTAAAAAAAACATTTGATAATTTAAAGGTTTTTTTAACAGGCAAGAGACATGTTACTAAACAATGTTAACAGAGAACATCATATAATAAGCTAGAGAAAAATGTATTCAGCAAATATAGACAATTGTTTCAAAAATTAGATATGTATTAGAGAAGATTGAAATTTTGAGCTAAATATACCATGCTTTCGATGCTCTTAATCATAATTAGTCCTGATTGTCATATTGTGAACAGGACAAGAACAAAAACCAGAAAATAACGGAATGGTAAAATCTTATCTTAAAATTCTTTAAAATGTTATCTATAACATTCATATTAATATATTTATATTCACATTAATATTTGCTTCTCATTTCTTTAACTCGCATTCTTTGCTACAAAGGTTGAATTTGAAAATAAACACATCAATACATGTAGTTTTCATTATCTTATTCAAGTTACTGGATCTCATTTCCAAATGATAGCTCTAATTCCATGTCTCTCATCTGAAAGTGGCAACAAAAATGTTGGTTCTTTAAAACACCTCTTATAATGATTATTTACTGACATTCTTATTGCCAGCACTGTATGCCTTTTCTTTATCCCACCAGAAAGGAAAAAAAACAAAAACAAAAACAAAAAACTGCCACAGATTGGCCACAGATTGCTAAGAGGCTACTTTTTATAGCTTGTTTTATACAATATCTTCTTATATTTAATCATCTCATATAAATAATCATCTTAAAGATTATTTATCATAAAACTTATGTTTGCAAGGCACTTTCCGTCATTCGGGAAAACATAAACTGAAATGCTCTGCATCTGTTAACTGTCCCAGGTGTTAAGCCATGGGCATTCTAGACTTTATGATCCCTCTGTCTAGATGTTCCATGGCTATCAAATTCCAACCACAGAAAATTCTTACTTCACTGCGATCTTTCATTCTCCTTGACTTTTCTATATCCCTCTGTAATTACCATACATATTCCCAATTTATAACATTCTAACTTATAATTTTACCAAATACTTTCATATGCTAATAAATTTCACTGTTATCTCTTTGCTCTGGATATTGAAGCTAGTCCATCCTCTATTGACAGAATGAACGAACATAGTGACATAATGTTTGTCTTTCTATATCTACCTATAGTTAAGTACATCCATAGACATTATATTTTATTTCCATTTGGTACAAGAGAAGAAAGGGGTTCAGAAAGGTTAATTGACTTGCCCACATAATGTAGCAAGTATGTGGCAGAGAAAATTCCCAAATTCCAAACCTAGGCCATTTCCCCTACTTCAAATTCATTCTTTTCTTTTCTTTCCAATTACTCTCTCCACATAAATATAAAAGCCCAACGCTATGGCACAAAGCAATGTATAAAGATTAGCATTTTTATTTTCTTTTTCTTCAAGGTGCTGCAGCACTGGCATTAAATAAGAACTTTGGGTTTGACTTTGCTTTACACTAGTTAAGAGATGCAAGCTTCAATCATATAGGATAATAGATGATCTGCTGAAGAGAGAAATTGATTTTGAAGTTGTAATTTACTTGAAGTGTTTTGATGATCTCATAAAATACAGGCACAAAATTGAAGTTATTTAGGATTTTATGGCTCTCTTAAAGCTTGAATTATGACTTCAGTGCCAAAGTCCGCAGGAAAGATCTACAGGTTGCTGTATTACAGACTATATATTTATTACACTGTAAATATACTTTTTGGTATGGAAGCTTTTTCTTCATCCTCTCCATTTTTTATTTATTATCTCTCTCTCCCATTCAGTCTCTCTCTCTCGCTCTTTTCCTTCTCATTCTCCTTCTTCTTCTTTCTTCTTCTCATTTTCTCTCTCTGTCTCTCTGCCTGATGAGTGGTCCACTCCCATATTGTTTGGGTATCTGGCACGGATGTTCTACTTTTATGTTTAAAATGGTTTTAAGACAGTGGAAATAACCCAACACGTGTTATCTCTTCAGCTATCAGCCATTCCTCTTGAACACAATTCTGATGTGATATTATTATATTGGACTTCATCATTTATCTTTAACAATTTTTAATTAATATCTTTAAGCAAGGACAATAACATCCCCCAAAAAGGCATACAAAACAGTCTTCTCCTGTTAGTCTCTTCCATGGAAAGAGGGCTCAAAAAGGGTAGCTCGAGAAGCTTGAAGGGCTTCTCTGGTGCAGTGGTCTTTAATCTTAGGGGGCATAATAGAATTGCTTGGGCAGTATTTTTACAACCTCAAATCAGAATCTCTGTAGGAGATAGATTTTTAAGATCTTCAGATGATTTTAATGTGTACAGAGTATAAAAACCACAGCTCTAGTGGATGTCCCTTTATCAGAAACAAGAGACCATTGGAAGGAACTACATTCTGATAATGTGTGTGTGTGTGTGTGTGTGTGTGTGTGTTACAAAGATAGGTAGTTATGTAGGTAGATAGGTGGAAATAAAAATTAAATAATAATATACATTATATTTCTCAATTTATTCAAAACCTAGAAAAGTAGGAAGTAATGTGATTATCATTGCTCCAATTCTTAATTCGAGATGATATGACACCTGAAATACTGTTGATCAATGTTTTTCAAAATGTAATACATAAACTAACATGATAAATATGATCATTTAGTTGGCAAAAGATGAATATACTTATTTTAATAATTTTCATGTATTTTAATGTGTAATAGAAACATATATATCCTAGAAAAATATAAGATTTTACTAATTTCTTTGTTTAAAATGAGGCCTACGTTGAAATCATCGCAATTATCCCTGTTATGTAGACCACATAACCCACAGATGGCATTGAATCCTAGCGGTAAAGATCTTTTTAGATTGTTGGAAGTATTAATTACGTAGATAATATGGATCACACATTGGATTTTTGAAAACTGGATTTCAAAAACTTTCTGCATTTGTTTTTACAGTAATGAGTCTAAAACCACCATAGAAGGGAATAATTATTTGACTAATCAAGTTTTTACAAGCATATATTACAACTAATGTTATTGAGACTGCACTTTGTTTTGTTGTTGTTCTGTTGATAGTGATAGTTTTTCAAGCATCATTAAACTGTAATTAAAATTGGAATTTTCAAGCATAAAGGTGCGTTTTAAATACTCATGTTATTATAATAAAATATATAGACTTTGTATAGATATGAAAATCAATTAAATTGATCAGTTAAACAGTATTTTGGAATTAGTTAACTACTGACTGTAAAAAAATTCATGCAAAAATTGTAAATTTGATTTTTGGATGTTGGCAAAGAGAATAGCTCTATTTAATTTTCTGTTATCTATAAAGAACCATTTATAAATTCTTATATTAAATATTTTCAGTTACAATGGTATTTTGAACCTTCCCCATCGAAAAAAAAATGAGAAAGAAAACCACCATGGAAATTTATTTTTTTAATAATAAAATATTCAAGCATCATAAAAAAGTTATGCAGTATGACTGGATATAAATAGCAGAAGTATCATTTATAGTGTTATATTTAATTAAAAATATTAAAGCCACAAAAGTAATTGTTAAGACACTTTAAAAAAATTTTAATGATACAAGTATAATCAGTAGCAAAGCATGACGATTAGTTGTCTCTGTGAAACAACATGATTCATTACGGAATTATAGATATGACTAGAACCTTGCTTTATCAATAATTAGACCTATAATGAAAGCTCTATTGATATTATTAATATCATGAAGTCAACTATCTGATTATAGCTACGTAAGAAATACCAATTTTTATACAAGAAAATCTGTACATTTATCCCCACACCTATAACTGATAAAGATAATTTTCAAATTAATTGGCAAATTATTGATGTGAAGACAGACAAAATACATCCTAAAAACTATATTTTGGAAAACGCAAAAGCTGCTAAAGCTCTAATTGTTCCATCATGAACATTGTTCCTCCAATCCAGTGGATGTTACTTCAGTTTTGCTACTTTGGATGTGAAATAGACACACATCCATGGAAGCCCAGCTCACCAGATAAACCATGTGAAGAAATGTGTTATTCGTGTTAAGGGCAGGCCACCAGATTTTCATTCTCTCTCTCTCTTTCTCTCTCCTTCTCTCTCTCTCTCTCTCTCTCTGTGTCTCTCTCTCTGTCTCTCTGTCTCTGTCTCTGTCTCTCTCTGTCTCTCTCTCTCTCCTCTTTATTCTTTAGTGATGCTTGCTTGCTGAACTTTATGCATGAAAGTAATCTGCCTATATTGAGAAAAGAATAGAATATCTTCCAGATAAGACTTAATTTCAGAGGCAATGCATATATGCTTGCTTTAGCTTTGAATGTTAGCACGTTTAATTATTTCAGTTATCTTTAGAGGCACAGTTATATTAGAAAATTTAACCTGATCCAATAAAAAAATGGAGACATGCCTAGATTTATATAATTGGTTTCATAGTATCATCTAAAGGACTCATTAATAATAGTTTGAATGTTACAAAGATATTTTTTAATGGCTTACCTTTACTGTCCCAAATGAATTAGTGTTGGTGTGTGGTTGAGAAACTTTGCCATTACTCTGTGAGAATTACCGGATAATTTGAACTAATCAGAAGCAAAATAGAATTTGGAACTTGTTCAGAAAACTTTTTGAGGTGAGTTGGTTGAACAAAATTTCTATTATTTTCTTAAATTAATGTACAATAACATATCAAATCATAAAACACAGGTAATCAGCTTTTGTCCTTTTATGCTTGTACATCTATGAGTTGAAAATCTCAAAGAAAGCAGCATTATAACTATGAAATAGAAATTAAATCTTGTGTTAGAATTATATTTATTTTTATTTTTAATTAAGTGACATCAAGCAGAATATCAATTTTAACTACTGATCAGAAGCAGCCTCTTTCTTTTCTTTAAAATTAATTTCAGGTATATATTTTTTGTAAATTATGTCAAGTATTTCTTTTTGTAATTAATATTATTGTAATTTTTAAAAATTAGTTACAGAATTTGCTTCTCTTCTGTTTTCATGACATGATTTGATCTTTTTATTGCATTAATTTGTTATGGTGCTTCTAATTTGGCAAGTGATATGGGTTCCCTTCAAAGAAAATTGAATAGAATTAAATTCTTAAACAAGTTATTTAAATTTAAGAAAGAATTTGATTTAAATAGGTAATAATAATAGAAGTATGCCGATATACCCCCCAAAATAAGATGGTATACAAAAAACTGAAGATGTTAAATATTGTACATATCATTGCCATTTATTCTCCACTTTCATTGTTTTATATTAACTTATTTTCCTAAAATATCACCCTCTTCTTGAATATAGAAAATACTGTGATTAGCAAAAAAGAAGGTGTGTAGGAGTAGAACAGATAGAATTAGCAATTTACCTGTTTATCTGATTAGTAGAGGTTGTTTCTCTAATTGAGGGAAGGGACAGGGGGAGTTAAAAAAACATTATTTTTTATTGAAGCCTAACAAGAGTTTTTTTTTGTTTCTTCACTTCTCCCCAATATTAACTTCTGTCTCCTAAATTTAGTTTAAATTTCTGAATAAGTATTGGCTAGCAATTTTTTAAAAAAATGTTATGTATTTAAAATCATAAAGAATTTAAACAATATGATAGACACTCACCATCCATTTTTAGAATTATGCTTTATTTACTTTAAAGTTTCTATTAGTTAATGGTACAAATACATTAGTAGCCCCATTTATAACATGCTTTGAATACATTCACATTCATTTCTCCCTTTCTAAAGGGAACTGTTTCTTGAAATTTCTGTGCATTTTAAGCATCTATATGTAGTATTGTTTATGATTCTTAAATTTACATAAATTTATTATAGTATTCATAATGGTTTTGGCTTACTTTTATTTGAGAAAATATTTTGGAATTGTTTGTTTTGATATATAGAGAAATATAATTTATAAGTTGTGGCTACTATACTGATTCCTTTGAACGAATATACTATATTTTACTTATGTTTTCTTCAAATAGTGAGCATTGTATTGATTCCCAAATTTTAATAATATAATCAATTATTTCTTTAATATTTTGCATACATCTATTTGTATATATGTAAAATTTATTTAAGAAATATCTAGGAGTTCCAATAGATGGGTAAATGGTTTTGTTTATCTTGAAATTTAAAAGGACACCAAATTGTTCTCAAAGGTACTTTGTTTTTTTAAACTTTTTTTTAAGTTTTATTTTTCAATTAAAGTTGACATTCAATATTATTATATGTTAGTTTCAGGTCTAGAGCATAGCAGTTAGGCATCTATGTAATTTACAAAGTAATTCCCTTCTTAATCTAGTATCCACCTCGCACTATACATAGTTATTTCAATAATATTGCTTATGTTCCCTATGCTTCAATTTACATCTCCCTATTTTGTAACTACTAATTTGCATTTAATTTCATCTTTTTGACTCAGCTGCCCAACCCACCTTCCATCTGGCAATTACTAGTTTGTTTTCTGTATCTATGAGTCTGTTTTCATTTTGTTTGTTAGTTTATTTTGTTCTTTAGATTTCACATCTAAGTGCAATCATGGTATTTGTCTTCATCTGCCTGACTTAATATAGTTGTAAAAGAACAGGTGTTAATTCTCTGACTTATTTCACTTAGCATAATATTTTTTAGGTCTGTCCATGTCATTGCAAAAGGTAAGATTTCACTTTTTATGGCTGAGTAATATTCCATTGTATAATATACAGCACTTCTTCTTTAACCGGTCATCTATTGATGGGCACTTAGGTTGCTTCCATATCTTACCTATTGTAAATAGAACCACAGTGAATATAGGAATGCATATATCTTTTTACATTGCATTGGTTTTGTTTGTTTGTTTGTTTGTTTGGGTAAATACCCAGAAGTAGAATTGCTGGGTCATAAGGTAGTTTTATTTTTAATTTTCTGAGGAACCGCCAAACTGGTTTCCACAGTGGCTGCACCAATTTAAAATCCCAACAGTGCACAAGGGTTCCCTTATCTCCACATCTTTGCTAACATTTTTTTTAAATTTATTGATAACCATTCTGACAGGTTTAAGATGACACCTCACTGTAGTTTTAATTTTCATTTCCCTGATGATTGGAGATGTT